>NC_138190.1:34008962-34423962 GCF_964194105.1 Spermophilus citellus
AAGAGTGCCCCCGGGCTGATGTGGCACTGTCTCATTGATCAATGGCCAAATCTCCCTCCCAGCATGACTTGAGCAAGATAGACCAATAGAAATGTCGCCTTCCGAGCTCCTGCTGTTGATTTTTCGGACTCGTGAGGATTCCTCCAAGCTGTGAGGGAGGAAGCAGTAACTCCTTAGCCACTGTGACCATCTCCAGTATTTCATGTGCGCAGCGCCCAAGAGGACAACTGCGAGACAGTTTGTCACAGGCCAGGTTTCCTGGGAAACAGACCCCGAGGCCAAGATCTGCATGCAGGAAGTTTATTGAGGAAGCGCTCCTCAACGACACCTGAGGGGCACAAGGGATGCAGGATCAGGCAGAGGGACAGGTTGATTTGTGAGGCAGATACAACCAAGGCCAGTTGACGCAATGGGGACCTCTGGAGCTGGGATGATCCTGTAGAATTGTCCCCAATTGAGATGAGGGGACCAGACCTTTGCACTCCCATACTGACCAGTTTGGGGCTATGGGTTGCTCCTGGGCAGGGGTCACGATCTTGGCTGTCAACTGTCCCTGCAGTAGGGGGAAGGAGTGCTTCAGTCCTCGGGTGGCATATTTGCGCCAGGCATCATAGCACCCTAATTATAGTCCACTCCGTGTGCTGCTTAGACTCACAGATTAAACTCAGGGAACAGCTTTTTCAGGACTCAGCCGCCACAACTGTTCTTCTTTTGGGTACCAGGGATTGAACCCAAGGGCACTTAACCATTCAGCCACATCCCCAGCTCATTTGATTTTTATTTTGAAGCACGATTTTGCTAAGTTGCTGAGGCTGGCCTTCAACCTGTGATCCTCCTGCCTCAGCCTCCAGAGTGGCTAGGATTATAGGCAGTGCACCACCATGCCCAGCATCACAGCTGTTCTTGAGGTCTTGACATTCAGCATCTCCCTTCTCTATCACCCATCCTAGATTCTCTTTACCCCTGGAGAACAACTGTCACTGTGGATGGTTTACCTGGGGCCATGACGCAGAGTCTCATTCTTGAGGGGCCTCAGCCCTAGCTGTCATGCTCTTTTCAGGCCAGAGCTACAATACTTGTTTGTTTCTTATCAACACTGAGCCAGGAAGGACTGTGGGGTGCCCAAGAATATCATCCAAATGCCAAATATAGGTCTTCATATCTCCACGGTGTGACCAAACCCTACCTCCTCACCAAGATCAAGGTCAATTAAATCTACCAGGATAGTAACTCTTGTTGCCTGCTTATCTTTTAATGTGTGAGGCCTAAAGTAGTTGATTGGGTAGAAGCCATAGTTTAAGTTTTAATAGGACTTTTTCTGAGCCCCCAGTGGAAGAGTTACCCCTGTGGATGCTAGAATCTAAACCTGCAGAGCTCAGTACAAGGACCACCAATTCCCCACATGCATTATTGAAAGCGATGGTTGATGAGTCCACCTCTACTTTTACCCTATCTTACCCGAGCCTTGTGTTCCACCAACTGCGGATACATTATGGCCATGAATTCAGGGTATTTGCAGGGTCCTGGAGGACTGGAATATCACTTTCAAGCCGTTCTTTCTCTGTATCAGGCATGTAGCTTCTGGGTAACTCAGTATTCAGCTTTTACATCCGGGCCTGCCGAATGATGGTGGGACTATCCATCAAGAATAGTGTCAGCTGTCTCCACACACATAAATAAGTATGACATCTGAATGCCATTCTATCTGCAGCTATTTATACCCTATGAATTAGTCTTCTGGCACTAGTCCAAGGTTGGAGCTTCCTGCTTGAATAATTAGTGCCAGGACCCTGAGAGTTTAGTTGTTTAGTCTAATTTAATTTTGTGGTTGTGGGGTATCCAACCCAGGACCTTTGTACATGCTAGGCAAATGCTCTACCACCAAGTTACAACTCCAGTCTTTAATTTAATTTTGATGAAGTCCAATTTACCTCTTTTTTTTTAATTGCTCAAATTTGGGATGTTAAGTCTAAGAACCTATTGCCAAAGCTGATATCATGAAGATTTCCTGGATTTTCTTCTAGTAGTTTTTGTAGTGTTAGCTCTTAAAGTTATTCACTTATAATAGTTTTATAGTGTTCGTGCTTACATTTAGGTCATCCATCCATTTTGAGCTAATATTTATATATAAATGAGGTAGGAGTTTAATTTCATTCTTTTGCATGTGGCCATCTAGTTGTTCAAGCATGATTTGTTGAGAAGATCATTTTTACCCATTGAGTAATGTTTACAACCTTGTCAAAAAATCAGTTGGCCATAGTTGTTTGGGTGTATTTCTGGGCTCTCCATTCTATTCATCTTTATGTCTATCCTAAACCTATACCACATTGTTTTGATTATTATGCATTATGCTGTTTTTAAATCAGGAAGTTGTGAGTACACAAACTTTCCTTTTTTTTTGGGGGGGGTACTGGGGATTGAACCCAGGGGTGCTTAACCACTGAGCAACACTCCCAACTCCTTTTCATATTTTGTTTAGAGACAGGGTCTTGTTCAGTTGCTTAGGGCCTAGAGGAATTGCTGAGGCTGGCTTTGAACTTCTGCCTCAGCCTCCTGAGCCACTGGGATTACAGGCATGTGCCACTGTGTCCCGCAAACTTTGTTTTTCTTTTACAATATTGCTATAGCAGTTCTATATGAACTTGAGGATCAGCATTTCTTTTACGGTCCATTGGAGGTTGTTGGAATTTTCACAGGGATTTTGTCGAATCTGTTGCTCTTTCAGGGGAAATATTGCCATCTTAACAATATTAAGTCTTCCAATCTGTGAACATGGGATTACTTTCCATTTATTTAGGTATTTGATTTCTTTCAGCAATATTTTGTACTTTTCAGTGTGTAAATCTTTCACCTTGTTGGTTAAATTTATTTTAGATATTTTGTTCCTTTGGAGGCTATTATAAATTGATTTTTTTTTTTTGCATTTTGATTCATTGTACACAGTTGCAGCACAACTTTTCATTTCTCTGGTATAAATGGACTTTTAAAAGAGTTCCTTTTGTGATTGGTCAGTGCTGGTATATAGAAACACACATGATTTTTTTAAACTTCCCTGTATTTGCTATTTTAAGTAACACTTTGTTGTTTTTTATTTTTATTATTTTTTTTTAATTTTTTGGTACCAGGAATGGAACCCAGGGGTGCTTGACCACTGACCCACACCCCCAGACCTTTTTTATATTTTATTTAGAGACAGGGTCTCTCTGAGTTGCTTAGGGCCTCACTAAGTTCTTGAAGCTGGCTTTGAACTCGTGATCCTCCTGCCTCAGCCTCCTGAGCTGCTGGGATTACAGGTGTGCGCCACTGCACCTGGCAATACTTTGTATTTTTATCTGGTACTTACTTAATAAGCATGTGTGTGTGTGTGTGTGTGTGTGTGCAAGCTTGCAAATGCGTGTGTGTTTTAAATGTCACAAATTTATTCTGTAAAATTCTGGAGGTGAGAAGTCCAATAGGTCCCCCAGGGCTGTGTTCCTTCTGGAAGCTCCAGGGGAGAATCCATTTCCTTGACTTGTCCATCTTCAAAGTCAGCAGTATAGCATCTTCAAATCTGGCTTTAATTCTGATTGTTCTGTCATCACATTTTCTTTACCTATGACCTACTCTACTGACTCTTCTGGCAAAATACATCACATAAAATTGATAGTTTCCACCACTTTAAGGTGCTCAACTCAATGGCAACAGGTATGGTTACATCGTTGTGCAATTGCCACTGATTTTAGTGTGTTGGCCTTAGATGGCCAACTTGGGTTGAAGTAATTTATTGGCTCTGGTAGTATTTTGTGTTCATTCTGTAGGTTTTTCTGTGCATAGATCCCTGTCATCTGCATACACATTTTTATTTCTTCTTTTCAAATTGAATGTCTTTCATTCTTTTTCTTGCCTAATTGTGACTTAGATTTCAAATAGAATGTTCCATAGCAATGGCAAAGGCAGGGCATCCTTCTCTTGTTCCTTATCTTAGGTCTGAGGTTGTTTTCACAAATGGCTTTTATCATGTTGAGAAAATCTGATATTCCTAGTTGCTGAGTGTTTTGTTCCTGCAAGGGTGTTGAATTGTGTCAAATGCTTTTCTGTTTGTTGGTTGTTTTGGTTTGGTCGTCTTTTGAGGTGGTCCTGTGACTTCCTTCCCTTGTTCTTTTAATGTGGTGTGTTGTATTGCTCGATTTTCTTATGTGGAATCACCCTTGCATTCTTGGGATAAATCCCACTTAGTCATGCTATACAATCCTTTTTATTATTCTGTTGAATTTGGTTTGCTGATGTTTTGTTGAGGATTTTTGTGTCTTCATAGGGATATTGGTCAGTAGTTTTCTTGTGGTCTATTTATCTATTTTTGGTGTCAGAATAATGCAGGCCTCATAGAATATTCTGGAAAGTGCTCCCTCCTATTATATATATTTTAATGTAAGTTTTTGAATAAGATTTCTGCTAGATTTTCTTTACATGTTTGGTAGAATTCACTAGTGAACCATCTGGTCCTGGACTTTTCTTTCTTAGGAGAGTTTTAACTATCAGTTCAACCTCTTTACTTATAGGTCTGTTAAGATTTTATTTTTTTTCTTGTGTCAATTTCAGTGGTCTATGTGTTTTTGGGGATTTACCCAATTCATCTACATTATGTAATTTGTTGGCATGCAATTGTTCATACTATTTTTTTTAAATTTCTGTAACATTGACTTTAAATTTTCTGATTTTAGTTGTGTTCTCTCTCTCTCTCTCTCTCTCTCTCTCTCTCTTTGGTACCAGGATTGAACCCAAGGGTGTTCAACCACTGATCCACATCCCCAGCCCTTTTTATTTTTTATTTAGGGACAGGGTCTCACTAAGTTGCTGAGGCTGGCTTTGAACTTGCCATCTTCTTGCTTTCTCTCTCTTCTTTCTTCAGCTAGCTAAATGTTGGTAAATTTTGCTAACATTTTCAGAGGATATGGGGGACACCTCATATCCAACCATAATATATATAACATAAAATTTGCCATTTGAACCATTTTTCAACATATAATTCAGTAGCATTAAGTATAGTCACCATGTGTATAACTATCACCGTTATCTGCTTCCAGAACTTTTTTCATTACCCTTTAACTCTATAACCATCAAAACTCCCTATTTCCCCTTTTCTTCAGCTCCTAGTGACCCCTAGTCTGCCTCGGTCTCTATGAACTTACCTATTCTAGATATCTTGCATAAGTGGAATCAATATTATTCCTTTTGTGTCTGGCTTCTTTCATGCATCATAGTGTTTTTAAGATTTATCTGTATTGAAGCCTGTATCAGAATTTCACTCCCTTGCAAAACTGACTAATAGTTCATGGTGTGGATATACCATGTCTTGTGTGTGTCCATTCATCCTTTGATGAACATTTTGGTTGGTTGCTTACACCATTTGGTCATGGTGAATAATGTTGCTATGAAATAGGCATAGTGTCGGCACATGTTAGTTGAATCCTTGCTTTTAATTCCTTTGGCTATATACCCAGGTGTGGCATTGCTGGCTCCTGGGTACATCCATTTTTCATTATTTTTCTACACGCATTATGTTTCCCAATGAAGAGGGGAGAAGTGGGCAAGAAGCAAAAATGGAGTCAGCAAGCACAGAAAAATTCTTTTAAATATTTTTCCCCTGTGGAAAGCAGAGATGTGGGGTGGTAGTGGCAAGCAGAAATGGATTCCAGGAAGCTTTTAAGATGGGAGAAATCAGAGATGTTCATATGCAAATGAAGAGTGAGGTAGCCACCAGGAGATAGGGAGCGACACAGGAGAAGGGAGACAGCTGCTGGACCCCATCCTTGTGTAGATGAGGGGATGGTGTTGACTTGAGCTAGGAGCAAGGGACCGTTCACCCCAGGCGGCAGGTGGGAAGGCAGAGCTGTGGGTCTGTGTGGCGGGGGAGGCTGCTGAAGTCCTCTTTTGATGGCTTTGATTTGCTGTACGAACCAGGAAGCAAGGCCTTTCCTACACAGGAGGAGAGGGAAGAGGACAAGGAGGTAGGCGATAGAGGTGTCCAGGCATGGAGGCGCTGAGAAGATTGTCCCGGAGAATGGTCTGGGGAAATGTAAGCTGATGGCGGGCCTGCACTTTGGGTGCAAATGAATGTCATGGTCATGAACTTCAAGAGGGCCTGGTCAGCATGGGAGGAGCTCCTACTTGAGGAAGTGAGTGGGAAAGTCAGGAGGCCAGAGTCCAGAAGAGGAAGGCAGGACCTGGAGTTGGAGGAGGAGCCAGACCTGTAGTTTGTTATTCCCTATGGGCTCTAAGGCTCGGCCTTGGTGTCTCTCTCTCTCTTTTTCTACTTCCATGGATTGAGCAGCTTTCCTCGGCCACACCTTCAGCCATGATGCTCTGCCTCATCTTGGGCCCAGTGCCATGGACTTGGCCAATAATGGACTGAATCTCTGAAATCATGAGCCCAGAATCAAACTTTTCCCCCTCTAAGTTGTTCAGGTGTTTTTGGTCACAGCCATGAAAATGTGACTAATTGCCGCAGTCTGGCTGGGCATAATTCAGGAGCCACTTGTCAAAAGAAACTAACTTTATTTTTAGAACACATATACCAAACCACACAGCTCCTCGGGAAAAACCCTCAGAGCCCAACTGCCACCACCAGCTTCCCACAAGCCTCTCAACCTCCCCCACTCCTCCTGCTCTTGAGGCCGATTGGCTGGGTCGCATGGGCGGAGCCAAAAAAGTCCCCCAATGAGCAGCTCTGTGGTCTGAAAGGGCAGGGAAACCGCCCAATGAGCATCACCGCAGAGGAGCCAATCAGTTGGCAGCTAGAAGTTTGCTGAGGCTGCTGTGAGCCAATCATCAGCTGGCAGCTGGAAGTTTGCTGGGGCCCCTTTCGGCTGTGGCTCTCAACAACTAACACTGTAGCTGAGGGAGGGAGGGGGCAAGGTGAAGGGAGGAAAGGAGGTCAGAGAATGGAGAGGTGGGACTCCCTCCCCAAGGAGGGATCTGGCAAGCTCTTGGATGCGGTCCAGGTTTCTTCAGGGAGCCTCGACAGCATCAGCAGGGACAAGGGGCTCTGAGTGCTTTGCCCTCTCCCAGCAGGGGTCAAGAGGGGGGCCTGAGACAAAGATCCTACTCCTAAAGACTTCTATCTGATTGCTTTCAGCAGAGGTCAAGAGGGACTACGAAGGGTCAAATTCTTGTTGAGCAGCCACTGGAAGCCAGGCATCGTTGGTGACACCTACCACTTACCTGCCCTGCGCGTGCGCAGGACTTCACGTTTAGTGTCTTGCTAACCTTTGGAATGACTCTGTGAGGAAAGTAATGTTCGTTGGCCCAATTTACAAGTCAGAAAATGGAGACTGGGAAGATGGAAAGCCTGGTTTATCAGTTCTAGAACCTAACCTTTGAGCATGATGCCTACCCTGGCCAGTGATCTGAGATAAACCAGGCCCAGCCCCTGACCTCAGCCATGTAAACAAATAATTGAACTGCCATCTTTATTCTTTTGCCATGGTTCCCCCAGGTCTCCTCGCACTTCTGGACTTCTGCTTTCCCCGCCCCCCTGGCTGGGGTAACCAAATGGCCACGTTTATCTGGGACTGAGTGGTTTCCTGGAACAAGGGACTTTCAGTGTTAAAATGGGGACAGGTTGGCCTCTGGGGAGCTGGCCCGTGGGCTGTCCCTCTTGTTTCTTTTTCAGTGTTTGACTCATTTCATTTATAGTCTTTGTTTTACTTCCTCCACCTTCCAGGGGCCTTGTGCTCTGGTTGGAGGAGACTTCACTGGGGATTTGGAAAGGGTGTTTCTTGAGTAAGGCCTGATATTTTGGGTGCTTATGGTTAATCTGAACTTCACCCCCCAAAAGACACATCTTTCACAGAGATGGACTGGAACATTCTGGGCTCAGCTGACATCTGGGACGAAAGAAAAGGGTAATCCCTCAGCTCATTTATTCATTAAATCTTTATTGAGCATTTATTTTGTCCTGGCTCTTTTGTAGGCAGTAATGAACAAGCCAGGTAGAATATTTGCCATCATAGGTTTTTAAGTTCCCTGGTACCCCTGTCTAAATCCCTGGTAAAATATCTGGAGGCAGGTAACCAAGTCTTCCTGATTCAGATACTCCTTGACTTCCAGTGGGGTTAACTCCAGACAAACCCATCACAAGTCAAAAATACCCTAAGCTGAAAATACATTTATTACAACTCACCTACCACACACCTTAACTTAGCCTGGCCTGCCTTAAATATGCTTGGAACACTTATTATAGCTGAGTAAAACGATCTAAGACAAGGTTTATGTTATAATAACACGTTGAATATCTCAGGTAATTTATTGAACACCTATTTCCAAAGAATGTTGGCAGTAGCACATGGTAGACTGTTGATTGTTGTGATTGGGGCTGACTGAGACCTGTGGTTGCTGTCTCTGTCCAGCATCACCAGAGAGGATGGGACCGCACAACACTAGCCCAGGAGAAGATCCAAATTCAACACTGCAAGTACAGTTTCTCTGAAGGTGGACAGCTTGCTCATCATCACAAAAAAAAAAAAAAAAAAAAAAAAAAAAAGAATCACACGAAGTCAGGAACTGTCTTCAATTCCTGACACGTCAAATGGGATTTGTGACATAGATATTTAATTTGTGTTAATGGAATGCTTGTTTGAACAAATGAATGAATGAATGGTATAAGATTCTGCCATGAATACCCTAAGTTCCATCTGAGAAGTCCAGTCATTCTTTTGGGTGGGAGGGTACCGGGAATTGAACTCAGGGGCACTCGACCACTGAGCCCCATCCCCAGCCCTATTTTGTATTTTATTTAGAGTCAGGGTCTCACTGAGTTGCTTAGGGCCTGGCTTTTGCTGAGGCTGGCTTTGAACTCACTTTTTGAAATCCTCCTGCCTCAGCCTCCCAAGCCTTTGGGATTATGGGCGTGTACCACCATGCCCAGCTCCAGTCATTTTGATAAAGGTTTCCATGTTGAAGGCACTGTCCCTGGACAGGACAATGGCCAACTGGGCTTAGTATGAAATTGATAGCTGAGGAAAGAGCACCAGTCTTCAAAGGGCAGGGGTGGAATGTCCGAGCAAAAGGGACTTCGGAGATTTCAAGGCTGGCATGGGGTCCTTCAGGGACAGCAGCAAACATATAGCAACTGGGCAAGTGGCCCTGGAGGAAAACGGAAAACCCGTCGCCCACCATCCCCTGCTGGTTTTGCTGGCCCTGAAGAGGGGGCTTGGGAGAGGGGGCTGGCAGGGGAAGGAGCTCAGGATTTTTCTTAGAGTAAATCCTAGGCCCTGCATTGGAAAACCTGGAGCTGACCTATCGAGTTCGAATCCAGTTCCATCACCACTGCGTTTCCTTGGCAAGCTGCTTGGCTGTGCTGTGCCTCACTTCCCCCATTCCTTAAATGAGGTAATGGCATTGACTTAGCCCTTCTAGGCTTAGGGCTAAGTGGTGTTAAAGGAAAAAAAATGATGACTCTTGTTCTTTTTTTTTTTTTTTTTTTTTTTTTTTGGTACCAAGGATTGAACCCAGGGGCGCTTAACCACTGAGCGTTACACCCCCAGCCCTTTTTATTTTTTATTTTGAGACAGGGTCTCGCTAAATCACCCAAGCTGGCCTTGAACTTATGTGTGCCACCACACCAAGCTTTGATGTTTCTTGGTAAAGTATGTTAAGCCAGACCTTACTCAGGACCATCAGGTATCATGTACAGGGATCACTGCTGTGGGGTCTTGCAGTGGAGGAGAGAGTTTGGGCTCGACTCTGCATACAGCATGGCCAAGGGGGAATTCACAGCCAAGGAGCAGGGTTGGGGTCAGTGGGTGGAAAATTACCAACCTTCAGTGATAAGGGAGGATTCTGGCTGAACAACCTGACAGAATTCTTGCTGAAGCTAGGCCCGGATGGTCACATCACCTTGAGGGAATGGTGGGGGATGAGGAACCCAATGACCCAGCAAGGGTGATGGGGTATCAAGGGTGGGAGATTTTTTTTATATATAGGTGTGAGGTGTTGGAGATTGGACCAGGGCCTTGAGCAGGCGGGGCAAGCATTGTACCATTCAGCCACCTCCCCAGCCTCAAGGGTGGGGGACTCTTACTACATTTTAAAAACAAATGCACAGATGGGCCTAGGACAAGGTTCCCAGCCTGAGTACTGTTTGGTCAAACAAAGACTCTTTGTCCCTTGTTCTCATTGAGGCCTCCAGACCATCCCCCTCACCTGGGAACTCATTAGAAATGCAAATTCTCAGGGCTATTGAAAGGCCTGGGGGGACAGGCCCTTAAAAGTTAGAGAAACACCGCTAAGTCAGCCTGGAACAAGCCCTTTGTAAATGAAGACAGTGGTCTTCTTTGTCCTGCTGGAGGTGTCAGGGAGCGGAGTGGGGCTCCAATCTGCTATTTGGAGCTATCACCTGGAGAGCTGTGAAGTCTGGGAAGACTAGAAGCCTAGGCCCCTTCCAAGATCAATGACTTCAGAATCCCTGGGTGCAGGATGCAGCCATCAGTAGGAATCCCTGGGTGCAGGATGCAGCCATCAGTAGGAATCCCTGGGTGCAGGATGCAGCCATCAGTAGGAATCCCTGGGTGCAGGATGCAGCCATCAGTTTTCCCAGCTCCCCAGGTGATTCTCCAGCCCTCAGGGAGACAAATCTGCCTCAGCTGAAGCACAGTGCCAGGGCCCACTCTGGGAAGGGGCTGATTCCATAGGTCTGGGGCTGGGCTTGAGAATATGTATTTCTGGAAAGCTCTCAGGTGATGGGGATGCTGATGCTGCCAGTCTGTGGACCCCACTGTGAGAACTTCTGCTGTAGCAGGATTAGGTATGAATGGGGGTGTGCTGGAGGTGAGGGTGCCTGGGGGGAATTCCCTCGGCATTGAATTAAGCATGGCCTAGATGCTGTGGAACTGAACTTGTGTGTCCATTGTTTTTATTACACTCTGTCTGCATGAGAGGGATGAGGTTGTTGAATATTAGTGGCATGGGCCTCAGAGAGAGAGAGAGAGAGAGAGAGAGAGAGAGAGAGAGAGAGATATTGAGACCCAAAATGATCTCCCCAGGAAAATAAATCAAGAGGAGCTACCTGGACTAGGGTCCCTGGGTGGCCCGTGGAACCGCCTCATGGGTCCCCCACCTTTAGCGTGGTCCTGGCTCTGAGCACTTTGCAAGTGTTTTCTTAGAAGAAACTTCTGGCATGGAGGGGAAGAGGCAGCCAGAAGACAAGCCATCTTTTCTGTGGGGTTTTTAGTTGCTCTAAATCCATTCATTCTTTGAACATTCATTTATTTCAACAAATACCCATGCCAGTTCTTAGATGGCAGGGTTTTTGTCTATTTTGTTCGCTGCTATATGCCCAGTGCCTGGTCTGTAGTAGGTGCTCAATAAATATTTGTTCAATGCAGAGGGTCAGCTGTGGGCTAGTCCCTCTATTGGGCAAGGAAGACAAGTTGAATTAGTCAGCTTCACATTACTATCAGAAAAAGCCTGCGGCAAATAACTTATCTAAAGGAAAGGTTTATTTGGCTCACAGTTCTGGAGGTTCCAGTCCAAGACTGGTGGCCCATTGCTTTGGGCCTCTGGTGAGGACTAGAAGCCATCATGGTGGGAGTGCAAGGTGAAGCAACATACTTATACCACAAGCCAGGAAACAGCAAGACTGAGCCACCAGGGTCCCCTTCAAGGACAATACCTCCCACTGTTCCTCACATCTCAAAGGTTCCGCTGCTCCCAATAGTGCCATCCTGAGGGCCAAGCCTTTAACACATAAATTTTGGGGGGACATTCTTCCAAACCATAGCACAGCCCCAGCCATCAAGAGCTCTGAGCAGGGGAGAAAGACGCTACACTAGCCACTACAGCTAGCGTGACAGGTGTGGGTACAACCAGGGGCCTGGGAACCTTTGCCAGAGGCCCATGCCAACCTTGGGGGTTGGGGAAGATCCAAAACTCCCAGGGGAATTCTGTCTCAGCTGGGGCCAGGAAGATGAGTGGGAGGTAGTGGGGAAGGACAGGAGAGGAATGTTCCAGGCTGATTCTCAGACACGGTTGGGGTGTGCCATAGATGAGCTGTGGTGAATGAAAGAAGACATGACCACTATGGAGGATGTCCCTGTTGACCCTCTTTCTTGGCTGTCCTTCTGTACCTCAGTGGTAGCCACCATGTAGAATGTGCTGTTCATTTTTTCTGTACAAGTCTTTATATTTTGGTGACATAGCTATCTATGTATCACCATGTAAAAGGAAATGTTGGGTGTGTTTAAAAACATGTTCTGTCACCCTGTTTTCTTGCTCTATTGCCTGCATTGTTGCCCTCTAAGGTTTGAAGTTCATGTCTGGGAGACTCCTCTGTCAGTTCATGCATCTCCAACTTAGGGATTTTCCTTGCTGTTTGAGCCGTGCTAAGCTCCTGGCCAGGGTATCTCACCAGAGCCTCAGAATAACCCAATGAGGTAAGTACAGTCATCCCTTGAATCCCTCAAGGATTGTTTCCAGTATATACTCCCCCATACCAAAATCCCCGGATGCTCAAGTTCCTTATATACAATGGCATCGTATTTGCATAGAACCCCCACGCATGCTCCTGTGTACTTTAAATCATCTCTAGATGATTTATAATGCCTCCTACAATGTAGATGCTATGTAAATGGATGTTATTCTGTATTGTTTAAGGAATAATGATAAGAAAAAAACTGTACCTGTTCAGTACAGATGGAATTTTTTTCCTGAATATTTTGCAACTGCAGTTGGTTGAATCTGCCAATGCAGACCCTGCTGGGAAGGAGCACCGACGCTATTATTATGAACCCCACATGACAGATGAGGAATTCAGTGTAGTGGGTGCCAAGCTGCTAACTAACTGGTGGGGTCTGATTCCCACCTGGGCCTGGGCCTTCCTTTCTCTGGCCCAGGGTACCTCCGTTTCCCTCTTCCTTCTTTGGGTGACTTGAGGCGGGCTCTCTGCATCCCCTTTTGTCCTCTTTAATGGCTATGGAGCCCCAAATGGAAGTATTTAAAAGATGGAGTTGAGGTACTTTCTCATCCTTGGACCCTCAAGGTGGATTCGTGGATGGAGTGTGGGGCAGCCCTAGACCTTGGTGGCTGGGTCTTCTAAGGTCCTTCTGCCACAGGGTTAGGAGGACCCCAGCTGACAGACGAAGTGTGGAGCAGGAAGGATACACCTGGGGAGAGGTCCCCGTCTCCAGCTCTATGACTCTGGGCGAGATTCTTCCAACCTGGACCTCCACCTTCTGATCTGAAAAGTGGGGGCTGTGTTTTCATGTCTGAAGTTCATGCCTGAGGTTCCTTCCAGCTTTAGACATCATCTTTACATCCTGGGCTGCTCAGGGGTTTTGGAGGTGAGTGGAGGATTCTTAAAAGGACGATCGTTTCTGTGTCTTTTGTGATCATCATCTGCCAGGGGAAGTCCAGGGCAGGGACTCCATGAACCAATGTGCTTCAAACACTGGGAGAGAACAGGCCCATGAAGAAGGATACCCTGGGTCAAGTGATTTGGGGCCTTGGAACTGGGGCTGACACCCAACAGAAACCCTCCCTCTCCCTCGGTCCCCTGCTACCTTTGCCCTCCAAATACCCTATCTCAGGCTGCTCAGGCCACCAAAACAGAGTACCACACGCTGGTGCCTTGAAAAGCACACATTTATTTTCTCACAGTTCTGGAGGCTGGAAGTTCAAGATCAAGGTGCCAGCCCTGCTCCTGGCTTGTGCACAGACATTGTCTCATTGTGTCCCCACACAATGGGGAGAGAGACATCAAGCTCTCCGTGTCTCTTATTAGAAGGACATTAATAATCTTTCAAATCATGGCCCGCCTTTGTGACCTCATTTGACCTTGATTGCCTCCTCATCTACCCCATAGCCGAACATAGTGACATTGGGGGTTAGAGATTCAACATCTGACTTTTGGTGGGTGTGTGGGTGGGGAACACAATTCTATTCCAATGAGTTCCACCCCTCCAAGGTCACCGTCCGGGTAGTGACTGAGAGTGCTGTACTCCCAGGACACCCCCCCCCACCCCAGAGAAAGAGCCAGTGACTTGAAGGGTGATCTGGGCACTTCATTCTAAAGCAGCTTGCAGATCCCCATGAACACAGTCTGTGGCACATGCCCCACGGTGGTGGTGGGGTTTGACTCCACTGGTCGCTCTCCCAGGACCGCCCCTCTCCCAGGGCAGGACATCACAGGCGCTCTGAGGCTGGACCACTGGGTTCAGGATGGGGCCTAGGACAGGTTTGGTTTTCTCAGGGAACTTGAGGTTCATGCTAACCAAGGGGGAAGCACAACTCGTGTGTGTGTGTGTGTGTGTGTGTGTGTGAGTGTGTGTGTGTGTTGTCGTGTGCACACACGTGCACATGTGTGTATGTGGGGGGCGTGCAGGCACAGAGACAATGGGTATGTGCATTTGTGGTAAGGACAATGCTACCTGTGTACAGAGCTTTAAAAATGTCTTCCAAAAGAATCTGTGATCCAAGGGGCACTTTTCTTTCTCAACTTTTCTACTCACTGGCTCAGACTTCTGGATACGGTCACCAAATCAAATACACGATGCCCAGTTCGATCTGAAATTTCAGAGGAACAACAAATGATATTTCCAGTATTACTATGTTCCATACAGTATTGGGGGTACACTTCTACTACGAAATTTGTCATTACTTATCTGAAATTCAAATTTCTCAGGCACCTTGTATTTCGATGTGCCAAATCTATTTGTGAAGGATGCTCAGGAGACATCAAAGATGATGGTCAGGGAGTATTAACAGGTAACGGAGCCAGCATTGTAGTTTGGTGAGTAGGCAGGCAAGGCCTGGGTAGTGGGAGGGGCAGCTGCTGTCTCCCAGAGACCCCTGGGAAGGAAGCAGGTATTGCTCTGCCCGTACCTACAGGGTGGCTTCTGCTGCCACCCCCACCATACCCACACCCACTTCAGGAGCTTTCCAGAGGCCTGTGGAAGAGCTTATCTGGCCTCCAGCTGACTGAGGGCTGCAGGCTGGTCATTCAGTGACCTCTGTTCTGTATGGAACTTTGTAGGTACCCTAGAGCATGCAGGTTTGGGGAGGGATTAAAAGCCATGTCGAAGCTTAGAGTATTTTTTACCTTTTGCTTTTTTGGTTGGGGGAGGGGGTTACCAGATATTGAATCCAAGAGTGCTTAACCACTGAGCCACATCCTCAGCCCCTTTTATTTTTTTCTCTTGAGATAGGGTTTCACTCAGTTGCTGAGGCTGACCTCCAACTTGTGATCCTCTTGCCTCAGCCTCCAGAGTTGCTAGGATTATAGGCATGCACCACCGCACCCAGCTCATGCTACCTTTCAAGTAGACCCATAGCAAGGGTAAGTCCAAGGACAAGTGCCCCTTGGACTGAAGGGCATAGGGCCTCCATGGGATGGAGTAGAGTTTAGGAGGAAGCCAGGGTTCAACTTTGTGCTAGTGAGATGAGTTTGTTTTTATGTTTTATTTTTCTTGGTTCTGAGGATTGAACCCCGTGGCCCTCTACCACCAACCCACACCCCCAGCCTTTGATTGTTTGTTTGTTTTTGAGACAGGGTCTCACCAAGTTGCTGAGGCTGGCCTCAAACTTGCAAGCGTCCTGTCTCAGCCTCCTGAGTGCTCGGACTACAGGTGTGTGCTACTGTCGGCCTAGTGAGGTGGGTTGGAATAGTCACTTTGCTTCTCTGAATCTCAGCTTCCCTTTCTTGGGAAGGGATCATACAAATATCAACCTGGAAACACGGTTTAAGAATTCTGTAGAGATGATATATCAAAAGGGCTTGGCATAGTTGCAAACTAAGGAGCCAAGGAAAGGGGAGCCAGGATTTCAATGGTTGCTCTGGTTGTAGGACTAACTTGAACACTATCTCAATGAGATTTCTAGAAATAAACCATCCAAGAACATTCCAGAAGCATCTAGATTGCTATGTACTTTACTCATAGGAGGGTGAATGGTCAATAGACAGTGGTTGAGGAACCCAGGCAAAAAATAGAATCTATAAAAGAGGGAGAGAGAAAACCTGCAGATGAGCTGGAAGGTGTTTGTATGGTTTTTGCGAAGTAGAGAAACAAAAGGAAAAATAATTCAGTTGCTCAAGTGCTCTCCTGAACACCTTGAGAATTTAACTGTTGTGGTATGCCGAATTCTAAGAGGGCCCTGAGGATTCCCATCCCCTATGCATGTGCCCAAACAATCCTCCCTGCTTTCGTTTGCAGTGCTAAGGATCAAACCCAGGGCTTCACACCTGCTATGACCCAAGCCCTCTCTTTGCTTCTTGAGTAAATGGCATTTGGGAACATAATGTGATATTACTCTCTTGTTACATGGCAGGAGGGGTTTTGCAAGTGTAATTAGGATCCCTAATCAGTTGACTTTGAGAGAATCAAAGAGGAGATGATCTTGGGTGGGCCTGACCTAATCAGGCAAGCCTTACATGGACTCTAAGAGGTTCAAGTGTCAGTGAGACTGTCCATCTGGCCTCAGGGACAAAAGTAAACAGCCCTACTCTGAACTGCCTATAGAGGGGCCACAAGGCAAGGTCCTCAGGGTGGTCTCTAGGAGTTGAAAGAGCTCTCTGGTCAACATCTAGCAAGAAAATGGGAACCTTAGTCCCATAAGCATAAAAAACTGAATTCCGCCAATGAGCAGTGAGCCTAGGAGAAGACTCTGATGACCAGAAAGGGAGACAGTGGACAGATTTTGGGATGTGAGTTTCGTGAGACCCTGAGTGGAAAACCGTTCCTGCTGGCTCTGGACTTTTTCCTACAGAGACAAATGTGTGCTGTTTGAAGCTGCTCCATTGTGGTGACATCGTGGCAATAGAAATTAAGACAGCTACAGAGTATTTTGATAGGCTTCTGCCCCCAGGGTCCTGCCAGCACTTTTTCTTTTCTTTTTTTCTCTGCGTCATTTCCTCCATCAGAATTTCTCAAAAGCTGGTTAGTGAATCTTCATGGCGCCCTCCTCCACACTCATCTTTTCTAGCAGATCTTTTCTGCCCTCCTACAGCTGTATGCAGTCACGCGCCTTCCCGGGGATGTTTTTGGCCAACAATGGACCAAATATGCAACGGTGGTTCCTATGATTACAATGGAGCAGAAACATTCCTGCTATTGCTGGGCGTGGTAGTGCTCGCCTGTCATCCCAGTGGCTTGAGAGGCTGAGGCAGGAGGATGGTAAGTTCAAAGCCAGCCTCATGAATAGCGAGGCCCTAAGCAATTTAGCAAGAATATCATGCTAAGTGAAGTAAGCCAATTCCCCAAAATCAAAGGCCACATGTTCTGTCTCATAAGTGGATGCTAATCCATAATGGGGGGAGCATGGGAAAAATGGAGGAACTTTGATAGGGCAAAGGGGAGGGAGAGATGAGGAGGGGCGTGGTGGAGTGAGATGGCCATCATTCCCCTAGGTACCTGTATGACTGCATATATGGTGCGACGCTACATTGTGTACAACCGGAGAAATGTAAAGTTGTGCTGCAGTTGTGTACAACGAACCAATGCATCCTGCTGTCATATATACCTAGTTAAAAAAACGTGTCTCTAAATAAAATATTTTTAAAAGGGGAGGGCTGGGCATGTGGCCCAGTGGTGAAGCGTCCCGGGTTCAATCTCTGGCACCTAAATGAATAACTAACTAACTAAATAAATTCCCGTTGCCTGGTGACACCATAGCCACCTTAGTTTGCATAAGTATGCTATGATGTTTGCACAATGACAAAATTGCCTAACAACACGTTGATGGGAATGTGCTCCCGTCATTAAGAAGCGCATGACTATCTAACCTTCCCTTCACTCTGCCTCCTCACACCGGGTTAGTGCCATTTCTCTTTCCTTCACAGTGTCAAATTTCTTGAAAGAGTCATCTACACCTCCTCCCGCCCACTGACAGCACAGTGCACCGTCTCTGTCCTACCTCGTCCTTCCCAGCCAAGGCTGCCGGTGACCTGGTGAGCATGCGCACTGGCGTGCCCCCACCAAGAGATGGCTGTGCCCCCTCCCTCCCCAAGAGATGGCTGTGCCCCCGCTCCCAGCTTGGAAAACCATCTCCATCGTCCTTTGCAGGCTCCTTTCCCCCCACTGTTCAGCAAAGGTGTGATTTGGTGGCATTGACCTCTGCATGGTGGGTCTAATTGGCCAAAGCCACTCAGCAAGATCTTACCTCTTTAATACAAGTGATTGGTTCAAGGATGGGCAGGGAATGATGAAGAGAAACCAGAGCCTTCTTGGTGCAGAAAGTACTGGAGTCAATTTGCCCTGAAGCCCAGTCTGCGCATGCGCTTTCCAGTTCTGTGAGCCAGTAAATTTCTTCAAGGCTTCTGCTAACACGATTTGTCTTTCCTGCCCCATAAAGTGTCCTCAGTGCTGCACACCTCCATGACATTCCATACAACCAACCACCTTCTGCTTGAGTCATGGAAAACTCAAGTAATCTTGGCTTAAATATGTTCAAAGTTTGTGGATTTTGCTTTTTTTTTTTTTCTCCTTGGTCTGTATAATATGAATTCTGAAGGGAATGGTTTGCTAGTGTTGGAATGGTTTCAGCAGCTCAAAGATGTCAGAGCAATTTTCTTAGCTTTCACCTCAGAATCCCAAGATGGCTTCTGTAGGTGCCGCCATCATATCTACAGTCAAAACTCAAAGTGGGAGGTCAGAGCTGTGTTATGTGGTTGCTCCAGGCTGAAAAGAAGGCTGGGAAGGCAAGATTTGTAGCTTTCCAGACCCTGTAGTGGAGGCAAGCTGGCTAGAAGGGCCTCAGAGCCCGGTCTGGGTGAGCCAACCTCCTCAAATAAGACAGTCCTCAGTCCTCCGGGCTCTGTCCTGGTTCTTCCAGAGCATTGCTGTCAGGCTCCCAGACACCTTCTCTGGACTTCTGCTCTTTGAGGTAAGCTCATTGGTTGCTAGAGGATTCCAAATGTGTATCTCCAGGCCCCCCGTCCCTCCTGTGTTGCTGGCCCAGCTGCCTCTGCATCACCTCCACCTGGTGTCCCACAGATGGGACATTCACATCACTTTCCCAGTGCCACTGGTGAGCCAGAGTTAACTTCGCCTCCCAAGTCCTCACTAGACTACACCCACAGGATCTGCCACACTCAGCATCTGGACACCTCAAACTGTGCCAGGTGCTCACAATTATGGAGTGAAGGGGTGCTGGAGAAAATCTGGGGGGAAAAGGCCTAGAAAGAAAGACAACATGGCGGCTGCAAACACCATTTCCGGTTTTGACCAAGGTTCTTATATGAGTCCACAGTAATTTTTTTTTTTAAATCCTTCCGCTCTCTAGATTCTGAGGCCCTATAATGATTCCAAGAACTTGTCTCTGATTTTCCAAGGACTGGTCAGATTTGGTGGCTTCCCATTGTGGCCAGTCTCCAGAGGGTTTGAAGATAGCCAGCAGTGGATGACTGGCCTTTGTCAGAAGGTTGTACCAAGTGGGCATGCTGAAAGACAGAAGGGAGGAAGGAAGGGGAGGAAGGAGGGAGGGAGGCAGGAGAAGGAGGACAAAGAAGGAGGGAAAGGAGAAGAGAGAGAGAGAAAAGAAGGAAGAAAAAAAGATAAAATCCTGCAACCGTGAGAGCCCCAGGCCTAACCCAGGGTTTTTTCCTCTGCATCCTCAGGTTGCCTCCCTCTGTGGGCCTCAATTTCCTCTTCTGCAGAAAGAAGGCCTGGATTAGATCACTCCCCAGGCCTCTTCTAGCCTTGACATTCTGTGATTTTCTCATTTCCTTCAGACTCCAGGGGCCTGCAGACCCCATGCTAATGTGCATGAATAAAACATGGACATCCTCGAGCTCTAAATATTGCAAGTATTTGCTCTGGATTTGTTCTCACTTAACTGCGTGGTAAGCAGCGTCCAGCTGGGGCCCCACAGCCTCCTGTTTGGATTGTTCCAGTGTGGCCCGACTCCCTGAGGAGGTGGATGGAGTGTGGGGGAGGCCCAGCCTCTGGGCCTGGCTGCCTTAGCCTGATCCCTCCTCCCCCGGACCCTTCCCACAAGCTGGCTGCGATCGGGGCATCGTTCTTAGGCCTCAACTCCAAACCGCCTTGTTCACTGATGCTCCAGACCCTAATCCCTGCTGTACCGGCCGCATTTCCCTGGGTTGTCTGCCCCGGTGCCTTCAATACGTGCCCATTCGATCCTCCCTAGGAGGTAGCTTTTCTCCATTGCAGGAGGGCACCTTTGGGCTAACAGCTGCCCTCCAGGGACTGCCAGTCATACCCTATATATCTATCTTCTATAGGAACTCCACTGAGATTATTTTTCTCTAATCTTAAGGGTCTTTTTTTTTTTTTTTTAAAGATTTTTTAGAGAACTTTTCAGTGTACCAAAAACCTCCCAGAAAGCCCAGAGAGTTCTTGTGCACCCCGTTCCTTGCCTCAGGTTCTCCTATTATTAACATCTGGCATTAGTGTGTCATATTTGTTACAATGAAACAATATTGGTACATTAGCACTTACTATTATCACCATTAAGGCCCATAGTTTATGGTAGGATCTAGTCTTTGATTTAAGTGTTTTGCTAAGCGCATTACACTATCACATAGAATAGGGTCACTGCCCTAAAAGTCCCCTGTGCTTTGTCTACCTATTCATCCCACCATCTCCTTAAACTCTGGCAATCTTTTATATTGACTACATAATTTTGCACTTCTAAGAACATCATATAGTTGGAAACATACAGTATGTAGTCTTTTTGAAAATTTCATTGAATTTATTTTACTTTTTGGTATCAGGGATTGAATCCAGGGGCACTTAACCACTGAGCCACATCCCCAGACCCTTTTTTTTTTGTATTTTATTTAGAGACAGGGTCTCACTGAGTTGCTTAGGGCCTCAATAAGTTGCTGAGGCTGGCTTTGAACTCACGATCCTCCTGCCTCAGACTCCCATTTGCTGGAATTACAGGCATGAGCCACTGCACCTGGCTCGCATAGCCTTTTTCAATTGGCTTCTTTAGTTTAGTAATATGCACTTAAGTTTCCTCCAGGTCTTTTTGTGGACTGATAGTTTATTTCTTTTTATTACCTAATCATATTTCATTGTCTGGATGGACCACACAATAGATATGACTTTTGATGGATCGATTGGTTTAAAAGATCTAAAGTAATAGATGAACCACAATCTTCCAAATACAAAATCTATAAGAAATCCGGATTTCAGGATGTTCTAAGCAGTGCATGTGCACATCGTTTTTAATACAAAGAAAATCCAACATCCTGAGAGCTGAATGGACAGTATTAATTATGAAGTGGTCACTTTTAACCACGAATTCTTGTTTACATAATTGCATTTAAAATGACATTTGATTAAATTTCTTTTACAACATTTTAGGTGTCTGTTCATACTACAAATTATGACCATATTAGATATTGTACAAATGGGGACACTTTCGAGAGTAAAAGTGACATGCTATTAATAATTATGCTCAGACCACAAGTATAAACCAGGACTCTCCCAGATAATCTATAGCGTTCCTATTTATAACTAGTATCTGTCTTCTTAAAATAGTAGCTGAGGGAACATAGGATATTTTTGTGCTTCTCCAAAAATATTAGATGGCACATCAGTTAAGTTTATACAAGCTGAGGTAACACATAAAGTAGCGAATCTTTTTATTTTTCGCTCACAGTTAATGCTGATTGACAGGGGTGGGAGTTGCAGAGTGTGTGTGGGGGGGGATGTTCTGCTCCAGGCAGCCATTCAGGGATCCAGGCTGATGGAAGCGTTTGTCATCTTTCACTGGTACCTTTCAAGTAAGGTGACCAATCATCCCAGTTTGTCTCTCACTAAAAGAGTACAGACTTCTAGTGTTAAAATGGGGACAGTTCCTGGTTACTCACTTCTGAGATTTCCCTACTGGTGGGAAGGGAGAGAAGAGAGAGCGAAGAGTGACGTTGGAGGTTTTATGGCCAAGCAACTAGTCACATCTGCGGACCCTATATTGATGAGAACTCTGTCTCAGACCACACGCAAGGGAGTCTGGGAAATGTAGTTTAGCTGTGTGCCCCAAAGGAAAGGGAAATGGGTTGAGTAATAAGCTAGAAATTTCTGTCATGGTGAGGAAATTATAGTGTCTTTTTTCTTAACTACTGGACTACTGATGAGATCAGTCTTCAACAGTTGGCATATGTCTGGGAGGAACTGGTGCCCCTCCCTTTTGAAATCAAAGTCTCATTTGCCTAGCAGTCAACTCTGGGTGTCCCCATAGCTCGGGCCTCTGCTAGTGGGTAGTCTTTAACATCCTATTGGAGGGCTGGGGATGTGGCTCAAGCGGTAGCGCGCTCGCCTGGCATGCGTGCGGCCCGGGTTCGATCCTCAGCACCACATACCAACAAAGATGTTGTGTCTGCCGAGAACTAAAAAAATAAATAAATAAATATTAAAAATTCTCTCTCTCCTCTCTCACTCTCTCTTTAAAAAAAAAAAAAAAAAAACATCCTATTGGAAAGTTGGAGGCATGGCATGGTGGAGGTGACATCTAGCAGCCACAGAGAGCCACTAAATGGGACCCAGGTCACATGTAGGGGGAACAGGGTGATGTCACATAGTGTAAAGGTAAAATTTCTAAGCTGATTCTAAGCTGCAAAAGTCTGAGTTAAAGTGTAAAAGACCGGGCATTGTAAAGTCTCTAAATGGCGAGGCCTGGGCTAAAAAGTAAAAGACAAGGCATTGTTACAACTCCTCTGCTACCCCCGGAACCTGTAATCTCTGTAGCTGTTAGGACAATACCTGAACTGCCCAGTAAATATTTCTTCTGGTCCCCTGGCTGTTCAATAGCTAAGGGCTCCAAGTAGCACGGCACGTAAGCATCTAGGCTCCAAAACCAATCAGTTTAAATGTGTACCCCGCTTAGGAATGACCAATCACCCCTGCCCAGACTGTTCCCGCCAATGAATGGACTAATCATGTCTCAGAGTTGTTGTTCAATTTTCCCGCGCCTCATGATGATTTGTTCTGATGCATGCAAAGCCCCCCGCCCTCTCCAAAAAGTGTACTTAAGCTCTGCTTGACCTCTGCCCTGGGCTCTGGGCTGCTCTCCCTTCCTGAGTGAGCCTTGAGCCCCAGCATGCTGGTTCAATAAATCCCCTTTTGCCAATTGCATGGAGCCAGTCTCGTGTGTGGTCTCTTTCTCCGACGCTCCACCGGACCCTTACAATAGGAGGATGTGGTTGTGCTACAAATGGAGAAGTTGTGGTCTTTAAGGCCAGTACGATACATTTGGGCACCCCTGTGAATATGCAGATACATCATTGGTCTTTAGCATGACTGTCGTTTACCAGGTCCAAATGGTCAGCAGCCGTGTTCTTCACCAACACCGACTCTCCAAGCATCTCTGAGAAATGGGTTAGGGCTGGGGGAAGCCACGTTCTTCAGGGTGATGCCACATGCTTCCCTTATGCAGGCTCTGTCTTCCCTGGGTACCTTTGATGGAGCCAGAGACTAAATATGGAAGATGGGTTTCCGGGGCTTGATGCCAGGGTCTCGGAAACTTGATACAGACCATCCTGCCTTCCTGGGTGAGAGGGAGAGTGTGCCGGAAGTGGCAAAGGCTGAGCCCAGCCTGAGGGACGTTGACCTTTGGGAGCCCCAACCAAGGGACCAAAGGCTCTCTTCAGTGTGGGCTTGGAAGGTGGCTTTTTCTTTCTTAACTCTCTCTTTGGGGCCACAGACTCAGTCACTGCATGAATGTTCTATGTTGTACCAAATTACCACAAACTTGGTGGCTCACAGTTCTGGAAACCAGAAGTCTGGAGCTCAGTATCACTGAGCAGAAATCATGGTGTCCACAGGACCAAGCTCCCTCTGAGGGCTCTGGGGAGAGCTGTTCCTTGCCTTTCCAGGTCCTGGTCTGCTCCTGTTCCTTGGGTTGTGGCGACATCTCCCACCGCCTCCTCCTCTTCCTCCTTCTTTTTTTTTTAAATAATTTTTAGTTGTCAATGGATTGTATTTTATTTATTTATATATGGTACTGATAAATGAACCCAGTGCCTCGCACATGCTAGGCAGGCGCTCTACCACTGAGCCCCAGCCCAGCCCCCATGGCCTCCTTCTTATAAGGACACTTGGGATAGCATTTAGGGTCTGCCTGAGTAAGAGATTCTCCTTATCTCAACATCTTTAACTTGATCAGGTGTGGAGGCGTACACCTGTAATCCTAGCAGCCCGGGAGGCTGAGGCAGGAGGATCCAAGTTCAAAGCCAGCCTCAGCAACTTAGTGAGGCACTAAGCGACTCAGTAAGCTGCTTAAACAAAATATTTATTTAAAGAGTTGTCATGTATAAGCAATTAAAACAAATTAAAAAATTAAAATAAAAAGGGCTGGGGATGTGGTTCAGTGGTTAGGTGCCCATGGGTTCAATCCCCAGCACAAAAAAAAAAAAGAACTTTAACATAGTCACACCTAT
This sequence comes from Spermophilus citellus, assembly GCF_964194105.1. Classification (NCBI taxonomy): domain Eukaryota; kingdom Metazoa; phylum Chordata; class Mammalia; order Rodentia; family Sciuridae; genus Spermophilus; species Spermophilus citellus. The sequence continues at coordinate 34,033,336 of NC_138190.1, forward strand.
GAAGTCTTTCCCCCCACCCCCCCACCCCCCCCCACCCCCGCGCAAAAAAAAAGTGTCAAATGTTCCAGGGATTAAGAAACAAACATTGTTTTTGTTGTTGTTGTTGTTTTGTTTTGTTTTTTTTTGTTGTTAGTTTTTGCACGTGCAACCAAGGGGCGCTACTTAGCCTCCCATGGGCACCAAGACACAAAATACTTCAAAGACCCTTTCTGGGTCTGCATGGTGGGTAGGAGGGGGATGGGAAGAAGACCATCTGCTCCATGCTGGATGCTCAAGATCTCATTTGATTCTTGCAGAGCCTTCTCAGCAGGTATTATTCTTTCACTTGGGAGTGTGAGGCCCAGAGAGATTAAATGGCTCGCAGAAGGTGGTACAGGGGAAGACATGATGCTGGACTTCCGCACCCCTGGCCGACTTCACAGCCTGTGTTATTTTTAGGGAAACACAGGAAGTTCCATGAGGGTGGAACTTGGTTGGAACGCACAAGAGCCAGCACATTTGCACGTGTTGGCCAGATCAGCCCTGTCTCCTGCGTGGGAGGGTCTGGCCTTTTGCCTGCTTCTGGGATAATCCCTTAGCTGTGGCTGGTGCAGCCTGGCTGCAGGTGCTGAGCTTGGACGCAGCCAACCCAGAGCTCAGAGAGAGCCCAGCACCTCCTCCACGACCCTCTTTTCCCTAATGTTGCCTCTTGGTTTCCCCCAATGCTTCTCGAGTCCTATTGCCTCGTTTCTGGCTTCCCCTTCATCCCCTCCAATCTGGATCAATCCATTGTCTCTTTTCACCCCTAGTGTTCTGGAAAGTTCTGGAAAGTTCCTTCCCTTCTCCCCACTGTGTGTTTGGTAACTTCTTCATCTAGAAGAAAACAGGCAAAAGGCCACGATACCAGATATAAATAAGTGAGCCCTTGCATGAGTAAGGGCATCCTTCTTTGCGTGAGTAGACATGGTTCTGAATTTTATTTACAAGATGGGTGCTTTACATGTGGGGCTCATTGGAAGTGAATAATGAAGAGTTTAAACTGTCTGCGTCCCCTCTGGACTTCCTTGAGAACAAATCAGTTCTTCCTGTTTGGTTTTGGTTGTTTTTTCTTTTTAATCCAATGGATATCAAATCTAGGCCACCTACCACTGTGTGTGTGTGTATGTGTGTGTGTGTGTGTGTGTGTGTGTGTGTGTGTGTGGCTAGGGATGGAACCCAGGGCCTCGTGCATGCTAGCCAAGTGCTCTACCACTGAGGCACATGCCCAGCCCTTTCTTCTTTTTCTTTTTTCTTTTGGTACCAGGGATTGAACCCAGGAACTCTTAACCACTGAGCCCCATCCCCAGAACTTTTTATTTTTTATTTAGAGACCAGGGTCTCTCTAAGTTGCTTAGGGCCTCGCTAAGTTGCTGAGGCTGGCTTTAGACACATGATCCTCTTGCCTCAGCCTCCCAAGCTGCTGGGATGACAGGTATGCTCCCTCTCCTCTTTTTTTGATGAGAGATGGGGGTGGAGAGGCAAGCTACTTTTTGCATTTTGTCATTTGTGCCCTTAAGGTTCACTAGAACCCATAAGTAGTTAAGAGTTTGAGGCGCATGCATGCTTGTGTGTACTTTGGCTAACCAGAAGATTGCAACCAGTAGAAAGTGTAACATTGGAACAGCTGAACACTGTGGGCTTCTAAAACTGTCTTAGATAGGAAAGGCTAGGCTGGGCCTAACAACAAATAAACCCTTCATATCTCAGTGGCTGAGAACAACAGGAGCTGATTTCTTCTTCATAAAATACCGAATACAGGTTATTAGGGGTCTTTTCTTTCCAATAACTTGAGGATCCAGGCTTCATTCCAGGATGCCCTGTCTTACCATCTCATCTGGCCTCTGATTGTTACTGAAGGTGACAATACAGCAGAAAGATCATAACATGTTTTTAATGGTGGGCCTTGGGAAAAATGACTGACATTATTTCCACTTACATCCCATTGGCAGGAACCCTGTCATATGGCCTCAATCTAACTTCAAGGGAGGCTGGGAAATGTAGTCTTTTTTTTGATCCCAGAAAGAATAAAATGAAATTAGTAACATGGAGGATTATTTCTTTTACCCACCCTTTACAGAGTTTTCCATTCTTGTCCATCTGTCCTTGTCAAGTTCCTAATGACTCTTTGCTTATCCACTACATCAACATACCTATCCATATTCCATTTTCACTAAGGAATATAAGTTACTGTTAATAGCCTAAAACATGACCCCTGTTAGAGACAGTTGCTTGTTAAAGCAAATAGAAGCTTTTGGCTAAAGGAATTTCAGCCATGGGTAAGCTGGTAGGGGAAATATTTGGGGGCTCCTGGAATGACATACCAGGCAGGTCCTATGTGTCATCGTTGGTGCCATTTTGCCACAGTCCCAGTCTAGCATTCAAGCAACTGATACCTTAACCATAACCCTGTGAGACACTGTGTGACAGAACAATCCAACTAAGCTGTCCCTGAGTTCCTGAGTCTCTGATAGTGTATGAGATAATAAACTCTTGCCTTTTCAAGTTGTGGAATTGGGGGATCATTTGTTACGCAGCAGTGTGTAACTACTACAATGCTCATCTTTCCACGCAGTTGCTTGTCCTGCTGCCTTCAGGTCCACCACCAGATGCAGGTCAATGTTCTTACACAGGTGGCTTAACCAGTTAGCACAATTATGTCAAGCCCAGTTCCACAATAGATTCCTTACACCTTATCACTCAGAGTGGTTCTGTTGCTCTGATCAAACCCCGCCTGATATCCCAAGAAAAAGAGATTTCCCATTCCCTTTATCATTGGTTTCCTCAGCAGTAAAGGTTCTCAACTTTTGATTGGAATTATTTAGAGAATTTAAAGAAAATACTATGCTTACGTTTTACATCCAGAATTTCTGATTTAATTGGTCTACAGTGTGGCCTAAATATCAGGGTCTCTTAAAGCTGGGGATACCTCTGAAGGATCATCACTAGTCAAAGGTCTCCAGTTGAGCCAAGGGGACTGGGTCTTTGTACCCTCAGGTGGGCCAGTCATTGAAAGTGGTGTGCCCCCAGGGAAAGGCACCTTCATCTTCAGAAAGGCAGCTCTCTTGGGCTTAGGTTTCTTCCTAGAGAGAGACTTACCCTGAGACACGTCATCAGCACACACCCTAATGGCTGAAGGAGTAAGAGTCCCTCAGTTTTGAAGAAAGGGTGTCTTGGTCTGTTTGTGCTGCCATCACAAACTACCATAAACTGGGTAAATGATAAACAGCCAACATTTATTTTTCACAGTTCTAGAAGCTGGGAAATCCAAGATCAAGGTGCTGTGTTGATAGATTAGTGTCAGTTGAGGGCCCACTTCCTGGTTCACAGATGGCCATCTTCTCTGTGCCTTCATGGGGAGAAGAGACCAGGAAACTTTCTGAGGTCTTTTTATAAGGGCACTAACCCCATTCATGAGGGCCCCACCCTTCTGACCTCATTATTGCCAAAGGTCCCACTTCTGAATGCCATCGCCATGGGGGTTAAAAAGTCAGCATATGAATTTGTTAGGGGGAACATACACAAGTATTCAGTCCATAGCAGAGGAGATCTGACCAATGCCAGTGAGCAACACCTCTTTCTAGTGCAAAGATTCTGGGATTGTAGCTCCAGCCCCAGGGTTATGTATGGATCTCTCACTCTCTTCGGCTGGGCATGGCGTCAGATGCCCCAGGAGAGTAGCTGAAAGGTTCCAGGAGACTGAGAGCTTGATTAAAGCATAACAACTCTCCTTAAAACCTCCCTCGCCATTAGCAGAGGGAGAGCCAGAGGGAGGTGTCAAGTCAACTGGCTCCAAAGAAGCAAGGCCCTGGGGGAGAAATTAAAAGGAGAAAGGAGTGGCTTCCAGAAGGAAAGTCTCCCAGGTATAACACTCAGGTCCCCAGAGCATGGAAGATAACAGAGTTGCAAGGGACTGTGGTCGCCATGGTAATGGTATCTTGGATTCCCACCAAATATAAGCTGCTGGCTGACCTGTCAATCACACAGCATCTCCATTCACAGTGGCACTCAGACAGGGCCCATTGGGGGAAGGGAAGAAAGAAGGCAGCTTTTGAGTCTGCATGCGGCAGACCCAGGGGAGCATTTATGCTCAGGTATGTGTCTTTGCATATATGACTCTTTGCAAGGGCATCTGGGCACATAAACATGGAAGAGCAAGTGTGTGTTGGGGCTGGGACTCAGAATCTGAGCCGGACCCAATGCTAGTGCATGTCAGGCAGGCAGCGAGTTTCAGTGGAGAGGCTCAGGTTGAAGGCCTCTTCACTCTGTTTCCAAATATCATCAACTGCCATTGTCTATTCATTAGAAAATAATTTCTTTGGAGAAATTTTCTCCCTTCAATAGTCTCATTTACAATGCAAATACAGTCATGTGGAGATGCACTACAACAACACTTCTGAGAATTCACCATGAGGTGATTTCATCATTGTGTGAACATCACAGAGTGTACCGACACAAACTGAGATGCAAATGACATCACTAGGCGACATAAACTGGACCACCGTTGCAGATGTGGCCTGCTATTGATGGAAGTGTCCTTATGTGGCACATGACTGTAATTGTGAGTTAGTGATTGTTATGGTTGGATAGGAGGTGTCCCCCAAAAGCTCATGTAGGAGACAATGTGACAAAGTTCAGAGGGAGGAGGATTGGGTTGTGACAGCCTTAACCCAATCAGTGAGCTAATTCCCTGTTTGGGATTCACTGAGTGGGTGACTGGAGGCAGGTGGGTGTGGCTGGAGGAGGGGGGTATTGGGGACGTGGCTTTGGGGTCTATATTTGTACCTGGAAAGTGGAGTCTCTCTCTGCTTCCTGATCACCATGTGAGCTGCTTCTCTCCACCACACTCTTCCTCCATGATGTCCTGCCTCACCTCCAGCCCCGAGGAATAGAGCCAGACACTTATGGACTGAGACCTCTGAAACCATGAACCCCAAATAAACTTTTTCCTCTTCTACAATTGTGCTGCTCGGGTCTTTTAGTCACAGGAATGAGTGGGCAGCCCTCAAATGGAAGGCTGCCTTGCCCCTCCGGGCTGAGGTGGCCAGGTGAGGCATGGAGGCCAAGGCCCTGCCCTCTACAAGCTTAGAGTCTCTTGGGGGCCAGGGCTTCTCTGCTTAGGCTGCTGTAACAAAATGCTATAAACTTGATGGGTTACAAACACAGAAATCCATCTCACAGTTCTGGAGGTTGGGAAGTCCAAGGTCAGGGTGTGGGTAGATTTGCTGTCTGGGAGGACCCACTGTCTACTTCAGAGATGACGCTTTGTCCCTGAATCCTCACTTGCCAGGAGAGATGGAACTCTCTCCCAGGCAAGGACTTGGGCACAGGTTATGTATGTAGGAAGTGATCTCAGGTGACACTGCCAGAGGATGAGGAGCCAGACTGGGGACTGAGGGAAGCCAACGTGCAGTGTGCTGAGACTAGGTTCCCACGCATGATGGGCTAAATCCCACTGGGTACCTCTGGGAGTCCAGGGAGGGTGGGAGTCATTCTCTACCAACTCCTGTGTGTTGTCACCAAGGGCTGGTCTGGGGACTACCAGACTGTCTCACTCAGTCCTGAGAAGCAGGGAGAATAGCATGAGCTCGCAGGACATGGCATATTCTAGAAGATCCATACTGAGGGGGTTAGGGTAGAATACTGTCAATGTCCATTACACCTCGTGTGGCCCTTCCAGCAGTATGACCAGAGCTGCTGCAGTCTGGCTGGGCACAAATCACGAGTCACTGAAGCAGGAACAAACTTTATTTCCGAACTCCACCAGCACACTCCACACACGCTCCCCGGGAATTCTCCCAAACACCACGCTGCCCCTCCAGGAACCAGCAACCGGAAATATCCCTCCTCCAGCACTTCCCCAACCAATGGGAACTCTCCAGGAATCCCCAGGAGAGCTCAAGCAGAACTCCGCGAGAACTCGCTGGTGTCACCTCTCAACCACTACTTCTGGCAAAAATGCCATGCGTCATCCCGACTCGGCTGTGGCCCTCAACACAGAGCAACTGGTAGTCCTGGCTGTGGCCCAGCAGGCCCCCGTGGTGACAGACTTCAATAGTCACACTAGAACTGGGTCAGGGTCCAAGAGTCAGGGCATGTGAATTATTTGCTGAGTGGAACTGATTGGGCAGCCAGTCTGCCACAGGCCACAGCACCAGGCAAGGCCACTTCCCAGGAAGCAGGACCCTCTTACAAGTGGAGACAATGGCGGGCTGTCACCTGTCAGCCCAGGCTTGGTCTTGGACAGGTATTTGCAGGGGATCTCTGCTCACATCCCCTGTCCACCTTCTTCTGTCTGCTCCTGAGTCCCTGGCCACGACCTGATACCTTCTCTGGATACTAGCAAGCACTCTTGGCCTCTTCTGCTGGCTCAGGCTCCGGCCCCCTTGTCCCCAAGGGCTGCTTTTCTGCTCAACTTTATCATCTATCAGGGGAAAGGTCCCTTCCCTGAGCCTCCAGCTTGGGATTTGGAGGAGACCTAGACTATCTCCCTCCAAGTTCTCCAGCAACCGGATGATGCACAGAGAAGGTGAATTAGCAGGTGGACCTGCGGCAGCCGCCCTGGGCCTAATCTCAAGTCCCAATGTCCCCATTACATTCTGCTTCAATTCCCACCTATTTTCCAGTCCCCTGACATGGTGAGTTCCATTCAACTGCTGCCAGAGAACTTTCTGGAATCCAGGACTATACCAAGCACACTGGGCTGAAGGACAGTCTACAGGAGGCCTTTGCCCCACACATTGTTTGCCAAAGTGGGACTGGGCAGTCTCTGTCAAGGTCAACCAGGAATTTCAGGCCTTTTCACCATCTGGACAGCATGAGGCTCCTGCTTGGCAGTTTGTTGTTGTATTTTTGGTACCAGGGATTGAACTCAGGGGCACTTGACCACTGAGCCCCATCCCCAGCCCTTTTTGTATTTTATTTAGAGACAGGGTCTCACTGACTTGCTTAGGGCCTTGCCAATTGCTGAGGCTGGCTTTGAACTTGCCATCCTCCTGCCTCAGCCTCCTGAGCCGCTGGAATTACAGGTGTGTGCACCACCACACCCTGCTCTGCTTAGCAGTTTTGATGATGAATGATATATATCCCAATGCCTTTCACAGAGGGCTCAGCAAGAACCTGTTCACATCTTTCCTTTATCCACAGTGAAGTAGACATGGGCTCTATGTCCCACACCTGGGCTCGTGTGGGTCTGTGGTCAGAGAGAAGGGGGGCAAAAGCCCACAAGTAAGCAGCTCAGAAAAGGGTCCCCTGCCTTTGTGGATTATAAAATACAAACCCTCAACCTCCTTGCCACAAAGGTCTGGCCAGAATTGTATTAATAAGGTCATGTAATCAGGAACTACGAAGGCCCCCAGGGACTCGGAAATCGAATGAGTCCCCTTCCTGTAGCATCAGGGATCAGATGAGGGAGATCAAGACCTATGGAGACAGGAAATGCAGAATCTTTCTTAAAAAATAATTTGTTGTTTTTAGATACAATTGACAGTAGAATGTATTTGGACACATTATACACACATGGAGTATCACTTCCCATTCTTGGGGTTGTGCATGATGTGGAGTTTCACTGGTCGTGTATTCATATATGAATGTAGGAAAGTTCTGTCCAGTTCATTCTACTGTCTTTCCTATTCCCATCCCCCTCCCTTCCGTTCATTCCCCTTTGTCTAATCCAATGGACCTCTAGACTTCCCCTCCCCACTCTCCCTTGTTATGGGTTACCATCCACATATCAGAGAGAACATTTGGCCTTTGGTTTGTTTGTGGTTGGCTTATTTCACTTAGCATGATATTCTCCAGTTCCATCCATTTACCAGCAAAAGCTGTAATTTCATTCTGAGTAATATTCCATTGTGTATATATACTACATTTTCTTTTTTTGGGGGGGGATATACTGGGGAATTGAACTAAAAGTCACTTGACCACTGAGCCCTATTTTGTATTTTATTTAGAAACAGGGTCTCAGTTGCTTAGTGCCTCACTTTTGCTGAAGCTGGCTTTGAACTTGCAATCCTCCTGCCCCAGGACCCCCAAGCTGCTGGGATTACAGAATTTCTTTATCCATTCATCTACTGAAGGGCACCTAGGTTGGTTCCACAGTTTAGCTATTGTGAATTGTGCTGCTATAAACATTGATGTGGCTGTGTCCCTGTAGTAGGCTGTTTTTAAGTCCTTTGGGTATACACCAAGGAGAGAGATAGCTGGGTCAAATGGTGGTTCCATTCCCAGTTTTCTAAGAAATCTCCATACTGCTTTCCAGAGTGGTTGCACCAATTTGCAGTCCCACCAGCAGTGTTTGAGTGATCAGTATCCTTACCAACATTTACTGTTGCTTGTATTCTTGATAATTGCCATTCTGACTGGCGTGAGATAGAATCTCAGTGTAGTTTTAATTTGCATTTCTCTAATGCTAGAGATGTTGAACATTTTTTTCATATATTTTTGACCACTTGTAGGAAATGCAGAATATTTAAGAAGCACTTTGGAAAAGAAAAAACAACCGTTTGATTCTTTCATGTAGTTCTCTCTTTCCATCGCCACCACCCCCACTACCATGTCCTTTCTGTTGCCCAACAACAAGTGTCTAACATGTTTGCAGTGCTGAACAGTTTCCCCAGTGCTGTGGCAAACCTCGTCTCATTCCCTGTTCAAGCACGTTTTGAGGTTTGTGAAGTGGGCATTAGGATTCCCATCATACAAATAAGGTTATGCATGGGGGCTCTCTGGGCCCAAAAGACCTTGTCCCACAATGTTTCTGTTAGGATTATGTATAGAGATTCATAATAGCTGTGGCTCAAACAAAATAAAAGTTTTTCTTTTCTGTCAGAGTCCAGGGGTAGGCAGCTCTGCTCCACAGAGTCATAGGGACCCAGCCATTGTTCTGCCATCCTTAGGATGTGTCCTTTCCTTCATGATCCAAAATGGCAGCTAACGCTCCAACCATCCCATCTGCATTCCAAGCAGAAGAATGCAGGAAAGGGCGAAGAATAAACAAAAAGAAAAGAAAAGCATGGCCCTTGCTTTTAAGGGTACATCCTGGAAGTTGCACTCACTACTTCTGTTTTCACTCCAGAACCTGGTCACAAAGCTACACTACTGCAAGGAAAGCTGGGAAAGGTAGTACTTTTTCTTTTTCCCCCAATGATTATATTTCTATGAAAAGAGGGAGATCATAAAAATTTAGAATCAATTTCTATGAAAAGAGGGAGACCATAGTGGAGAAGAACTAGTCATTTCTGCTATAGTGATTGCCATTAAGAGAAATTAGCTGGTTTTTTTTAGAGGTGTGGTACCAGGGATTGAACTCAGGGGCACTTGACCACTGAGCCACATCCCCAGCCCTATTTTGTATTTTATTTAGAGACAGGGTCTCACTGAGTTGCTTAGCGCCTCACTAAATTGCTGATGCTGGCTTTGAACTCGTGATCCTCCTGCCTCAGCCTCCCGAGCCACTGGGATTACATGGGTGTGCCACCATCCTTAGCAGAATCAGCTTTTAAATCTAGTTTTTCTCGCCTTCTCCTGAACATCTTTTCAGTGATGGATGCTTCCATGCTAGAGCAGCTAAAGGAAAAGGGTTCTCTCTAAAGACTATCTTACAGAGGACTTAGCCCTCAACCCCTTCAGCCAGAGGACCTCATGTGGAATAAATGAGGGGATTAATAGAAGTGTCTGTCCACATTCTAAATTCTCTGTAAGATGCATCATGGGGATGAGGCCAGAAGAGAGAACCTTGGGGTGATATCTCTGAGAATCTGGGATGTTCTTTTAAGGCTCCTTTCGTCTCTGGGATTCTAACCTTGCAGGAAAGTCACATTCCTGAGGATGATACATCTATGTGGTTGTTATCAATGAGGATTGGATTTGGCTGTGGGTATCAAAAAGATCCAACAGACAGTGGTGTAAGCAATAAAGATTTTATCTTTTGCAATAATAAACCCAGGTTGGTGTGTCAGCTCAACATTTCATTAGGGATCAATTTTCTTGATCTTCCATTCTTAACATGGGGCTTTTATCCTCTTGGCTGCAAAATGGTTGCTGTACTTCCAGGGATGGCACCTTCATTCCAGGCAGGAAGAAAGGAGAATACAAAGGACGGTTGATGTAATAGAGAATGGTTCTCTTTTTCCTGGAAGCACCAGCTTGTGAGTTTTAAAAAAAATTTTATTAGTTATTGATGGACCTTTATTTGTTTATATGTGGGTGCTGAGAATCGAATCCACCGCCTCACACATGCTAGGCAAATGCTCTACCACTGAACCACAACCCCAGCCCTGAAACTTGTGAGTTTTATTCATAACTCATTGGCCAGAACTGGGACACAAATCCTCTGCCCAGCTACAAGAAAATCTAGGAAGAGAAGCATTTACATTTTCCAGCTTCTATGGTAGAACACAAAGGAAAACAGGACTGAAAATGGTTTGGGGGTGGCAGTTCCAGTGTGAGCCATAATGTCCTCCTGCAAAATAGAGGAGTTGGGCAGAACAGCCTCTCAACCGCTTTCCAGATGAGATTGTGTGGAATGGGCTTGGGGGGGGGGGAGGCTTCATGGACTCATGGAAGGGCTGTGTTTTGGCAAAGTCTGGAGTTTGAACCCTTTGCAGTCACAAACTGTGTGACCTTGGATAAGTCATTTCACATCCTTGAGCTTCACTTGCTTTAGGTATAAAATAAGGGCAATAATATCCACCTCTCAACGGTGCTGTCAAGGTTGGGGTGCTATAACAAGTTCTTAGCACAGAGATTGGCACATGGTACATGCTCATCGGAATAGCGGCTGAGCCACAAGGCCATCTTGGCTTTCCGTGAATCAGTCACTCCTGGCATCTGATCTAGATCAGATCAGATCAGTTTGCCCCTTAAGGGAGCCAGTGAATGGGTCCTGGTGGGGATCACCTGGACACACAGTCAGATAGCTGGCGTGGGTGGAGGCGGACTCCGTGGAGTGGAAACCCCGGCCACGATTGCATCAGAGACCGTGCAGATCCGGTGCAGCTCTGAGCCCAAGGGGCTGCAGATAAGGTGGCGCTGGAGGTGGTCCCCAGAGCCTGCCCTGAGCCAAGAAATGCCTCCCTCAGTGCAAAGCCAGGATGTCCCCTCTGGGAGGGAGCTACGTGGGCAGCGCTTGCAAATGTCTTAAAATAGAGCACGAAGGACTCCCGCTGCCAGAGCCGGGTTCTGAGGGCTTTCCTCTGGGCGGAGGGCGGCGATTCTCCTGCCAGGCTGCGGGCTCCCGGTGCCAGGACTACTTAGCATTATTGGCTGATCGGAAGGAGCCTGGGGCCTTTGATGACGCCGCCGGTGACTCAGAGCTGAAGAGCTTGCAAGTGCTAATTGAGCAGCTCCTTGGCGGCTGGGGCTGTCCTCTGCCTGCTGAGAATCTATGGGGAGCGAATTGGGCCCCCCACCGCAATTCCTATGGAGACGTCTTAGCCCCCAGCACCCCAGAATGTGACTGCACCCCAACTTGGACTGTTGGATTGGGGATTTTTTGGCTCTGCGATGGTGCACAAGGGATGCACTTTCAGTAGAGAGCCACACTCGGAGGTGTGGACTGGGGTCTTGGCCCTGGCCACAGCTCGGTGGGCCCATCCTCTTTGGCCCTGCACCCAGCTCGGCTCCCGCTCAGCCCTGCCACCCATCAGAGGGGGACAGCCCCTGCTCTGCTGTGCTTCTGAAGCAGGGTGCTGGTAGCTTAGGGGTGTGAGATGCATTTTCAATCTGCCAGTTTGCAGCTGACCGTGGGTTTGTCGGGAAGTAATCACAGGTAAATGGAGGAGCCTCGGTACTTGGAGCTAGAGTCTGTTAGGAGGTAATTAAGTTAAAATGGGGCTGTTGATGCTGGGCTGTTGCTGAGGGCCATTGCCAAGTAGGAATGACGCATCGATATTTCCTTGCCAGCGTACCCCATGTTAAATGGACTTGCCTTGGAAATTAGCTGTTGACATTGCATGTAAGGTGACCTTGCTCAAGGACCAAGGCGGATCCGGGTTTAGAGCTGATCAGGTTTGAGGAAGTATCCTGGTCCTTGGGTTTAGGGCGTTCCCGGTTTAAGACAATAGGGGTTTTAGGGAAGTTGGAGGTTGAAGATTATTGCTGCCGGGATTAGGGTGTTCCTGCTGCTTGTTCCCGTTGAGTTCTCGTGAGATTCAAATGGGATATTGGAAAAAAGCCTCGTGGGTAGGTGAATTGGGCGGAGGAGAACGGGATTTCCCCAGAACGTGTGTGGAGGCCAGTGTGAGTTCGGGAATAAAGAATTGCTGTTTGAATCTACAAAGCTGTGTGGTGGCTCATGATCTTGTGCCCAGCCAAGACATTGGCAGGCTGTAATCCAGTGTGGCTGGTGTCCTTGCAAAGAGATTAGGACAAAGACGGGAGCAAGTGAAGACAGGGAGACGTGGCCATGCGCAAGCCAAGCAGGGAGGCATCAGAGGGAATGGCCAGCGCCTTGACCTTGGATTGCTGGTCTCCAGAACGTGGACAAAATAATTGTCTAATGTTTAAGCCACTCAGTCTGTGGTACTTGGGCCGGCGCTTAAAATCCCATTCTGTGCCTTCAGCCTGAATAGAGAAGGAAACCACTCTGAACTGATTGGCGTTTCTCAGGCACCTTCTTGCACCTATAAGCTGCTATTTGCACCATTTCTATTAGCATCAGGATATATTAATAATAACAGCCAACAGGAGCCGACTGTGACTACTACGAGGTTCGAAGGCTGAACATTTGAGGGGCCCCTCCTTAAGAAAAATAATACAAGCCAGGTGCAGTGGCTCACCTGTAATCCCAGTGGCTCCGGAGACCGAAGCAGGAGGATCGTGAGTTCAAAGCCAGCCTCAGAAACAGTGCAAAGCCCTAATCAAGTCAGTGAGACCCTGTCTCTAAATAAAACACAAAATAGGCCTGGGGATGTGGCTCAGTGGTGGAGTGCCCCTGAGTTCAATCCCAGGTTACAAAAAAAATACAAAATGGCAAATATAAAAACTGATATATATATATATATATATATATATATATATATAGGCTGGGGATTGGCTCAAGTGGTAGCGCGCTCGCCTGGCACGTGTGCGGCCCGGGTTCGATCCTCAGCACCACATACCAACAAAGATGTTGTGTCCACCGAAAACTAAAAAAAAATATATATATATATGTCAACTTTTTCATTGATGTGACTAAAACACCTAACCAGAGCAACTGTAGAGGAGGAAAACTTTGAGGGCTCAGGGTTTCAGAGGTCTCAGTCCACAGACAGCAGGCTCCATTCCTGGGGCTCAAGGTGAGGCAGCGACATCATGGCAGGAGTGTGCGGGAGAGAAAAGCAGCTCATGTGGTCAGGAAGCAGAGAGAGAGAGAGAGAGAGAGAGAGAGAGAGAGAGAGAGAGAGAGAAAGAGAGAGAGACACTCCACTCTCCAGATAGAAAATATATACCCCCAAAATACACCCCCAATGCCCACATCCTCTAGCCACCCCCTACCAATCCAGTGAATCCCTATCAGGGGATCAATTCACTGATCTGGTTAAGGCTCTCACAACCCAATCATTTCTCCTCTGAACCTTCTTGCATTGTCTCACACATGAGTTTTTAAGGGACACCACATCTAAACCACCACCACCACCACAACACACACACACACACACACATAACTACCATGAAATTAAGTTACATACATTGAATAGTTGAATAATGAAATAGTTGCATAGTTGAATAAGGTACATGATTGAATAATAGAATAAAATTCTTCTTCTGCTGCATACGTTGCTGAGCCGATGAGCCTGTGTAGTTTTGCCTCAGGGACACCTGTTTTCCTCAGGCCATTTTACTGCTTTGATAACAAGTTTCTATACCACTTGTTTCTGGGTCCACCAGACTCCATCAGGACAAGATGTGTCCGATATGCTAAGATGTGATTAGAAACACGGGGGTGCAGAGAACGCACCACTTTTCAAACAGACGCAACTTGTGTTTGTAGGACTTTGATAGCTCTTTGTCTCACACAAATGCCAATGAATCCTATTTTGTACAACTTCTATCAGAAAAGAAATAAAATGTATGGTGTGTTATTAATTGCATATACTACGTTATCAAGTATATTCTTAACAGAGGCAGATTTCTATCTTGACTGGGCATCAATGAGAACGGGATTTGTCACTCACATTTTCCACATTGAGAAGTGGGGCCTTGTCTTCGTGCCCTTATCTGAGTGGGTCTGTGACAACAACAAGTGACACTATGGAACTTCCAAAGTAGGTCACATAAGGCACTACAGCTTCCACCTTGCCATTGGGACGCTCACCCTTGGAACCCACCTCTCATGCTGTGAAGAAGCCCAGGCCACAGGGAGAAGCCACAGCCAGCAATTAAGATCTCAGCCAATAACCCCCATCAACCACCAGATATGAGTGAGGAGCCTCCAGAGGATTCTGGGTCCCAGCCTTTGAGCCACTCCAGCTGATGTTATGTGAAGCAGTGACAAGTGTCCCTGCCATGCCCTGGCCTTTGCAGATTTGGAAGCAAAACACATGATTGCTATTGTTTTCAGCCACTGAATTCTGGGATAGCTTGCTATGTTGCAAAAGATACTCAGGACAGGTACCTTCCTACTGTGACAGAACCTCTAGTATGCATGTTTGAACATGTCACAAGTGTGAGCGAGCCAGCCCGGAGGTGGACTAACATGGCCCCTTTGGATACATCCATAGATAATGAGCAAACCCTTTATAGAAGGCCTTTTGGGTATGAGACTCTGAGCTACATTCTGGTCTTGCCTTTGTAAAGTTTTGAGTCCTGCTGAGAAGAAAAGCCAAATAACAATAAGCTTATTAACAAACACTCAGAGTCTTTGAGAATCACTTACCCTGCTAGGCACTCTTTCCCACACATGACATTCTTCAAGGCTCAAAACAGTCTTACAGAGATGAGCATTCTTCTTGTTGTTTTAAAATTTTCCTTTTAATGGACACATAATAATCACACATATCTATGAGGTACACTGTGATGTTGCAACACACACATATAATTTTTAACAAAAAAAGATAGAACTAAGGGGCTTTGAGTTGCTTAAATTCACAGCTATTAAGTAGAGGAATGGGAATTTGAGGCAAAGACTTGCCATCTGTGACCACACTCTCTCCACTCTTGTTAATGCTGTCAAATTACAATCTAGGAAGAGTCCAAAGGATTGTCCTGGGAAGCCAGAATAAAAAAAAAACAATATTACAGAGATGGAAGGACTTCCAACCTCAAACTTAGAGGTAGGCCTGATTTATCCTGACAGAGAGATGCAGGGAAGACATTTGCAGTGTGTGTGTGTGTGTGTGTGTGTGTGTGTGTGTGTAGGGGGGCAGCATGAACGAAAGCAGAAGTTGAGAGGACACTGGGGTACTACATGAGAGGTGACTTGAACAGTGGTAATGTGAGACAGTTTATTCTTACATATTTGATGGTTTCCAAAATGCTATTGTACAACAATTTTTTCCCACACATTTTGCCACCTTTGCAAATAAAAATGTAATTGGCTTTTGTATATTCATCACATAGTCCGTAACCTTGCTAAATCACTTCTAGTGGTTTGTAGAAATCCTTGGATTTTCTGCCAACACAATTGTCTCATCTGAGGACTGAGATAGTTTTACTTCTTCCTTTCCAATTTTTTAACTTTTTATTTCTTTTTCTTGCCTTATTGCACTGGCTAGGACCTCCAGTACAATGTTGAGTTGAAGTGATGAGAATAAACATCTTTATCCACTTCCTGATCTTAGGGGGGGAAGCAATCAGACTTTCATGATTAAGCATGATATTAGCTGTAAGTTTTTGTGGATGATGTTTTCAAATTGAGAAAATTTCCTTCTATTTTTAGTTTATTGAGGTGCTCTATCCTGAACTAATCAATTCTTAAAATTTATATGCTTGACTTAGTTGTGCCTTGGGGAAATAAGGAGGGTGGTAACTTTTTATTCATTCATGGAGTAGTTTTTGATCTGGGGCATTTGTAGAGAGTAGCAGCATCAGCAGAACATGGCCACATTCAGAGACATTCAGATCATGGGGCATTTGTAGAGATCTCCCAGTATCAGCCAGAGAGCTGCATAATGAGTAGTGAGAAAAGGCAGAGCAGAGGGACCACAGGGACCAGTTTCAGGGCACAGGTGAGGCAGCACCATGGGTAAGTCTAGAAACAACTGGGGGTGTGTGGGGAATGGAGGTGCTTCTTCCAGCAAGAAGACCCATAGGGCTTGTCATGATTGCAGAATTTCAAAAGGAAGTGGAATCACTATCAGAATTGAACTGGAGAGAGGAGGCTGTAGTTCATTCTACTCGGTGTGCCAGTGAACTTTAAAAAAATAATTGCAATTTAAAGCAAAGTTAAGTTGAAAGAATAAAGAAACATCTGGTCACCCTCTCCACCTGCTTTGGCTTAAATGTCCCCCCTTAAATTCGTGTGGAAATTTAATTGCCAATATAACAATATTAAGAGGAAATGGCCTTTAAGACCATGAGTGTTTCCCCCTCATGGGTGGAATTGGGTGCTATTATAGAAGGGCAAGTTTAGGTCCCCTCCCATTCTCTCTTGCTCTTCGCCATGTGAGGAACAGTATTCCTTTCCCTTGGAGGATGCAGTTTTCAAGGCTCCATCTTGGAAGTGAAGACTGGGCCCTCACGAGACTCCGAACCTACTGATGCCTTGAACTTGGATTTCCCAGCCTCCAGACCATCAGAAATAAATTCTATTATTTGTAAATTACTCAGTCTGTGCAATTTTATTATGGTAACACAAAACAGATTAATAAATATAGCACCCTTCATTCAACAACTACTAAAATTTTGCCACATTTGCTATTTTAAAATTACACACACACACACACACACACACACACACACGGGATTGAACCCAGGGGCACTTAACCACTGACCACATCTCCAGCCCTTTTATTTTTTATTTTGGGATAGGGTCTTGCTAAATTGCTCAGGGTCTTGCCAAGTTGCTGAGGCTGGCTTTCAACTTGACATCCTCCTGCCTCAGCCTCCTGAGCTGCCATGCCCAACTATATATATTTTTTGTGATTCTGGGGATGGAACCCAAGGCCTTGTGCTTGCCAAGCAAGCCCTCTACCCTGAGCTACTCTCCCGCTCTATTGAATTTTAATTGAAATGTTATAGCCTGCCACAGTCTAGCTGGGCACAAATCACCGAGCCGCCACAAAGCACTTGTATGTTCAAACAGGAAACTTTATTGCCTGAACTCCAATAGCACTCCACGCACACTCCCCGGGAACTCTCCTGAACGCCACCCACATGGCTCCTCCAGGAACACACCACACACCAACCGGAACTCCTCCCCCTGGGCTGCGAGCCCACTCACTGTCAGAATCCTGCGAGAACTCAACGGGAACTCCAAAGTGGGGGGGGGGGCAGGCAGCAAGAGCCGCCCTATACCGGACAGTAAAGGTCTAATATACAATTGAATCAATCCAGCATCATCTTAATGGCTCGCCTCTCAATCATTACTTCTGGCAAAATGCCAAGGGCCATTCTGACTGCTGTGGCTCTCAACAATAGCCCTAGGTGCTACTGGCTGCCTAGTGGATAGCACAGAGTGTTCAAAGGCTGAGTCCTGTGAACATTTCTTTGCCTAAGTTTTTTGTTTGTTTGTTTTTAGGTTTGGTCCAAGGACCATCTCTGTCCCCAGGTTTGGGCAGTTAAGCTAGTAACTTGCCATCCACAAGCTGATGTGTGGCCTTGCACCTTTCTCGGGTAGCTCTGGGGCTGCCCATCTGGGTCCCAGAGATCTCGCAGTGGAACCGAGCCCCAATTGCCCACATCCATGAATCACTGATATTAAATGACCTTGTGTTGGTGAAGGTCCCTTTCCAGAATCACTTTGTCTCCTGAGTAAACTGCCGTTGGCTCTTCATATCCACTGGTTCTGCATCCAGGGATTCAACCAAATATGGATTGAAAATATTTGGAAAAATAATTTCATCTGTACTGAACATGTACAGGTTTTTTCTCTTGTCATTGTCCCCTAAATAATACAGGATAGCAATCATTTACATAACATTTACATCATATTAGATATTATACATCATCTAGAGATGATTTAAAGTATATAGGAGGGGTTAGGGATGTAGCTCAGTTGGTAGAGCACTTGCCTGGCGTGTATGAGGCCAAGGGTTCAATTCCCGGCACTGGGACACACACAAAAGACAATGCATATAGGTTTGTGTTAGTCAGCTTTTTGTGGCTGCCAAGAGCAATTTACAGAAGGTAAAGTTACTCAGGGTCATGTTTTCATAGGTTGAGTCTATGATCAGGCAACTCCATAGCATTGGCAGAAGGGTGCGGTGGAGGACAGCTGCTCAGTCCATGGAAGCAGAGAGAGAGAGAGAGAGAGAGAGAGAGAGAGAGAGAGAGAGAGAGACGAGTCAGGGATAAAATATATTCCCCAAGGGTATGCCCTGGCCTACTTCCTCCAGCCACGCCTCACCTGCCTACAGTTCTCACCCATGAATCCATTCAAATGATTAAACCATCAAGTGGATTAATGCATCGATTAGGTGACAGCTCTCATAATCTGATCATTTTGCCTCTGAACATTTGTGCATCAACACGGAAGCTTTTCAGGGGACACCTCATATCCAAACCACAACAAGGTTAGATGCAAACACTATACCATTTTATACGAGGGATTTTGGGGTCCACAAGGGTGAGGGGAGGTTACTGGAGCCGATTTCACATGGATGCCAAGGGACAACTGTAGTCACGCTTGAATTTGTCTCAGGGTCTGCTTCTGGGAGAACGTGATCAAAGACACACCTGTCCTCAGCTAGGTGCAACTCAGGGCATTTGTACTCCCTTATAAACAGATCAGATGGTTTTCTCTCTGCTCATCTGTGCCAGAAGCAGTCAGATTCTGCAAGTGTGGGAGGGGCCTCCGTTTCCAGGTTGAGCCAAAGTCCTGCTGGCTAAGGGGTGAGGCCTCTGCAGAGCGTTAGGGGAATCCCACAGGAGGTCAGTTCTAAGTGGAAGATGGTTGGCCTAGGTTTGCATTTTATTTAGAAAATTTTCCTTCAATATGGCATATATCAAGGGACGGCTGCGCTGGGAAGTGACTATTTGAAAACTTTCACACCCAAAATCTCCTTTCTCTGGCCCAGCAGCTGCTTCCCCTTATTGATTTCCCTTATTCAGTAATGGGGCAATGGAGCAAATGCCCATGCCTACTTCCACCTGTCCAGGAATTTCATTTATTTTTTGATATCAGGAATTGAACTCAGGGGCGCTTAACCACTGAGCTCCATCCCCAGCCCTATTTTGTATTTCATTTAGAGACAGGGTCTCACTGAGATGCTTAGTGCCTCACTATTGCTGAGGCTGGCTTTGAACTTGCGATTCAAGGAGCAAATTTTTGTTGAGGCCATTCCAGGAAATCCAAAGAGAGCTTAGGCATAAAAGACATCCTTAACAGTTTATTTATTTATTTATTGGGGTATTGGGGATTGAACTCAGGGGCACTCGACCACTGAGCCACATCCCCAGCCCTATTTTGTATTTTATTTAGAGACAGGGTCTCACTGAGTTGCTTAGGGCCTAGCTAAGTTGCTGAGGCTGGCTTTGAACTCATGATCCTCCTGTCTCAGCCTCCCAAGCTGCTGGGATTACAGGCATGCACCCCTGGGCCCAGCTTGTCCCAGGAATCTTGACACCTGAAATCTTAAAAATAGGGCTATCCCTTCCTTACATTTTAAACACATATGAACCTGGAATGAAAGCATTTTTTGGAGTTCAGCATTCATTATACTTTATTGTAGCTCTTGTGAAAAGACTTCCCAATAAAACCTTGTTAGGACGGACTCTGTCCCTCGCTTGCTTGTAGTTTAAACTGCTAGACAGTTTAGCCAATGGGCTAGAATTTTTTAAAATGGTGTTGTTCTTAAAGGGTCAGGGCTATCCTTTCAATAGGATCGAGTGACCCTAGAGAAGTTTCCTCTGCTGCTTTAAACAGAGCATGTGAGGTTCTGGGGGCCCATGATTACCTGAGGGTGGAGGTTGTGAGAGGGTTCCCCTGGTCCTCAGGAGGGCCCAGCCCTCTAGCTGAGGAGCTGACCTCCCCACCACTGAACACGCTGCCAGGGCTGAACATGGAAAATTTGGAATTGGCATCATTGCTTAGGTAGTTTTAATTGTTCATTCATCATGCTAACGGGCCCAGAGTGCTGATCTTTTGCAATGTGCTTAGTAATTAAAAGACCACGGGTGACACAAGGTAATGGGGGGAGGCTGGTGAGGTAAAATGAGGTAAAGAAAAGTCAAAATGTATAACACAGGAAGAAAATGGTGTTGATGGGGTCGCAGGGTGGGGGAGGGGACACTACATGATGGTTTTTTCCACACAATTTCACTACTGTTGGTTTAGAGCAGAGGACAACTTGGCCCTGAACTCCCTGGGAGGGCACTGGTGTGTCACAGTCTTTTTGGTTCTCAAGGCTTGTCCCCTCACCTTGTCCCAGATGACCCCAGGAGATCTATGTGATTTGGAACCACCATTTTCAGATCAGGAAATAGAATTTCCATGAAGAAGTTGGACTAGGCCACGCGTGAAGTTGAGGCCCAGGCTCACTTCTCATTTCAAATGTCTGGTTCTCTCTTCCTTAGGGACAGCAGAACTTGGGGAAGATTTAGAATCAAACAGTGATTTCTAGGCCTCGAGGCAGTTAGTTGTCTTGCTTTGGTTTCCTTCTCCTGAAGGCAGATTCGGAGTCCAGGGACTGAGTGTCAAAGTAGTTTATTTGGAAGGTAAGGAAAATAGAGGGTCCATTGTCAAGCAAGTTACTGCCCTGGGCAACCGGAACTGAATTCCACTGGCCAACTCTGGGAGAAGTGCACAGCCTGCCTCAGAGTAGTCCCACCTGAGGACACAGGGAGTGGGTTGTCCAACCCAAGAGAAGCTTCTGGCATTGATGGGTTTAACCCGTATGTACTACAGTGGAAGGCCTCTGGAGATGCAGACAAGATGGAAATAGTGTCTCTACAAAAAGCATCTGCCATACTGCCATAGGGGAACACTCCTTAGTGTCCCCGTGCCTGACCAACGGTGGTGTTCATCTGCCTTTACTAGCAGCTCAGAAGCTTCTGGAACAATTGGCATATGGAGATAGGGTGTTAATCGCTGTCCATTACTGTGACAAAATACCTGAGAAAATCAACTTAAGAAGACAAAAGGTTTATTTTGGCTCGTGGTCTTAGATAGTTCAGTCCACGGTCACTTGGCCTCATCCCTTTGGGCCTGTGCTGAGATATAGCATCATGGGGGAGGGGGAGTGTGAGGTGGAGTGAAGCCAATCACCTCATGGCTGCTGAGAAGCAAAGAGAAACAAAGAAAGGAGCCAGGGTCCAAGCATCCCCTTCCTTCCACAGGGCCCTGCCTTCTAAAGGTTCTGCCACCTTCTATCAGTGCCATAGACTGGGGACCAAGCCTTCAACACATGAGCCTTCTGGGGACATTTCAGATCAAAATATTAACAAATAGTGTCAGCGGTGCAGCCAGATATTCCTCATTTTCTCTGGCACCCTTTATGCAAGGGCTTCTGAGCCATGCATGGCCAATAGAATGCTCCGTGCTCTGGGCCACAGGGTTGGTTCAGGGTTGAGCGTGTGTCCCAGGTCACATGAACTTCATGTATAAGAAGAGTCAACAGAATCTTTTTGGAGTCGGCAGCATTTTGAGTTGGGAATCCTTCATTCACAAGTAACTCAGGATTCCCTTCCTTACTTTTCCTGTCATGCTCACCTTGAAGGATGAGGCCGAGAGACTCTCTAAACCACAGAGGGTCTGTGGATTCATCCAGAACATCTCCTGGACTCGGCTGGAAATATTAGAGCTAGAGGGACATTAGGACTAATCCAGTCCAACCTCTACACCATCCCTCCATCATAGAAGAAGAAACTGAGGTTCAGAGTGATTCCATCATATGTTCCAGGCAGATCAAAGAATAAGAGGAAAACTATGTGGTTTGGGGAAAAGGTCCTTGGATTGGGCATCAAAAAGCCTATACATTCACTTACCCTCTACACATTCATTTCTCCAGTTCCCGAATAAGCTTCAATATGGGCCCCAGCCACCGTCACCACGACTTCCCAAGGCTGACAGAATTACAAAATGCTGAATAAATATCTTGGACAAAGGCCACGCGGTATTAGTGTTGCCAGTGTTACTGTTATTATTTAACAAGGCTAATCCACCAGGGAAGGAAATGAGCACACATCACAAAATTAATTATAGATGTTTTTTTAAAAATGACTGTTTATATTGAAAGGAAGGCCTCACATTTGCCGCACAATTTCAGGATAAGTCGTGTTTTGGAAAAATATTAATATTCAGAGCTGTGTTGATTAGCTTCACTCCTGTTGCTAAGCAACAAGGTCCTTTGTAGCCTCTGCGAGTTGAGGTGTTTTTTTTTTTTTCCTGGGGGTGGGGGTGGGGATGGGATGGGGGATTAGGGGAAGGAAACTAATATTTACAGTAAATTATTCCGCTGCTTCAGCCAATTCTGAAGTTGCCTTAAAAAAAAATCTACTCCTTTAACAACCTTGCTGATTATAGTTGTTGGGTGAAGGAGACCAAAGCGCTGCCTGCAGCTCACCCAGGGCCGGGGACTCAACTCAGCCTTGGCAAGACCTGTGTTTGCTGGACCGGGAGCCACATGTGGCCCGGGGCTGGCCACCGTGGACGGTCATTAAGGCTCCAGGAGGCGACTTTCCAGAAGCCTGGAGAGGGGGCTACAGGCCTCGAGGAGATGGGATGAAGTCAATGACCCGATCTCATTCAATAGCTGTCGCAGCCTCCACTCTAATTCTGCCACTTGAATGGGGGCCATCAGGGAGAAAGCCAAGTGGCATGTTTTCTGGCCCGAAGAGGGGACTCATGAATATTTGAAATGTATTGGAAATCAGGGCAGGTGACCCTGGCACTACGTGGAATTCATCTGACAGAGCACCTACCATGAATTAGCACTCGGCAGGGTCAGTGCATTGACGCCAGGAAGGATGTGGCACGGTCCCCACTCCAGGGACTGAGGTTTAACTGCTGCAAGGGCACAGTAGCCGGGACAGGGCAGAGCAAGGGTTCCAACCGGAGTCTGAGTGCCGTGGGCTCACTTGACTGGGCTACCTGCCCTTACCATCCCAGGAGGGACAGGGAAGGGCTAAGGACCCATCTTGGGGCTTTGCCTGAAGCTAGCTTCTGTGAGGTGGAAAGCCACTGAGCAAAGCAGGGCGCGATGGCCCATGCCTGTCATCCCAGCAGCTTGGGAGGCTGAGGCAGGAGGATCACAAATTCAAGGCCAGCCTCAACAATTTAGCAAGGCTGTAAGGAACTCAGCAAGACCCTGTCTCCAAATAAAATATTAAAAAGTACTGGGGATTAACCACTGGGGCTCAGTGGTTAAGCGCCCTGGGTTCAATCCCTGGTACTAAAATCAACCACCAAAAACTCCACTCAGCGAGTCTATCCGATTTCATCCCAGACACTTTCCAACTGCTACTGCCGCCTAACAAGCCACCCCAGACTTAGTGGGCACAAACCCACACCCATTTTATCTTATTTGAGGATCTGGAGATCAGGAGTTTGAGCAGGGCTCAACTGGGACATCTACTGAGACCACCCGATGTCACGTGCCCTGGGCCTGGAGGGTCCCAGGTGGCTTCGTTCATGTGTCTGCATGCACCCAGCCAGAATACCAATTTTAGGATGATTGGCCTTTTATTTTTTTGGTAACCAGGGATTGAACTCAGGGGCACTCAACCACTGAACCACAGCCTCACCCCTATTTTGTATTTTATTTAGAGACAGGGTCTCACTGAGTTGCTTAGGGCCTCACTAAGTTGCTGAGGCTGGCCTCAAACTTGCGATCCTCCTGCCTCAGCCTCCCATGTGTCTGGGATGACAGGCGTGCATCACCACACCCCGCTTTGATTGGACTTCTTCTGGGTGAATGGCTTCTCCATAGTAGTTTTTCTAAGAGAACCAGGTGGAAGCCACTTGACCCTTTGAGAGCCAACCTTGGCAGTCACAGGGTCTCTCACAGACCAGACTGTGTGGGTTGAAGCAGTCATGAGCCCACTCAGATTCAAGCAGAGGGGACGCAGACCCCAATTTTTTTCCTACTTTTTTTTCTCCTTTTTAAAATGGAAAATACACCTAGGAAATCCCACTTATGTTTTTAAAATTGTATGTTTTTATTAGTGCATTATAGTTACGCATAATAGTGTGGCTCATTTTGACATATTCATAAATGCATATATCATAATTTGCTGCATTTCAGTTACCAGTGTTTTCTCTTCCCCTCTCTCCTTCCCTCCCCCAACACCATTCTCTACTGCTCTTCGTTCTGTTTATTTATTGTTATTTTAATTGGTGCATTATAATTATACATGTAAGTGGAATTCGTTGTGATATATTCATGCATGCACATAGCATAATTTGGTCAATTTCATTCTTTCATTCCTCCCTTTTCCCATTCCTCTTCCCTCCCCCCCTGATCCCCTTCCTTTGCTCTACTGCCCTCCCTTCTATTATCATGAGATTCCCCCCTTTTTATTCCTTAACAAGATCGCCTTTATTGCCCAGGCTGACTCTGGGCTCATCTCCTGCTTCCGACTCCTGAATAGCTGGGACTAAAGGTACCTGCTGCCACAGCTCACTTAAGTCCTTGTCATTATTTTTTGGTTGGGTTTTTGCACTCAATCACTGAGCCCCATCCCCAGCCCTATTTTGTATTTTATTTAGAGACAGGGTCTCACTGAATTGCTTAGGGCCTCTCTAAGTTGCTGAGGCTGGCTTTGAACTCGTGGTCCTCCTGCCTCAGCCTCCTGAGCTGCTGGGATTACAGGTGTGCACCCCAGTTCCTGATTGGAGGAATAGCAGAGAACTGGGGAGCCATGTTTTGAAGTGCCTTTGAAAATCATGAGAATGTGTTAGCAGTAGAAATTTGGATATTCAACATTGAAATATTTGGATTTGTGAACGTAACTCATTTTCAGTTTTCTGTTTGGATGTTGTCTTCAGTTTAGGAGCCCATCCTGCTGACCAGCTGAAACTCATTTGTAATTAGTGGTCTTCCTTGCATACTGTCAAAACATCTTTATTCTGCTGGGATTATATTTAGAATGTTGGTTTGGTTAGGGGAGCCTTTTCTCATAGTGGAATCAAGTGACATGCTTCCCACAAAAGATCCTTGGCTCTCATCATGGGCTCTGATGACTCTGGTCAACTGGTCCAGTTCCCAATTAAAATGATCTGGCTTAATAGATTTTATTTTAATAAATATGGTCATGTACAACAGGCCAGAAAATGGTACAAACTGGAATTCCAAATGCATTTTGCAGCCAGGCATGGTGGCACACACCTGTAATCCCAGAGGCTCAGGAGGCTGAGGCAGGAGGATCATGAGTTCAAAGCCAGCCTCAGCAACAGTGAGGCCCTAAGCAACTCAGTGAGACCCTGTCTCTAAATAAAATACAAAATAGGACTGAGGATGGGACTCAGTGGCTAAGCACCCCTGGGTTCAATCCCCCAGTACAAACAAAACAACAACAACAAAATACAAAAACAAAAAGTATTCTGAGGCTGGATTTTCAGACTTAGGCATCTTGCACTTGAACTTCATCTTACCTGGCCTTGGAAAAATTCGGAAGGGTCACCAGGCAGCAAATATTGGTGCCCCTTTTTTATTAGGGAGAGGAAATAAAGGGCACAGTGTTTGCTTCTGTTTTCCCAAGAGTCAGGGACAAGAACTGGCCACCCTCGTCCTGCGGGAAGTGGAGACAGAAAATAGACATGGGAAGGTGCTGGTTCTGAGAGCAGAATAAGCTTGAACCTGGGTGCCCTCTGCTGCTGCTCTATGACTCACCCCCAAACTTAATGACTCGAAGCCAAGAGCCATTGCTTCTCCTTATTCTGTGAGTTGACTGGGCAGGTCTGCCCTTCCTGGTCTTGGCTGGGGTCACTCTCACATCTGCAGGCACCTGGGGGCTGGGCTGCCACTGGAACAGCCAACATGCGTCCCTCCCCTATCACGGCCTCCCTCCCTATCATGGCCTCCTTATGTATCTGACACTAGAAGTGGACTGGCCAAGCATCAGCTGGGTCTCCCTTTATCTCCCACTGTAGTGTCCTGTCCCCCAGAGCTGCTATTCTTCACGTTTGAGATATGGAAATTGTACCACAGAGAGGTTAAGTGACTTGCTCAAGATCACCCAGCTAGTTAAATGGCAGAGCTTATATTCAAGTACAGGCAGATGGTTCTAGAACCTGTGCTCTCATCCACAATGCTATCCTCCTTCTTGTTCACCGAGACTGTGTGTCTCGCACTCTACTGGAGTTGTTTAAAATGTTGAGATGCATAAGACCATGTATGACAGAGACTTTCCCCCAGTATACTCTCTCCCACTCTAACATAGTAAAAAAACTGATTTTAAGCTGAGCACATGGTCACCTTAGGAGACAGACTATGTTTCCCAGCATCCTTTGCAGGTAGTTGTGACCATGTGATCAAATTCAGGGTATTGGAATATAAACAGAAGTGTCACGTGGTTGCTTCCAAGAACTTTCCCTAAGAGATAGCTGATTGGGGCTGGGGTTGTGGCTCAGGGGTAGAGCGCTCGCCTAGCATGTGCGAGGCCTTGGGTTCAATCTTCAGCACCACATAAAAATAAATGAATAAAATAAAGGTATAAAGAATACAGTTTATAAAAAAAAGAGAGGTAGCTGATATTCAGTCATTTTTCATCTCTTGCTGCCTGGAATGTAGATGTGATAAATGGAGCTTGGGCTACCATAATGGAACATGAGGACATGGCCTTCACTTCATCAAATCTACAGATGTAGCATCATAGGTTGGAAGGAGCCTGGGTCCCTGAGGTCTTCTTAGAACAATAGCTACTCCCATGGTGAACTTCCTATCTCTCGACTTTTACACACGAGAAAGAAACCTCTATTACATTTAAGCCATTGCAATTTTGAGTATCTTGCTCCCTGCCAAACCTAACCCTAATAAATACAGTCTCTATCCCTAAGAAGCTCACAATCTACAGACGGGAGGAAAAAATTCTACAATTATGATCAAAGCAGAATGCAATAAGTGGCCTAATTGCAATGATCACACTTCACAGGCCCAAACTGGGGACATGTGGGCCTAAATACATTTTCAATTCTGAGAAGTAATCTGAGAGATGTAGTTTGATGTTGAAATACTAGAGTTTCTAACACATCTACATGAATTACAGAGACAAGGTGACAACATTGTTAAACAGGGCTGGCCCAGAAAATGGAGGACCAACCATAGCTAGACAGCAAAGCCAAACCTAAAATAAAAATGCCATATGGGTCCTGAGGAAGGAGCAAGGATTTCTGACAAGGAAATCTGAATCAGAGTCATGGAAAAAGAGGTAAAAATTTTAACTTGACCTTGAACTTGGGGATGGCACTCTAGCAGAGAGAAGAGAAAGAGTAAAGTCCAGGTGGTGTGAAAATGCATGGAGAGTTTGTAGAAGGGCCTACATGGCTTGGCAGGAGACCAAGCCAGACAGTCCACTTTGGTGGTGGTGGCGGGGGCCCGTGGGAAGGCCTGGATATGGTGTGAGGTAGGGATCGGACTTTATTCCTTTGTATGTAGATATTCAGTTTTCTTTGCCTACTTTTTGCCTCTTTTGCCCACTGCCTAGATTAAACATTCAGGCCCTAGCGTGACTGGGGGGCAAGCCAGTATCACATCTGTCACGTGATCAAAATGAGGAGTGTGAGCAGAGGCCAAGCTGAGCTGTCGATGCTGCTGTTCGCCTGTTTTAATGTGGGCAGTTCAGTTTTAAATATTGATGATCTCACCCAGCACATTCTGAGAAAGACCCTGCTGAGAGTTGTGTAACCAAATGGAGCTCCTGGAAACCCAAGCTCTTTAAGTGGCTCTCCCCAGAAATCTTTTCTTTGGACTTAGTGAGGTTTAGCAGGTTGGTGGATTAGCATAGCGACAATCAGCACAGTCCTGCTGGGAAGATGGCCAAGTGCCCAGAGAGACTCAGTGTACAAAGCCTTTGTTAATAATCTGATGTGGGATTAGGGCAAGGGACATAATAATGAGGTTCTTAAGAAAATCTTTTTTCAAAGACTGAGTTTGTAAAATATTTTTGAACAATGACAATAATTCCTTAAGACACTCGGGGAGTGGGTGCCCCAGGCCTGTTGAATAACGGCTCTCCAGCCTTCTGCCTTCCAGGGAAAGTTAGATGACAAACAGCCAAGATAAGGAGTCAGCAAAGCAAAGCAAAGACTGTGCCTTGAAATGTGGGTGTAGATGACCCAGGACTTGCTCATTTCCATAGCAGCTCTTTTCAAAGACGAACATTCATTCATTTCCAGCACGTTTTCTTTTGCTGAGGTCAAATTCAGACAATATCAAAGGAACCACTTAAAAGGCTACAATTCAGAATATTCACAGTGTGCTGGGGCCATGCCCTTTGGCTGGTTCCAAAACATTTTCATTGCCTCCAAAGGAAACCCCAGTATCCATTGATGAGCCCGTCCATATCCAATCTCCAAGCCCCTGTCAATCACTAATCTGTTTATCGAGTCTACCCATTCCGAATAGTTCATGGAAATGGAATCAGATAATATCTGTTCTCTGATGCCTACCTCCCTCCACTTAGCACATTGCCAAGGCTTATCCGTGTTGTAGCATGTGTCAGAGTTTCATTCTTTTTTACGGCTGAATGATAATCCATTATGGATATACTGTACTTTGTTCATCCATTCATGTCTTGATGGGCATTTGGTTTGTTTCCACCTCTTTCTTGCCTATGGTGAAAACTGCTACAGTGAATGTTCATGTACAAATATTTGTTTGAATAGCTGTTCTCAGTGCTTTTAGGGACATGCCTAGGAGTGGAATAACTGAGTCATATAGTAATTCTATGTTCAGCTCCTTGAGGAACTGCCAAACTGTTTTCCACAGCAGCTGCATGATTTTATATTCTCACCAGTGATATATGTGGGTTCCAATTTCTCCACATCCTCATCAACACGTGTTAGTTTCCCTTAAAAAATTATAGCCATCCTAGTGAATATGAAGTGGTGTATAATTGTGGTTTTGATTTGTACTCCCCTAGTGAGTAATTATGGTGAACATCTTTTCATGACTTTCTTGGCCATTTGTACATCTTCTTTGGAGAAATGTTGATCCAACTCTTTTGCCCAATTTTTTTAAAAAATATTTTTCTTTTAGATGTAGGTGGACTCAATACCTTTATTTTATTTATTTTTATGTGGTGCTGAGGATCAAACCCAGGGCCTCACACATGCTAGGTGAGCACCCTACTGCTGAGTCACAATCCCAGCCCTTTTGCCCAATTTTTAGCTGAGTTGTTCATCTTAGTTGTTAGGTTGTAAAAGTTCTTTATATATTGTAGATCCTTGTCAGATATATGATTGCAAAAGTTTCCCTTTTTCATCTTTGCATTTCATTGATAAGACTCTTTGACACACAGAATTTCTTATTTTTTTTTTTTTGTATCAGGGATTGAACCCAGGAGTGCTTAACCACTGAGACACATCCCTAGCCCATATATATATATATATATATATATATATATATATATATATATATATAATTTAGAGACAGAGTCTCACTAAGTTGCTGAGGGCTTTGCTAAGTTGCTGAGGCTGGCCTTAAACTTGCCATCCTCCTGCCTCAACCTCCCAAAATGCTGGGATTACAGGCATGTGCCACCACACTCAGCAAAAGCTCTTAATTTTGATGAATTCCACGTATCTATTTTTTCTTTTCTTGCCTGTGCTGTTGGTATCAGATATAAGAATGCAGTACCGAAACCACAGTCATGAAGATTTATCCCTGTTTTCTTCTAAGAGTTTAATAGTTTCAACTCTTAGATTTCAGGGTTTTATTCATTTTGAGGTTGTTATGTGTATGGTGTGAGGTAGGAGTTCACTCCATCGTTTTCAACATGGATGTTCAGTTGTCTCAGCATTAGTTGTTAAGAGGAGTGTTCTTTCCCCACTGAATGATCTTAGCACCCTTGTCAAAAGCAATTGACTACAGATGAGAGGGTTAAGTTCTGGACTCCTTATTCTATTCTATTTATCCATAGGTCTATCCTTATACCATCAATGCACCCTTTTGACTGCTGTATCTTCATAGTAACTTTTGAAATCAGGAAGCACGAGTCCTCTAACTTTCTTCTTTTTTCATGATGGTTTTGGCTATTTGGGGTCCCTTACAGGAAGATCGAGGTTCACTATCTTCCACTCTTCTGCCACATGAGGATGTGGTGGTGTTCCTCCCCTATGGAGGATGTGGGCCTCATCAGACAACAGAACCTGCATCTGCCTTTTATCTTGGACTTCTCAGCCTCCAGAGCTGTGAGAAAATACATTTCTTTGCTTTATAAATGATCTATCTATGGTATTTTGTTATAGTAGCACAAATGGACTAAGACAGATGGCTTTCCATTTATTTACATCATCTTGAATCTCTTTCAGCAGTATTTTGTAATTATTAGTGTATAGTTCTTACACCTCCTTGGTTATATCTAAGTATTTTATTACATTAGATGCTATTATAAATGGAAGTGATTTTTTAAAAATTTTTATCTTTTGTTACCGGGGATTGAACCCAGAGGTGCTTAAGCCTGAGCCACATCCCCAGCCCTTTCTTATATTTTATTTAGAGACAGGGTGTCACTCAGTTGCTGAAGCTGGCTTGAAGTCACAATCCTCCTGCCTCAGCCTCCCCAGCTGCTGCCTTACAAGTGTGCACCACTACGCCCAGCTATATTATGGATTTTAACAAATATATAATCACACAGAATAGTTTCACTGCCCTAAAAATCCTTCATCACTCCTTTTCCTCCAATCCCTGGAAAACCAGCAATGGTTTGACTTTCTGGACAGTTTTGTTCTTTCCAGAATGTTGTGTAGTTGGAATCACACAGTATGTAGCTTTTGAATTCAGGTTGGCTTCCTTTTCATAGTAATGTACATTGAAGTTCACTCCATGTCTCTTCCTGGCTTGATAGCTCTCTTCTGTTTAGCACTGAATAATATCCCATGCCTGAAGGACATCTTTGTTGCTTCCAAGTTTTGGAAATTCTGAGTAATGGATATCTAAACATCCCATGTGCAGGTCTCTATGTGGACATAAGTTTTCAACCAATTTGAAGTGTGATTTCTGGGTCCCATGGTAAGATGTTTCATTTTGTAAGAAAGTGCCAGTCATCCAAAGTTGTTGCATTCCACATACCCACCAGCAGTTGTTCCACGTCCTTGCCAGTAATTGGGAGTGTCAGTTTGTGATTTGGGCTATTTTAATACATGTGTAATGGTGGTTCATTGTAGTTTTAATTTGCAATTTCATAATTCGTGTGGTGGTGAGCATCTTTTCACATGATTATTTTCCATAGATATCCCATATAAGTGGGGGAGAGAGAAGAATAGAAGCTCATTGGATTAGACAAAGAGGAATAAAGGGAAGGGTGGGGAATGATACTGGGAAAGACAGTAGAATGAATTGGACAGAACTTTCTATGTTCATATATGAATACATGATCAATGTAATTCCACATCATGTATAACCAGAAGAATGGGAAGTTGTACTCTATGTATGTATAACATGTCAAAATACATTCTACTGTCATGTGTAACTAAAAAGAACAAATTTTTTAAAAACACAAAATTTCTTAAAAAAATATCCAATATTATCCTGTTTTCAAAAGCAGGCAAGGACACAACAACAACAAAAAGAAAACTGTGGACAAATATCCCTATGAACACAGATGCAAAAATCTTCAGTGAAATACCTGAAAATCAAATTCAAGAGTACATTGAAAGGATCACACACCATGGATGCCAGGATGGCAGAACATATGAAAATCAATGAATACACCCAGCACATAAATAGAATTAGGGTCAAAATCACAATCATCTCAGCAGATGGAGAAAAAGCCTTTGGTAAAATTTAACATTGTTACATGACAAAAGTACTGAGTAAATTAGGTGCAGAAGGAGCATACCCTCATACAATAAAGGCTATATATAACAAAGTAATAGTCAACACTGTACTGAATGGAAAAAAGAATGAAAGCATTTCCTCTAAGATCAGTAACAAGACAAAGGTGGCTACTGTCACCACTCTTATTCAATACAGTACTAGAAAGTGTTGCCAGAGCAATCAGGCAAGAAAAAGAAATAAAAAGACTTTCAAATAAGAAAGAAAGACGTCAAATTATTCCTGTTTGCTGGTCATATGATTGTATTCTTAGAAAACCCTAAAGACTCCACAAAAGACTCTTAGGAATGATAAACAAATTCAGTAAACTGACAGTTTACAAAAAAATCAACATACCCATAATGAACTTGCTGGGAAAGAAATCTCATTCACAATAGCCTCAAAAAATATCTAGAAACAAACCTAACTACAGAGGTGAAACACTTCTGTGATAAAAATCACAAAATATTGAAGAAAGAAGTTGAAGAAGACATCAGAAAATGGAAGGATTTCCCATGTTCTTGGATTGGGAAAATTAAAATTACAATAGTCATACTACCTAAAGCTGTCTACAGATTCAATTCCCAGCAGAATTACACTGACATTCTTTACAGAACTAGAAGACTATCTAAAGTTCATATGGACACACAGAAGACCATGAAAGGCTAAAGCAATCCTGAGCAAAAGGAACAATGACAAAAGCATGACAATACTAGATTTCAAAATATAATATAGCCATTGTTATAGTTTCTGTTTGGAATGTTTCCCCAAAAGCTTATGTGTTGAAAGCATGGTCCCAAATGCAGCAAGGTTCAGAGGTGGGGCTTTTAGGCAATGATCAGATTGTAAGAGCCCTTATTATATTGGTGGATTAATCCATTTGATGGACTAATGCATTGATAGCTGCATGGACGACTTTGAGGTGAGGACTGGTGAGAGAAGGTAGTTCGCTGGGGCGTGCTCTGGAAGAATTTGCCTTTCCCTGCCCCTCTCACTCTCTCTGCTTCTTGGCTGACACAACTTGATAGCCTTCCTTTGCTACGCCCTTCTGCCATGATGTTTCTGCCTTGGAGCCAGTTGACCATGGACTGAGACCTCTCAGACCATGAGCCCCAAATAAACTTTTCCTCCTCTAAATTGCTCTTTTCAGGTATTTTGGTCACAAGCAATGAAAAGCTGCCTAATCAGCATGATACTAGCATAAAAACAGACACATAGAATGATTGAATAGAAGAGAGAACTTTGAAGTCAACCCACACATCAACAGCCAACTGATTTTCAACAAAGGTGCCAAGAACATACATTGAGGAAAAGACAGCCTCTTCAACAAATGGTGGTGAGAAAACTGGAAATCCATATAGAGAAGATAGAAACTGGACCCCTATCTCTCACCCTGTCCAAGAATCAACTCAAAATGGTTCAAAGACCTTAATGTAAGACCCGAAACTTTGATACTACCAGAAGAAAACACAGGAAAATCACTCCAAGTTATTGGCCCAGGCAACAATTTTCTGAATAGGACTCTAATAACTCAGGAAACAAAAGCAAGAATTGACAAATATGATCACATCAAATTAAAAAGCCCTGCACCGCAAAGGAAACCATCAATAGTGAAGAGACAACCTACAGAGTGAGGAAAAATACTTTGCCAGCTATTCATCTAACAGAGGATTAATATCCAGGTTATATAAAGATCCCAGAAAACTTCAACAACAAAAGAACAAGTAATCCAGTCAAAAAAATGGGCAAATGATCTGAGCACACCCTTCTCAAAAGAAAAAGTACAAATGGCCAGTAATTAATTTTTAAAAAATGTTCCACATCTTTGACCAACAGGGGAATACAAATCAAAACTACACTGGGATTCCATCTCACTCCAGTCAGAATGGTTATTATAAAGAAATACTGGTGAGGGGGCTGGGGTTGTGGCTCAGTGGTGGAGCACTCGCCTAGCACATGCTGGGCCCTGGGTTTAATCTTCAGCACCACATAAAAATAAATGAAATTGTGTCCAACTACAACTATGGTGTTTATGCACAGTGGAGCATTATTCAGCCATAAAGAAGGAAATCATGTCCTATGTGGGAAAATGAATGAAACTGGAGAACATCAAGTTAAGTAAAATAAGTCAGACATAGAAAGACAAGTATTGTGTGTTTTCTCTCATTTGTGGAAACTGAAATCATGATCTGAAAGTAGAAGAAGGACTTTAAAAGAGGGAGAAGCAGGACACGGGGAGACAGGAGAGAGAGGAGGGAAAGAGAGGGCAGAAGGGAAGGTGGACATAATCAACACACAATATATGCATGTATGCAAATGTCACAGTGAATATTAATTTTTACAATTAATATGTGTTAATAATCATAACAAAAGAGTTCTTTGTATATTTTGGACTAACGGTCCTTTATTAGGTATGACTTTTGGAAATTTTTTCTCCCAGTCTGTGGCTTGTCTTCTCATTCTCTTAACATGATTTTATTTTCAGACTGTTCACTTCTTGTTAGCAGACTTCCTGATTTTTGTGTGTTGATCTTGTATCCTGCAACTTTGGTGAATTCACATCAGTTAACAAACTTGCTAGTTGTAGAAAGGCCCAATTCAATCTGATGTGAACAATAAGGGAGACTTTTGGACTCACATAATTTAAAAATCCTATGGGCTTCAGGTATCAAGGCTCTGGCTCTATTTCTCTATGCTTGCACTTCCAGTCTGTGCCCAGGTTGACTTCCCTTGATGGCTGCCAACAGAAATTGAGTCTTCAGGTTTCTTTGGATGCTTTTAGGGAAAGAAATAGAGCATGTACCTTCCTTCCAAAGTCCTGAGAATCTCTTGGACCATTCTTGTTGCTGTGACAAAGGAGATGGAATTACTCTGATTGGCTTAGGTCATGAAGGGAGGCATGGGTTCAAACTCAGAGTGCACATGTGATTGCTCTGTGATAGGAGCAGGGTTGGGGAAGGACTCTTAGAAGAAAATCTCAGTGCTTTTGAGAAAGTTAAAGAGACTGTCCCTTAAGTCACGAAACTGGTACTGTGCCATGTAGGAATACTTGCTAAATGCATGAATACATTGGACACCCTGCTAGTTCTCTCAGTAATGCACAGTTCTCTGGCACCATGGGATCTCCATTCTCATAATGGCCAATAGTCCGACCTCCGGAAGTCCCCTACTGAGGCTCTTCTATGGGGATGGGGAGGAGAATTTTGTCTACTGTCCCTATATCTTCTGTGATTTCTGAGCAGAAAGACCCTGACAGAAAAGACTGGAACATGGGAGAATCCACACCTTGAGATGAGCAGGGTGGGCCTTGTGGGTTAATGGTGTGACTTCAAAGTCCTCGTTTGGTGTCTGACATTCTACCATTAAGAATTTATTCCTCCAGTTTAAGTTTAAATGCTTTTAACCTTTAAGACCTGACCCCTTTCCCACCACCACTGGAAGAATTTCCCCAAGACAGCCACAGCTAGCTCCTGCTCCATGTGCTCTTCTAAAACCTTGGCACTCTTGCATCAATTAATAGAATCTATGACCCTTATCCTTGAGCCTGGGTGGCCTTTGTTATTGCCTTGACCACTAGGGCATAGCAGAAGTGATGCTATGTGATTTATGAGTTAGTTCATAAAAAAAAGTAATGCACATTTGTCTTATTCTGTTGGGACACTCACTCTTGGAATCTGGGTACCAAGATTGTAAGGAAGTCCAAGCAACCTATGGAGAGGAATCAAGGCTCCCAGCATATAGCCCCACAT
This sequence comes from Spermophilus citellus, assembly GCF_964194105.1. Classification (NCBI taxonomy): domain Eukaryota; kingdom Metazoa; phylum Chordata; class Mammalia; order Rodentia; family Sciuridae; genus Spermophilus; species Spermophilus citellus. The sequence goes on from NC_138190.1 coordinate 34,069,151, forward strand.
GACATTCCAGCCAATGGCCAGTAACAACTTGCTAATCATGTGAGACAGCCATCTTGAATGTCAACCTTGTAGTAGGCAGCAGCTAAGATGGCCCCCAATTATGGTATTTATGCCTTTGTGTCATCACCTTCTCCCTGAAAGGTGACTCACCTGACTGCCTGGCTTTTAATGAATAGGAGATAGCAGAAGCACTAGGATAATATTTTGAATATTGGGTAATAAAAAGGCTGTGGCAGCAATCATCTCTTAATAAAGCTGGGGGAGGGGGAGGAAGACTAAATGGCATCCATTTTGGATACTTATTCATACATTCTACATCTTTCTCTTGCATTGCTTGTCTGAGGGAAGCCAGCTGCCTAACAACATGGCAGCTGGCTTCCCTCACAAGCCTATGTGGTGAGAAACACATCTTCCATTAACCACATGAGTGAGCTTGGAAGTAGATTCTTCTACCAGTGAGTCCTTCATATGAAAATGCAACTACAGCCAATAGCTCAACTGCAATCTCATGAGACACCTTAAGCCAGGGGCACACAGCTAAAAGAGACACCCACTTAAGCCTCACCTGGATTTCTGATGCACAGAAACTATGTAACATAATAATCATTTGTCCTTTTAAGCTGCTAAATGTTAGGGGCAATTTACAAGGCAGCAATCTTCCTTCCCCCATGTAGTCAGCCCTGCTGACACTGCATGGAGAGACAAGATGTTCCCACTAAACCCCACCCTAATTACAGAATTGTGAGTCAATTGAAGGACTGCTAGGTTTGTAATCCACTAGGTTTTAGAATGCTTTGCAATGCAGTTATGGCTCATCTTTTCCTCATTGAAACTTATATGACAGATGCTGGGGAAACAAAGAAAACAAGCCAGGCCCAATCTTTCATCAACTAGGCCCAATGTATTAGTATGCTAGAGTTGCTATAACAAAATAGCACAGACTGACAGCTTAAACAACAGAAATGGGTCTTCTCAATTCTGGAGTCTAGATGGAGTTGTCAGCAGGGCTGGTTCCTTCTGAAGCCTCTCTCCTTGGTTTATAGATGGCTACCCTCTTCCCGTGTCCTCACAAGGTCTTCCCTCTGTGTGTGTCTGTGTCCTAACATCCTCCTCTTATAAAGACACCAGCCATATTGGATTAAGGCCCACCATCATCGCTTCATTTCACTTCATCTCTTTAAAGATCTTATCTCTAAAAACAGTCATGTGCTGAGGGATAGGGGGTGAGAGCTTCAACAATCTTTGGAGGACACAACTCAGCCCATAATACCTAGTCAACACAATTTCTTTTAAAAGTCCTTAAAGAACCAATTTTTCATAGTCTTCCCAAAGTTTTTAAAACTCAATCAATAGCACCTTCCTAGTAATTCCTTCCACCTCCCTCCCTGTCGGTTTCTGAGCTCTATTATGGCAGGTGCAGAGCCCACAACAGATGTTGGCCACGGCAGACACAGTCTCAAGGTGGTCCCAGGGCCTCTTTCAAGGGCTCAGGCAATCCAGAGCAATGGTGGACACAGGCCTGTGGCAGACAAGGGCCCACTGAGGTCACAGAGCTTATGGCAAACACAGGCCTTCAGTGGTTCCTGGGCCCAGAGTCTAGGCAAACCTCATCTCAAGAAGCAAAAACGTAAAGCTCACCTTTTCAGCTTACGTAGTGGCTTTGGCGAGGCCAAAAAAGCTGATTCCTGGTCTCCACTTAAGCACTTGGGGAGGATTAATGACAACCAGAGAGCCGATGGCCTGATAGCCACACACTTCTCCCCAAGTTGTTTTTTTTGTTTTCTTACAAAATAGGGGGTGGGAATATGGGCAAGTCTTTCTTCTGTGAGCTCTGATTCTTTCCCAGCAGAGCTTCCATGCCAGGAGTGGGGGACATGGGTCAGGCAAGAGTTGTGAGGTGACTGATCAACAAAGGCTTTTGTGACCTTGACAGAGACGCTCCAGGTGTGCCACATCTCCATTTCCCTCTGGTCCTACCTTCTATTCTTTCTTCACATCTTCCTTAGTAGGATCACAGGCCAGGCGCTGTGTAGGTACTTCATTTTTGTCTGTGACTTGGTTTTATACTGCTTCCAGACACCCTGCCAAGACCTTCCCCTTCACCTTTGAATCCCGGCCTTGTCACTGAATGACTTGAAGATTCCCCACCCTGCCCCAGATAACAAGCTTTCCTGAAGATTGTGGTATTTTCTTCATCACAACAGGTAGGATGGAGGAAGATGGGAGGGTGTGAGTCAGTTTTCCATTACTGTGACAAAATACCTGAGAGAATCAACTTAAAAAAAAAAAAAGAGGTTACTTGGGCTCACAATTTCATAGGTTCAGGTCCAGGGTCCCTTGGCCCTGTTGCCTTTGGGCCTGTGGCAAGGCAGCTTAACATGACAGGGAATATGTGGCTGAGCATGGTGTCATCTCACAGTGGCTGGGAAGCAGAGAGAAAGAGGAAAGGGGCTTATAATGACTTCATATTCCCTCCTAGGGCACCTCCCCAGTGGCCTAACTTCTTCCCACTAGGCTCCACCTCTTAAAGGTGCATGCACCCTATGTGAACCCTTGATACATCAAACATAGCAGCAGAACCGGGTTGTGTCACAGAGACATTGAAACATCTGTGGGCCTCTCACAGCCACTCTGGTTGCTGACGGTTTCTCTTAGAGCTAGAAGATTCTTCAGCTCCAGTCTAAACCTCAGAGATGTGACTTTTGGATAGGACAGGGGATGCCAAAGTGGAGCAAATAGATAACGATGCAGAGATTCTATAATCTCACTTAATCACAGCTTTATAAGGAAAGCCACCTTCATCAGAGGTTCTCAATGCGCCCTGTGTGAGCAAGGTGTCATTTTATAGAGAAGTCCTCTGAGTCACCGTCTCACAGGGCACAGGGGTCGAGCATCAAGAAACACTTGTCCAAGGAGGGCCCTCCTGCGCCACCAGGATCGCGAGCACGCCTCCAGGTCTCAGTCCCGTCCTTGAAGCTGGAGGATCCTGATTCACAAGAAATCCGAAGCCCGTTGGTTCTGTGTCCTCAGGCAGCTGGTGGCGTCTGCTGTGTCTGGGGTGGGGGAGGCGATCACTCTATCACTGTCTTTCTGGGCCAATTAGATGATTCAGCAGATTCCCAGCCTCTCCCTCTGCAGAGGTGATTTATGGTGAGCGCTGCAGGCCCGAGGAGGGTGAGCGATGGAGAAGAGGGGGCCCGTCCTCCAGGTGCAGGCGTGTGCACATGCGCACTATACCCTTCCTGCACACAGCACCGGATGGGGGTTGTGTTGGAGGGAGGTGAAAATATTTGTGGGCTTCTCAGAGTACTTTTGGGGATTCCACCAAGTCTCTCTCTCTCTCTCTCTCTCTCTCTCTCTCTCTCTCTCTCTCTCTCTCTCGATGAGGAGTAGAAAGGGAAAAATGAGGAGAGGGGCTGCAGTTGAGGGTTTAGTCCACTCAGCTGTTTTGAGTGAAGAGCTTCTGGGGTGACAAATGAGAAGATGCTGGCTTGGGGGGAGACGACAGGGACTGGACAGCTTTGCCTCGCTCTGAGCTCACTTCTGACTGTTGCCGTGGTGAATGGGCTTGAAGCGGAGGCAGTGGCTGTGGGTGGTCGTGCAGGCATGTGTGCGTGTCTTTGGGACGTACACAGGGTCCCCCCGGCATTGACATTCAAGCGTCTGCCATTGACATTTCCCTGCACTGCTCTGTGGAGTCACTCAGATGTGCGGTTCTGTCCATCTTGGGGCTTGGATGCATTGTGCATCTACAGCCCCAGATTGGTAAGGGAAGCTATGTTGTGTCCTTAGGGGTAAGGAAGTCCCAGCCCAGTCTTCCTGGAGTCAAAGATAGACCATGACAGGCTTTGGGCCACTATGGGAAGACTGGTTGCTCTGTCCATCTGTCTTTCCCTCAAAGATGGTCTTTAGCTTTTGCAGTGGACTCTTGATATGACCCACAGAGCCGGGACCTTTCCCAGTCCCTTTCTAAGATGCCCCTTTGACATTTGAGGGTCTTGCCTGGTGTCCTTTACCATGCGCATCAGTTATTGTCAGCACCATCAGTATCACCTTCCCCCGTGTTTATTAAGTACCTAGTATATGCCAGCAGCTATTCCGGAAGCTTTACATACCATATTTATTCCCCAATACAATCCTTTCTGCAATACTATTAATATCCTGTGACAGTTAATTTGGGATAAATTTGACTGACCTAGAGGGAGCCCAGACATTTGGCTCAATATTATTCTAGGCATGTTTGTGATGGTGTTTTCTGGATGAGATTCATGTTTGAATAGGTGGACTGATTACAGCAGATGGCCCCCCATACTGTGGGTGGGCCTTATCTATCAACTGAACACCAGAATACAGGAAAAGGGCTGAGTAAGAGGGAACTTGGCCAACTTGACTGTTTGAGCTGGAACTGGGGTCTTTTCCTGCCCTTGAATCGAACCAGCTGTCCTGGTTCTCTGCTCTTCAGACTTGGACTGAAAGTTCCACTGCCTCTCTCTCCTGGGACTTCTGAGCCTCCATAATCATGTGAGTCAATTTCTTATAATAAATCTTTTTATATCTATCTATCTATCTATCTATCTATCCATCTATCATCTATCTATTTCTATTGGTTCTGTTTCTCAGAAGAACCCTGACAGATCTTGGTACCAAGAGTGGTTCCAGAAGGACAGAATTTTAAGGAGAGGTTTCTGAACTGGTTCTGAGGTTTCTGGAATTGGCTTTCTAATCAGATTAGATATAAAAGGGGAATGAAGGGAAGGGAGGGGCATGGGAAAAGGAAAATCGACAGTGAAATGACTCTGACATAATTTTCTTATGTACGTATATGAATACACGACCAGTGAATCTCAACATTGTGCACATCCGTACAAGATTGGGATCTTAATTAGAATAAGATGTATTCCATGCTTATATAATTATATCAAAATGGATTCTATTGTCATATATAACTGAAAAGAACCAATAAAAAAGATGCTAATGACTTTATTTCCCATAGTAAAAGACAGCACTGATAATCCATGATGTGATCTGGCAGTAGACATAAGCAGAATATCACCATTGAATACTTGTAATTAACAACAAGGAGCCAGATGCAGTGGTGCACACCTGTAATCCCAATGACTCAGGAGATTGAGGCAGGAGGATCACAAGTTCAAAGCCAGCCTCAGCAATTTAGGGAGACATTGTCACAAAATAAAAAGGGCTGGGGATGTAGCTCAGTGGTAAAGTGCCCCTGGGTTCAATCCGTAGGAAGAAGAAGGAAGAGGAGAAGGAGGAGAAGGAAGGAGCTGGGTTGGGTTGTTCTGTATATAATACATTTTAACAGTTTTTTCAAACTAATGAATATAATAAAATTGGCTGGTTGCTTCTAACATTGTTGAACAAAGTGGGGAAATAAAAGAATGAGCTCAGGGATTGAAATTCCCAGCTCAAGCATCACATAAATGATCTGAAAGCTTCTGTGTGTGCCCTAAAGGAGACCCTGATCTGTAGCCACAGGGCTGAGAGTGCCGAAAATGAAACCCAGAATCTCATCCTGTAACTGGCTGGATTATAAAGCAAGTGGAACTCCCAGCTTCAGGGTGTCTACTGTTAAATGAGGACATTGATTGGGAAGTAATGGGCTCCTGAAAGTTGGAATAGGGCCTCCCTCCCAGTTCTTTTTGCTTATGGACCTATAACTACACTGAAATCCCAGCAGGTTCCTAAAGCTAAGGTTTGAAATATGACCTGCAAAGAGCTAGACTGCACTCCAAAACAAAAACTTGAATTAAAGGTTGGCTTCTGTTTGTTGATAGAGGTTCACTAAGTGGAGATTCTACATTTAATGTTGCAGATTGAGGAGTTAGAAAAGGCTTTACAGTTTGTTTGGTTGACTGAAACAAGGATCCAAAAGTGACCCACAGTGAATTAGCTGACCTGCGTTGGTTTATGTAGAGTAAGGGACTCAAAGGCTTAGGGAGACTGGAATGTTAGTGCATTTAGCATTTATGAAGTACTCCTCAGCAACTCAGCAAGGCCCTAAGCAACTCAGTGAGACCCTGAGGTTGGGATGTGACTCAGTGGTTAAGCACCCCTGGGTTCAATCCCCAGTAGGGTCCACAAGACATACCTTCACTAATATTTTGAGAAATAAATGTGTAGGGGAGCCCTGGCATCTTTGAAGAGCTCTGTGATCGCTCTTCTCTGTAGCCCGGACTTCACAGTTCAAACTGCAGCCACTGAATTGGGAAATAAAAATACAGTGGGAATATTTGAATCCTGGGGTAGCAGGAACCAAGGGTCAAGCACTCAACTGCCAAAGGCAAGGTGAGCTTGGTTACCATAATGGATCCGAGTTAAAACAGCAATCAGAAGAGTCTGACTCACACAGACCTATGGCGTTAGCTAGGTCATTGTGGTATTCCTAGAAATGAAAAAGAGAGAAAGCCTACCAAGTTTTTGCTTTGGTCTGTATAAACAGAACTAAGTTTTAGGTCAAGTGAACAAAAATTTAACCTGAACCATAAAAACACACAGTCAGCCCCTCAGTCAGTTCCCAGACTTGAATCAGTTTATGGGCCAAGAACCCGTTGAATGAAGGGGAGGCCGTGTGTCTTGAGGAAGGACCCAGTACACTGACAACATTTTATACTATTCTATTGCTTGTTTCTCTGGAGAATCCTGGCTACTACATAGCCCCATTTAACAGATAGGGAAATGGAGGCACAAAGTTTCCCTTAGGAAGTTAGGATTTGGCCTCAGACATTGTGACTCCAAGGCCTTCCTGCCCAAAGCACTAGTTCTCCTGCCCTTTGGCTCCTTACCTTCTGTATATTCAAACTTTTCCTCAGTGGATTCAGCATTGAAAGAATGAACTGAGGAGCCTGGACCCCTGCGCTGGGCCATTACCTTCCCCATCCAAGTATCCAGTTCACATCACAGAAGGATTGGATAGAGTCCCTCAGGGCTGGCTTGCTGCATCCTGGGTTAGCAAACCTCAGTCACCCTGAGAAGACAGGTGATGTAGGAGAAGCAGGAGGTGGGAGAGCAGCTTCTATTTCTACCTGGCTGTTGTCTTGCTCTGTGGTCATCTTTTTGCATCTTCATTTTGACAGCTTTGAAAGGTGAAGTATAGGCTCAGTTATCTGTGTTACCCCTGCATCCTGGGATTCAGCAGGGCTGTGACAGTTCACGGGATTATCAAGCAGCCCTATGTAACCAACTCAGCCATTACCCCATTTGAGCGCTCACAGGAAATGAAGAGTCCATTTCCTGGTACTAAGGGTGTGGGGTAATGGTGGAACATGAGGTCGAATTCAGGCTGTATCTTTGACTGGGAGACTCTGAGCAGATTCCTTAAGTCCTCCTAGCCAGTTTCTGTGAAATGGGGACAATGATATCAACTCCTGGGATATCAGTGATACTCTATTAGCTAATGACAGCACCATGCCAGTACAAGTGACTACAGTGTGAGGTGTTTCCCTTCCCTCCTAACTCAGTTGATGGCCACGTGGCCCATTTCCCCAGCTGGAGGACGACAAATGCTCCTCATTTCGTTCCCCTTTCCTTTTCAGGAAACTGAGAGAGACTTGGGAAGACTGTGGGACCCAGATGCTCTTGTAAAGGGTCAGCCCTGCTTTCTCTCTCAATTTTCTCCCCCATTCCTTGCTTCCTGGCTCCTTTCCCGGATTCCTTTCTTCTCCTCAACAAGCAGTTGCTAAGAAGCTTTCTATATGAGCATTTGCGCTGATTCGTAAAAGGTCACATTTCTCCCAGCTTTCTGCTTGGCAAGCCAATGACTTCCGTCTATCTTCATGTCATGGCTGCTTAAAGGAGGGAGGAGGGCACAGACTGCCTCAGGGGGCTCATGTGTGTGTGTACACATGGATATCACATATGTGTGCATGTGTGTGCAGGAACGAACACACATGTATGTGTGCACACACATTCAGACACCCATGTGTTAGGGTTTGGATGTGAAGTGTCTCTCAGAAGCTCATGTGTGAGACTTGCAAGAAGGTTCAGAGGAGAAATGATTGGGTTGTGAGAACCTTAACCCAATCAATGAATTGCTCCCTGATGGGATGAATTAAGTGGTCACTGGAGGCCGGGGGGGCGGTGTGTGGCTGGAGGAGGTGGCACTGGGGACATGCCTTTGGGGTCTAATTTTGTACCTGGAGAGTGGAGTCTCTCTCTCTGCTTCCTGATCACCATGTGAGCCGCTTCCCTCTGCCACACTCTTTCACCAAGATGTTCTGCCTCACCTCCAGCCCCGAGGAATGGAGCCAGACACTTATGGACTGAGACCTCCGAAACCATGAGCCCTCAAATAAACTTTTCCTTCTCTACAATTGTTTGGGTTGGGTCCTTTTATTCACAGCAGTAAAAAAGCTGACTCAAACACCATGTATGTGTACTATTGTACATAAGGACACCCAGGAATATTCACATATGTATATATGTATGTTTAAACTGACAACCACATATGTATTCCCGCCCAAACATTCTCTACCACATGCACTAATGGGTCTAATAAAATTCTCTTCTTGCCAGGTGCAGTGGCACATGCCTGAAATCCCAGTGTCTTGGGAGGCTGAAGCAGGAGGATTGTAAGTTTGAGGTCAGCCTCAGCAATTTAGCAAGGCCCTGAGCAACTTGGCAAGACTCTATATTGAAATAAAACATAAAAAGGGTCTGGGGATGTGGCTCAGTAGTTAAGCATCCCTGGGTTCAATCCCTGATACCAGAAACAACAACAAAAAAAAATTCTCTTCTTTCTCTGCCTCTAAAGTGTAAAGTTGCCAGTGAAAAGCAAATCATCTCTAATGAACTTGAAGGAAATAAGACATTCCTGGGTAAAAGGAGTGAATCCATACCAGACAGTGCTCTCTTCATTTTGAAGCCTATCATTTTGAGATGTGCCTTCTCTCAGAGGGGGAAGAAAAATTTAAATCAAACAAGACAAGGCAGGAAAGAGACATACCAGGTTCATAGACTGGAAGACTCAGCATAGCAGAGATGCTGATTCCCTCCCCAATCAATCTGCATATTTAACACAATTTCAATTATAACTCCAGCAAGTTTCTTATAGACAAGCTGCTTCTAAAATGTGTACAAAAAGGCAAAGAAACGAAAATAGCCAAAACAATTTTAAAGAGGAAAAAAAGAATGAAGTTGGAAGAATCACAGTACCTGATGTTTTTTTAAAAAATTAAATACACAATAACAGTGGAATGCATCACAATCCTTATTACACATATAGAGCACATTTTTTGTATCTGTATATAAAGTGTGTTCATGCCAATTTATGCCATTATACATGTACTTTTTAAATTTTAATATTTAATACAAAGCTACAGTAATCAAGACGGTGTGGTATCAGTGGAGGGTTAACACACAGATCAGTGGAATAGAATGGAGAGTCCCAAAGTAAACCCACCATAATGTCACTATTATGGTTTACATTAGGTGTCCACAAAAGCTCATGAGTGAGACAATGCTAGAAAGTTTAGAGGTGACATGATTGGGTATGAGAACCCTAATCTAATCAGTATGTTAATCACATGAGAGGAATTAGCTGGGTGGGGACTGTAGACAGGTGGAGTGTGGCTGGAAGAGGTGGGTCATTAGGGGTGTGCCTTTAGAGTACATATTCTGTCCTTGTTGAGCACAGTGCTTTCTCTCCCCCTCCCTCTCCTCCTTGGTGTGATGTCCTGAACTGCTTTCCTCCACCACACCCTTCCGCCATGATGTCCTGCCTCACCTCAAGCCCAGAGCAATGGAGTCAGCCATGTATGGACTGAGACCTCTGAAGCTGTGAGCCCCCAAGTAAACTTTTCCTCCTCTAAGTTGTTATTGTCAGATATTTTAGTCACAGCCATGAAAATGTAACTACAAAATGGCCAATTGATTTTTGACAAGGGTACAAACCCAATTTAATGGACAAAGGACAGTTTTTTTGTCAAATGGTATTGGAACAATTGGACATCCAGATTCCAAAAAAAAAAAAAAAAAAGAATCTGTACCTAAACCTTCTATGTTGTATAAGAATTAACTGAAAATGAATTATACATCCAAATATAAAGTGTAAAACTTGTAGAATAAAACAGAGGAGAAAATTTTTATGAACTAGGCTTAGGCAAAGAGTTCTTAGACTTGACCTGATGAAGCAGATTTCATCAAATGAAAAAAATGTTTACTCTGTAAAAGACACCGTTAAGAGAATGAAAAAGCAACCTAGGGACTGGAGAAAATATTTGCAAATCACAAATTCAACAAAAGTCTTGGATGCAGAATATATAAAGAGTGCTCAAAACTCAACAATAATACTAATGGCTTAATTAAAAATGGTCAAAAGAATTAGAAAGGTGGCAAATGAGCAGAAAAAGAGGCTCAGCATCACAAGCCATTAGGAAATGCAGGTGCATATCACACACCTGTCAGAACGGCTAGAAATTAAACACTGACTATATCAAATGCTGATACAAACATGGAACGACTGGAATTCTCCTACATTTGGGGTTGGAATGAAAAATGGAACAGTCACTGTGGAAAATATTTGGCAGCTTCTTATAAAGTTAAAGACGTAATTTCTATGAGATTCAGCATCGACTCCTCAGTTATTTACCAAAGGGAATGAATCCACTAAGTCAGTGGTGGCCGGACATTAAGGGTGGGGGAGGGCTGGACTACAGAGGGCTAGTACAGAGGAGTTTAGGAGATGATGTCTATATTCTGATTGGGCAGTGGTTGCAAGAATCTATACCAGTGTTTTTTTTTAATATAATAATTTACACATGTATTAAAAATCATAGAATTATACATATACACACATATCCACGAATGTGTGCACACACATTCACACATGCATGCATGCACACACACACACACACACGCACACACACAATTGGGTTGAGTATCCCTTCGTTAATTAAACATATTGTACCATTTGTCTACTGGAAAGAGTCAGTCCTGTTTCAAGAACGGAGATTTCAGCTGGGCACGGTGGTGCACACCTGTAATCCCAGTGGCTCAGGAGGCTGAGACAGGAGGATTGAGAGTTCAAAGTCAGCCTCAGCAACAGCAAGGTGCTGAACAACTCAGTGAGACCCTGTCTCTAAATAAAACACAAAATAGGGCTGGGGATGGGGGATGGGGCTCAGTGGTTGAGTGCCCTTGAGTTCATTCCCTGATACCCACCCCCACAAAAGAAGGGAGATTTCATCCATTTCCAGATGTTGGAAAGACACACTTATCACTAGAAAAGTCAGAAGTGAAGTATTTTGCAAAGAAATCCCTCCCCCTTCCACCCAATGCTTCCAATGTTTTTTGCCACCACTCTACCTAACCCGAACGGTTGTCTTCTATCACAATGTGTCATAATTATGGGGGCTATATTTTTTTAGATCCTAGATGGGCAGTACCATCTTAGCAAAAGAAGCATGCTTATAGTTTTTTGTTTTTGCTGCTGGAGATGGAACCGAGGGTGTCACACATGCCAAGCAAGTGCTTTCCCACTGAGCCACACCCCAAGCCCACGTGTGAGCTTATGGACATGACAGGACAGAATGTTTCAACCTGAGGCTGACCACAGGACAGCAAGGGTCCATGGTGGTCCTGCGCTGACCATGTCTCTGATTTGCCAGTGATCCACGGAGCTGCTGTGTCTGTCCCATTTGGGACCCTGTCTTCTCTCTCTCAGGAAAGAGAATAGCTATGGTAGCAGCACTGTTCCTGATAAACAGATAAGCAGATTAGGACTGGCAGAAATTAGGCCCCTCAAAGCAATCAGGCTGAAGATAAAACAGGAATTTAATGAAAATTGAAAATACAATCCATATTACGTAGCCATTAAAAATGATGTTTACCAGGAATTTGTAATAGCATGAAAAATGCTTGTATCACCAGATTAAGCAAGAAAAGAGCAAATTACCAAATTGCGAGTACAGTTGATCACAATTATATTTTAAAAGATGTCTAGTCAAAAAAACAAGTTACATACGCTGTGATGTTGCCGATGACTGCATTTCAGAGGGAGGACAAGCCTTCCCCCAGCCTTCTCCACTTGAATCTCTATATCTCTAGTGCTTTCTAGAAGGACTGTGTTATGTCTAATTTAAATGAATCGTCAAACTTAGAAAATAGAATGTCAGAACTTCATTTTTGAAATGCAATTGGGAGCCCGGGTGCCATACGTGGGAACCATCCAATCTTGGTTCAGCACTTATCAGGTCCCCCCAATTCCTTATGTGATCAAACCAACACTGTCCATGGCCCAACCCCTCCTCACTCCCAACTGGCAGGCACACAGTGGCGGCCAGGCACTCCCTCTGTGACTAAATGCCTCAGCAAAGCCTTAGGGCAGGTTCAAGGACCTGGCACCCTCGTCAATGATCAGCTAGCTTGCTTTGGGCAATTTTGCAAAACCACACACATTGGATCAAAAACCCAAACCTGCCTGGTTTCAACCCAAACCCGTCGAAGCCCTGGTTTCTCTATGGATCCCGTCTGTTCCATGAAACCGCAGGCTCCCTCCCCAGCCCAGCCCCCAGAGCTCACCCAACCTCTGTCCCTTTGTGTCTGGTGGCCCACTCTCTCCTCCAGCTTCTCCTGATTGACAGAGCCCACCTGTCAATCACAGGCCCTGCTCAGTGGCCTTTGAGGAGTGTCCTGCGGGCTTCTCACAATGCCCGGCCGCCTTCATTAGCCCTGTGGGTCTTCTGGGCCCCTTCCCAGTGCAAGGCGCCATTCACGCTCATCCCCGCCCCCCAAATTCAGTGTTAGGCCACCTGACCCCTGTCGGCAGCAATTTCGGTGACAAGGCTCAGTGTGGGAAAGGCCAGCGACACCCTTTCTAGGCAGATCAGGCCCCACGCGGCCTCCTTTGACCCTGCCCATCTCCTGCTGCTGCTCCTCCTTTGACCCTGCCCATCTCCTGCTGCTGCTCCGTGCTGCAGAGGGCAGGCCAGTGGGTGGCAGGCTGCTGGGCTGCCCCTACATTTGGGGTCCTCCGAGAAGATTCCAGAAAGGGCCCTAGCACCACTTACAAATGACAAAAGCAGTGAAAGTCAATGTCACTTGCACTGGCACTGCATTCTGTTGGTTACAAGTGGGTCAGTAGGCCATCCCGGACTCCAGGGCAGAGGACATAGATGTCACCTCTCCATGGGAGAAGGGTTGGATAATTTGTAGACATGTTTAAAACGGCTTGGGACGATGTGTCTGGGCGAGTCCTGCCCCTCTGTGATACATTGGAGCGTTTTTTTGGTCAAGATTCTTAAAAAAAGAAACCCAGGAGTTCCCAGTAGTGCCACTGAAGTGTTGATTATGGGAAAAGCCCCAATCTAACACTCCGACATGACTCGAATGACACTTTGAACCAGATAGGGCTGGGGATGGGGCTCAGTGATTCAGTGCCCCTGAGTTCAATCTCCGATACCAAAAAAAGAAAAGAAAGACTTCTAGCTGCCTTTTAATAAACACAGCCCCAGGAGCGGTCAAAGATTGTTCAGATTTTAAAGTCCGACCAGCCATGTGGCTCTGGGCAGGTGGCTTGTACTCTCTGGCCCCTCTTCTCTCCTCTGGAAAGCAAGAGGATCAGATGAGGCCTCTGGGATGAGCCCTGGTACCAATTCTCCATGATTTCGAACCAGGGGCAAAGCACCCAGCTCTGCAGGGCTTTGCTGAGCTGGCCAGCCCACATCTGGGCAGAAAAGAATTCAAGCAGAAGGTGGATCTGTGGACAGTGTTGCTGGGGAGTGAACAAATCATATCCCAGGCTACTGTGAATTGATATTGCAAAGAAGAGAAAGGGAGGGAGGGACGGAGGGACAGCAGAATTCTTCTGCAATTTAGGGATTAAAAAATAAAAACACACTTGGCAATTATTCCAAGCTGGCAAAAGAGCCACGTGACAGATGGTCTTGGAAATCCCGACAGCAGTTCCTCGACACAGCCCACATGGAATCCTGGCCAGAGGTTTCCTCCACGTCTGGATCAGTTCACCCCTAAGCAGAACCCACACAACACTGGGGTCTTCCCGAGGCCCTGGGAGGAGATGCAGAATTCCTGGCCCTGTGAGGAGGGAGGGGGTGGAAGAAGGAGCGTTATCCATAGGCCGTGGCACGTGTGGGAATATCATAGCAGATCCGATTGATATGTACAATGATATGTGCTAAGAAATAAATGAATTAAAAGCTAAACATTTTCTATTCTTTTTTTCTGTGCTGGGAATTGAACTCAGGAGCACTTAACCACTGAGCCACATCCCCTGCAATTTTTATATTTTATTTAGAGACAGGGTCTCACTGAATTGCTTAGGGCCTCACCAAGTTGCTGAGGCTGGCCTTGAACTCATGATCCTCCTGCCTCAGCCTCCTGAGTTGCTGTGGTTACAGGCATGTGTTGCTGAACTTGGCTGAACATTTTTTTAAATACAGAGGGCAGGGATCAGGATCTTGGCTGAAGAACAAAGCAAATTTATCAGGCTAGGGCTGCAGCTCAGTGGTAGAGCATGTACCTAGCGTGTACAAAGCCCTGGGTTCCAGCCTCAGCACCACAGTGGGGCTAAAGAGTGAATGCATAAAACAGATGGGGGATAGGGACTTGGTTCCATCTGGGTGGGGACCAAAGATTTCCCAGGATTTTTCTGCATATATCTAGGTTCATCCATATGGTAGGTGATTTTTTTCCCCCAAAGATGACTGAAAGAACATAGTCTTCTTAAAATGTAATGTCAGGTTGGATCTGTGTGCCCTCCCGCTTGAATCCGGTAGCCTGTGATGATGGCAAAAATGGCATCACCTGATTCCTGAGGCTAGGTCATTAAAAACCACCAAGTTTCCCCCTGATTCTCGCAGGAGTTTTCCTCCTAGAATCTGGAGAGCATGCTCTGAGGAAGCCCAGGACATAGGAAGAGGTCCACCTGCAAGTATTCAAACCAGTAGCAGGTCCCAGCGGATAGTCAGCATCAACTACTGGCTGTGTAGCTGAAGGAGCTTCCAGAGAATTACAGCCTCCAGCCTTTGAGAGACCCCCAACCTTTGAGTCTTCCCAATTGAAGCCGCAGATGTTATGGAGCAGAGAGAAGCTGTCCCATTACACCATTTCCAAATTCCTGACACACAGAATCTATGAGCAAAATAAAATGGCGGTTGTTTTAGGTTGGTAAATTTGGGGCTATTTGTTACACAGCAATAGTAACTGATACACCTCTGAATTGACCATAAAGGTTTATATCTCAAACCATAGTCTTGGGATAGCCTACAACCAGAATGGGGGAAAAGGCTGATAAAAATTGAAGTTCCTGTCCCTCCTCCAGACACAAGGATACAGAATTTCTGGGGGGATGGGATCAGAAAAATTGATCTTTTTTAAACAAACACCTCCACATAATTCCCTCCCCCCTTTTTTTTCTTAAGCCCTAAATGAGACTTACTGAATGATCATAGACAAACCTCTCACCTTCTTCCTCTCTCTATGTGGTCCCTTGTCTGGTTAATTTTTCTGTTGATGTTAAAGAACCCTGAGACTAGATAAAAGAAGATTCTTTAGTTCACAGTTCTGGAGGCTGTAAGTTAAATATTGGGCATCTACATCCAATGAGGACCTTGTGCTGCATCACAACTTAGTATAAAAGTGAAGCAGCAAGAGGGGTGCTATGATTTCCCTCTGAAACTCGTGTTGAAATTTGATTATCATTGTGGTAGCAACATCTTGAAGGCCCCACCTCCCAGCACTACCACAACTGTATTGAAACCCTAGCACCTTGCTATCTTTCTGTCTCTTACAGACCAACCATGTTTCTTCCAAACCTCCTGTGGCCACATGACTAAACTGAGATGTAAGGAGAAAAGTCACGCGGCAGATTTCTGGGAACGTTTGTTCAAAGACAACTAACACACGTCCTTTCACTGTTTTCCTACCTGTCTTCCATTCTGCTGGCTGGAATGTGAATGTGAAAGGTGGCTCCACAACAGCCATATTGGACCAAGAGGTAAGCTGGGAAGTGGAGTTCATATATAGTTCAGTGACAAGATAGCAGGATCCTATCAGAGTTACCTGGGTCTCTGAGGACTCCATGAAACAGCCACCATACCAACCCTTGCCTTCATTTCCCCACACTTCTATGTATAAAGGAAACAAATTAGCTTCTTTAGGCCAATGTGACTTCCTCTTCTTTGCAACTGAATTTCATTTTAACTGGTACCAATAGCAAATGTCATGAGGGGAAAATCCCCAGTTGATTTGGTGTCCAGAACCAAAGGCTTTCCCTAAGGTAAAGCCTAGAACAAGGTGAGGCCAGAAATCTGTCCCAGGTCACACAGGAGAAGCCCTCTGAAAGCCAGCAGGTACTGAGAGTCTAGCTGCCAATTCAGCTTTGTGCTGAAGGCCTCAACGGGGTTGAACTTGTATCTAATCACTCTATTATTTGTTTATAATAATGGGGCCTATGTGCTCATGCTCAGCAACGTGATCACATTTACTCTCACAAGAAGTAAGAAATATAAGCAAATCGTCTCCGAGGGTGAACGCATGGGCACGCAGCTACCAAGTGGAAGTGCTGGGGCTTCGACCCAATTTTCGGTGATCCCAAAGCCCAGGGGTGAACATTTCTATGACCTTCTAGAAACCGAGTCTCTCTTCCATCCACCTGGAGCCAGCTCTCTCTGAGCTGACACACCTTCTTCCTCCAGGGGACAGAAACTTGGGAAGCTCCCAAAGATCTGGCAGCTTCTGTGTTGGCAAGGGAACATGCTAGAACTAGCTCCCGCAAAGGGGTAGTGTTCCTGAAAGGGGTTTGTAAAGGATCATTGGTCCAGGGCTCCGAGAGGGCTGGGCCTAAAGTGCTATTGGCCTGAAGCCACCGAAGCCAGAGGCGACAGCTCAGGGGAATTTGTCAGCCTCCCAATGTCCCCGTTTTCAAGTGAATGATTCCTAATTGCTCACTCTAGAAAGCAGAGGGCCCCTGTGTCCCTCACCTTCACCTCTACCCCTCTCTCCCCTTAAACTTCATGACTTGCAAACCACCAATTAAGAGGCACCAGAAACTACTAGCTGCTAATTAATACTAATTGACAGGGCCACTTAAAGTGAATGCTGTTTTAAAAGCCAGAGTGCTTACCCATTCCTCCGTTAAGTTGGGAAAGTCATGCCCAGGTCACCAGGCTGCCCTGTCGTCTCCTGTCCATTGCATTTCGTTCCCACTGCATGTCACCGTGATGGGCCTCCTGCAAAGGTGGTCGACCTTGGCATCCTTGCCAAGGATGTGCCCGATGTGGGGGGCCCCAGAAACTTCCTCAGGAAAAGAATCCACACCGACAACAAATAGGGAGAGGGCGCTAGAGGGACAGTAGGGAGCAAAAGCCCCCCAGATCTCTGGGCCTTGTCACCCAGTCTGGACACACGTCTTGTATGTGAAGGACCGAGGAAGTCAATCTGTGATGGCCACTAAATGTTTCTGGCTCTCTGTCTTCCAAGAGCATGGTGGAATTGCACTCCCTGGCCCCCTGTGGTTGAGCATGGCCACGTGACCTGTCATGGCCAAGGAGTTATGAGCAGGAAGTGGTGGGTGTCACTTCCGGGCCAGGATACATCATAACTGGGGTGAAGCCTCCAGAGTTTGGTTTCCCTCTGTCACAATGGATGGCAAGATTTCTCTGTTTTTCTTCCTTCCTTCCTTTTCTTCTTTCTTTTCTTTTATTCTTTCTTCTTTCCCTCCCTCCCTCCCTCCTTCCTTCTCTCTCTTTCTCTCTTTCTTTGCTTACCTATGTTTATTGTGGCACAGCTTACAGAATCATCCTAGGTGAGCAGGGCACAGTGGCACATGCCTGTAATTCCAGCAGCTCTGGAGGCCGAGGCAGGAGGATCACAAGTTCAAGGCCGGCCTCAGCAACTTAGCAAGGCCTTAAGCAACTCAACGGGACCCTGTCTCTAAATAAAGAATAAAAAGGGCTGGGGGATGTGGCTCAGGGATTAAGTGCCCCTGAGTTCAATTCCCAGTACCAAAAAAAAAAAAAAAAAGAAAAAAAAGAATTGGCCTAGGTGTCCAGTTACAGATGAATGAATCAAAAAATGTGTTAGACATACCCAACAGAGGACCACTCAACCACAAAGAAGAATGAGATCTTGTCATTTGCAATGCAGTGGAGGGACATGGAAGACATCATGTTAAATGTGTTAAGCCAGACAAGGGTTGCATGTTCTGTTTCAAATGTGGAAATTAAAAATGTCAACCTGAATGTAGCACAATGGTTTCTAAGGACCAAAAAGATTGGGGAAGGGGGATGGAAAGGGGATGGCTGGATGTGATCAGTAAACACTCCGTGCATGGATGGAAATGTCAGTCAACCCATCACGATGTACAGTGAACACGTGTGAATAATGATTTTCAAAAAGAAATGTTAAAGATGGTTCCCAGCCCAAGCCTAGGCCTCCAGCTGCAGCATTTTCCACTGGCAATAATCTTTGTCTCCTGGTTCATCTCATTCTCAGTCATTCCTGTAGTTTTCTATCACTGCCACCACAAATATGAATTGTATTATTAAAGCAACTCAAATTCATTCTTGTGTACTTCTGGAAGTCAGAGTTTTCGTGCCCATGGATGGGATAGAATCTAGGTGTCTGTGTGGTGTGTTCCTTCCTAGAGGGTCTAGGGGGAATCCTTTCCACTTCCAGCTTCAAGAGGCTGCCTGCATTCCCAGCCTCGTGGCCACCTGCTCTATCTTCCATGTCAGCAAGGTTGATTCTCTGGCCACAAGTCACAGCTACCTGTCTGACCACAGCTGAGAAATGTTCCCCTTGCAAGGACCCCTGCAATTTATCTGGGTCCACTTGAGTAATCCACTGTAGTGTCCCCACGGTGAAGGCCTTAGCTTAGTCAAATGACAAATTACCTTTTTTTTTTTTTTGGTACCAGGGATTGAACTCAGGGACACTCAGCCACCAAGCCCCATCCCCAGCCCTATTTTGAATTTTATTCAGAGACAGGGTCTCGCTGAGTTGCTTAGCGCCTCATTTTTGTTGAGGCTGGCTTTGAACTCACAATCCTCCTGCCTCAGCCTCCCAAGCAGCTAGGATTACAGGTGTGCACCACAGCATCTCACTGACAAATGACCCTTTTGCCACATGTCATGTTCTAGAGGTTAGAACATGAACACCTCTTCAGGACTCTCACTATGTGTACCATGGTGCCATCCCAACACTGCAGAACCCCAGCCAACCCCGAACGGGCCGATTGTGTGTGTCACAAATAGATCACTGAAAAAATAAAGGACCATTTCTTACAGTGGCTCGGCCCAGCAATTGCCACAAGGGCTCTTAACTGCTTAGTGTTAGGGGCAATTTTTCTATTTGGGAATTCTTGTCGACATGCTTGGGGGGATTAGAGATCTCACCCAACACTGAACATGTCCTTAGTAGTCATAGTCGTTCCCTGAGGCGGTTTCGGGGTGTCTTTACCGTCATCAGTAAAGGGCTGAGGATGTGGCTCAGTGGTTAAGCGTCCCTGGATTCAATTGTCAGGAGGGAACTCACTTCCACACAACAGTGGCTTCCGGGGACACTCCCAGGCGAGCTGTCCCAGAGATCCCAGGAACCAAAGGCTCATGACCCAGAACCCTGAGCCCCAGCCACGCAGTGGATGAAACCAATTGAAAACCAAGTGAGGAAGAAGGACATTGGGTGGGACCCCCACAGGCAGGATGGGAGACCAGTGGGGACAAGTCACACAGTGTCTAAGTCCTGAGTTAGGGCGTGGCCCTATCTCTTTCTGCCGCACCCATCTGCACTTAGGACGTTAGCGCTGACATTTGAAGTTGACAGACGTCTAGAAGGTTCCTATGGCCACCAATGTGCCTTCCCTCTACTGGAGAGATGCAGACAAATGGCCACCCGGCCACAGCTGTCCTTCTCCAATGAACCACTGTTCTTATTTGCATTTCTCAGGCTAGAAGACACAGGGGACTAGAATGAGTGTCACCAATAGGTGGCCGAATATTGAGTGTCTCATGAATATTTAGTTCATCATGAATATTTAGTGCCTCAGGTGCCTTAAATATATTTAGTGCCTCATGAATATTTCGTGTCTCTTGTATATTTAGTGCCCCGTGGATGCTAGAATTCTCTTGCGGTTTCTGTCTCCGTTCCCTCATAAACTGTTTTGCATCTAACATTTCTGCCATTACGTATCAGTGACAATGTTCTCCCACCTATCTCCTTGTCTTCCATGGCAGAATTGAACAGTCTCAAACAGTACTGCAAATGCACACTATGTCATTCATAGCAAAAACTAAACTCTCTCCTTGGTCAGGATTTGTCACCTATTTATGAGTGTTCAGAGGACACAGGGTGACAGAGCACACTGCTCTACTTGATGACAGGAGCATCTCATATAATCTACACAGCAGCCCAACAAGGTAGGCCTTGTTGTCTTTACTTTACATAAGGGGACATTGAACCACAGGGAGGTTTAGAAACCTGCCAGAGGTCACACAGCTGGTAAGAAGTGCATTCAGAATTTGAATTCAGATCAGTTTTATGTTCCTCCATTATATTGTGCTTTGGGGTTTGGATCTCCACGGGGAGGTGGATGAC
Organism: Spermophilus citellus; assembly: GCF_964194105.1. Taxonomy (NCBI): domain Eukaryota; kingdom Metazoa; phylum Chordata; class Mammalia; order Rodentia; family Sciuridae; genus Spermophilus; species Spermophilus citellus. The sequence goes on from NC_138190.1 coordinate 34,089,722, forward strand.
ATTTCACATCAGTTTGATGCTTCCAGACTTTACAGCTTCCACTGTGATCCAATATGGCTAGCACCATTCACCTGGACTATTGCAGTACCCAACTTGTTCTCTCCTGTTCAAATGTGGTTTCCAGAGCGACCATTTAACAACACATGTTATGACACTAATTACATCATACACCCACTTACACCCTCCATTGAGGCCTGGGGGTGTACATCAAGGCTAGAGCGCTTGCCTAGCATACATGAGGTCCTGGGTTCCATTACAGACCTGAAATCAATCAATCAATCAATCAATCAGTTCTCCAATGGCTGTCCTTTGCTCTGTGAATAAAGATCCAAATCCTCACTGTGACCCACAGCTTTCTACCAAGCCTACACAGTCTGGCCTCTGTTGACCCCATCAGCCTTTCCCAGCGCTGTCCCCCTCACTGTCTTTCTGGCAACACACTGACCTCGATCATTACTCAGATGTGCCACATGACCTTCCAGCATGGGCAATACACACATGTCAGTCCCTCGGTCCGCAGTGCCTCCCCTCCCTTTTCCCCTGGCCAATGCCCGTTCTTCCTCCCCGCCCAGCTCCTTGGTTTACAAATTCCTTTCCAGCAAAGCACTGAAATCAACTCATAATTATATTTGCATTTGTGTAAATATTTACCAGCCTTTTCTGTGACCTGCAAAGGCTCTGCCATCACAGCTTTTGCTCCCCTCTGACCCTCTAGTGCCCTGTCCATATTTGTTGTTATTCATGTAGATTCTTTTCCTGAGGAAGTTTCTGGAAACCCTGGATCAGGCACATCCTTGGCAATTTTTTTTCTCTCAAAGAATCACTTCACCTGGAACCCAAACCCATGGTCACTTGTGTCGTGTGACTTTGAGTGGTCTCAGAAGTACCCTTCTTCCTGTTCTTTTGCTGGAAAATTCTACCATGGCAAGAGATCATGCCTTTGGTATAGAGTCTTCTGTGAAAATACAAATATTTCTGGGAGGACTTTCACATAAAGCCATAACTCACTTAGCATCATATTCTGGTCACACGTATCGAACACCTACTGTGTGCTAGAGACTGTGCTACCCATATGACGTGTTAGTTTTCTCTTGAACCATAACTAATTATCTCAGTATGCAGAGACTTAAAACAACACATATTTATTTTCTCCCAGTGACTGTGGTCCCAGAATCTGTATGTAGGTTAGCTGGACCTTCTGGGAGAGGGGCCAACTTCAGGGTCACTCATGAGGCTGCTGTTGAGAGACCTCAAATCCCCCTTGATTGGTGCTAGAACGTCAGTTCCCAGCTACGTGGGCTCTTCACTGGTCAGTTCATAGATGGCAACTTGCTTCCTTCAGAGCCATCAAGCAAGAGAACAAGAAGATGAAAACTTAGCCCTTTCCTAGCTGAATCCCACAAATGACATCCCATCACTTCTTCTATATTCTATTTTGATTCACTCAGAGTGACTTAATAAGTCCAGACTACACTCATGAGGAGGAGACGACATAGGGGCATCCCAGGAAGGAGGGATCATAGGATCCACTGTAGAGTCTGCCTACCACATCCGGGTTCTTCTTTTGTTCTCTCAACAGCCTTAGAATGGACTTTTATCTTCATTTCAAAAGGGGGAAAGCCAATTCAGGAATGGTGTGATGATTAAATTTTGTGTGTCACTTGACCTTGGTCAGATATTACTCTACATGTCATTGTGATGGTGTTTTGTGTATGTGATGGACATCTATAGTCAGTTCACCTTTTGGTAAAAGAGAACCCTCCATAGTGTGGGTGGGCCTCATCTAATTAGTTGAAGTCCTCAAAACCAAAGCGGGTTTTCCGGAGAAGAAAGAACCCTGCCTCAATACTACAACATTGATCTTGCCGGGGTTTTGTAGCCTATGATTTCCTCTACCGGGTCCCATAATCATATGCACCAATTACTTTAAAAATATACACGTGCATACATTGAAGGGGTTAAGGACACATTATCCCAAGATCATGGTTCCCTGGGTCCCCTGACATATTACATATTTTAAGTTGATAAGTGGCAGTTGCAGGAAAGATTCTGACTTCCCCTTTGTCCCCTGCAACAGGTCATAAGACCCTCACGTGAGAGGTGCCCTTCCTAGACCAAGAAGATAGCAGCATCTTTATCTCTCAAGATGGAGGGATACTGAGAGCAACCCAAGGGAAAGGGACTTGGTAGGTGTCCCCAACTTACTCCCCTTAGCTCATACCCTTTGTCCCATCACTTGTTTCTACCACTTTCCACCCTTCACCAAACCTAGTACAACGACACCCAGATTCACACTTTCTTTGGGGTCTTCATTTCCTTATGAAAACTACTATGTCATGTAAAACTTCTATTAAATGAATTTGTACACTTTTCTCTGATAATCTGTCTTTAGTCAGTCTCATTTTCAGGACCCCAGCCAGAGAACCTAGGAGGGTGAGGGAAAAGCTTTTTTTTCCCTTCCCCTACAACACACACACACACACACACACACACACACACACACACACATCCTATTGGTTCTGTTTCTCTGAAGAACCCTGACTAATATAGTAACTTTTCCCAAGTCATGTGGCTGGTAATGGCAAAGCAGGGAGGTAAGAAGAGGGCATGAGCATCTATTCAACAAATGGTGGAAGCAATATGGCGGATGGCACTTTCCAAAGATGGCCATCACAACATATCCCAATCTATAGGCTCTTCTTATAATGTGATGTTGAGGCCTTTCCTATCAAGAGATGGGGTCTGTGTCCCCTCCCCTTGAATGTGGGTAGGTATGTGATGACCACAAACAATTCACTACTTGATTTCCAAGCCAAAGTCTTGAAAGGTGACATGGAGGTGTAGCTCAGTTGGTAGAGTGTGTGCCTAGCTCAAGGCCCTGGGTTCCATCCCCAGCACCATTCACACACACAAAAATGTTGACACCTCTTCTACCTATTCCTCTTGAGATGTTGACACTTGGAACTGAGTAGCCACACCACGAGGCAGCCCAAAGTAGCCCATGCAGAGAAGGCACCTGGAAAGGTCATCCATACATGTCCTATCTGATGGCCAGCATCAAATACCACATATGAAGCACATGACCCTTCAGATGATTCGAGAATGAGCCTTTGAGTCCTCCTAACAACAATTGCAGCTACTCCAGAATGAAAACAAGCAGCCCCTGTCAGGCCTTGTCCAAATCCATGGCGCACTGAAACTGAAGATGGTTGCTGTTTGAAGTCAGTACGTTTGGGGGGGATTGGTTGCTTAGCAATAGATCTGGCCACACAGGAGACCCAAGGGATATACCAGTGAGCCAGGTGGATGGATTTGGTATTTTGTGTCAACTATAACAAGATACCATAGGCTGGGAACATCGCCAACATAAACATGTTGCTCACAGTTCTGGAGGGCTGGGGAGCCCAAGGTCAAGGTGCCAGCAGAGTCAGTTCATAGTGAGAACTTTTTTCTTCCTCTTTTTTGTGGTGCTGGGGATTGAACCCAGGGCCTTGTGCATGTGAGGCAGGCACTCTACCAACTGAGCTAGATCCCCAGCATGATGAGGCCTCTCTTCTTGACTTGTAGATAGCTATCTTTTTTTCTGTGTTCTCATAGGAGAGAGAGAGAGAGGGAACAAGAGAGTACAAGAGCTCCTGTCTCCTTATAAGGACATGATCCCAAGCATCAGGGCTTTACCATGACCTAATCTCATCCCAGAGGTCTCTCCTCCTAATATCATGTCACTGGAAGTTGGGGTTTCAACATAGGAATTTGGTGGTGGGCGGGGAGGACACAGGGAGTTCAGTCCATAGCAAGTTTACATTCCCAACGACGGAGACAGCTCCTAATCCCATAAACAAACAAGTAAACAACTTCATTGATGCTTCAGAGAAAAGTCAAACAGGGCCATGTGTTCCAGGAGAACTATGGGACCTGGTGGCCAGGGACAGCCTCTGTGAGGTGGTGCTGTTTGAGAAGTGGATGACAGGAAGGGGCAGAGGCACCAAATGCAGGAAGAAGGGATTCCCAGGTAAAGGGGCAGCAGACTCCAGGTTCTGGCCCAGGACACTGTTTGAGTGGCAGCTCTTTGAAGAATGGAGCGGCTGGGAGGTAGCAGAGGGCGTCGGGGCTCTGCCCCACAGCCTGCAGCAGGGAGGCACAACTTGGTTTATTGATAGTGACACGTGGGACTGCTACATTTGTGGCCTCCTGGCTGACCTGTGGAGACTGTGCCAAGCGAGGGGTCCCTGGGGAGCTCAGGGTCAAGGGTCAACATAAGCTGCCTCAGAGCTGGTCGGCCCTGGGAGGAGCAGACGTGTACTTCTGGCCTTGGGAATAGAAGCAGGAGGACGGGAGGGCCCCATGCAGATCAACAGGCTCTTTCTTTGCTCTAAGCTCAGCAGAGCCGGGCCTTTGTGTGCAGCTGGAGCCCCAGGGAAGCTCTCATGAAGGGCCCAGAGTTTCAGGCGGGGCTCAGGATTTGGTAGTCTGAATCTCATCCCTGGGGCCTTCCTTGCTTTCCTTGTTCCTGGTCATACGCCTGGTATTTGATTTGGGCCTCTCTTGCAGTTGATTGAAAAAAGAAACTGGGGTGGGGGATGGCAAGGCTGGAGTGGGCCAAGGTGACAATGGACCAGTGAGCCACAGGGTGGGGTGAGGGGAGGAGTAGGGCAAACACTCGTCCTGCACTTCTCAAACAGCACCACCTCACAGATGCTGTCCCTGGCCACCAGGTCCGGCAGTTCCCCCGGAACACATGGCCCTGTTTGATTTTTCTCTGAGAATTTCCAGGGAATGACCTTGCCACTCAAAGACCCTGCTAGTGTACTGTGGAGGTTTCCCTCTTGGAGTCTGTGGGAATTTTGAATTAATGCTTCCAAAGTTACATCCCCATCAACAGGAAAAGGGTAGATCAATTGTGGTATAGTCATAGAATGGAATATCACGCAGCAATACAAAAGGACAAATGTCTGAGATCTCAGTAACATGAGTAAATCTTACAGACATCCCACTGCTAAGGGCCATTGCCAAGTAGGAATGACGCATCGAAATTTCCTTGCCAGCGTACCCCATGTTAAATGGACTTGCCTTGGAATTTCGCTGTGACATTGCATGTGTGTTTGAGAAAGGTGACCCTGCTCAAGGACGAGGGTGGATCCAGGCTTAGGGTGTATCCTGCAGGTTTTAGGAAGTATCCCGGTTTAGGATAATTTGGGTTTAGGGCGTTCCCGGTTTAGGACAATCTGGATTTAAGGCAGTTCCAGGTTTAAGTTTATTGCTGCTGGGAATAGGGCGTACCCTGCTGCCTGAGTTCCGTGGAATGGAGAAAGTATTTGGGACGTGAATTGGGGGCCCAGAACTTGGATTTCCCCAGAATGTGTGTGTAGAGGCCAGTGTGAGTTCGGGAATAAAGAATTGCTGTTTGAATCTACAAAGCTGTGAGTGGCTCGTGATTTTGTGCCCAGCCAAGACTGCGGCATCCCACTCCATGAAAGAAGCCAGATACAAAAGAGGAAATGCTGTTGGAACCATTTGTATGAAGTTCAAGGACAAGCGACACCCATACATCATGTTAGAATAGTGGTTGTTTATGGGGCATAGACTAGGAGAGTGTATTGACAGAACCTTCTTGGGTAGGTATCAGAATTGGTTTAGATCTTCATCTGAGCAAAGTTTACACATGTCTATACATATGTATATATATATATATATATATATATATATATATATATATACACACATTCATCAGTTATACATTGAAGTAAAATCTGTGCCTCTACCACATCCATGTTACACTTCCAAAAAAATATGATCTGTTAATGAACTCAGGAATGTGAGGGCTGCTCAGGGAGCCAGGTTCTGAAGGAAAGGAACTGAGGAATTCAAGCTTCATTCTCAAAATGAACCTTTTGGGGCTGGGGATGTAGCTCAGTGGTAGAGTGCTTGCCATGCATGTAGAAGGCCCTGGGTTCTATCCCCAGCACCACAATAAAACAAAAAAGAACCTTTTTGGGGGGTAGATGCTCAGAAAGTGTTTTTCCCCCTGTTTATTGGTTCTTTTTAGTTATACATGACAGTAGAATTCATTTTGATAAATTACGTAAGCATGGACTGTATCTTATTCTGGTTAGGACCCCATTCTTATGGATGTACATGATGGTGGGATTCACTATGGGGTATTCACATAAGTACACGTGGAAGCTGACCCACAATAAGGGGAGGAGGGGAAGAATAGCTATTCAATAAATTAAATACAGGGGAATGGAAGGAATGGGGGTAGGAAAAGGAAAGATAGTGGAATGAATCCAAAACAATATCCCTACCTATTTATGTGAAAAAGGAACTTTTTCTGGCACTTGTCTCCCATCTCACTTCCTGTCTTGTACACAGCTTGCAGAGGGGCTGCCTTTGAGCACAGAAGCCAGGAAGCCCACCAATAGTGATAGTCTGGAACTGAGACTGGAACTGAGTACTGTGCTGCTGTAACAAAGTTCCATGGACAGGGTGGTTTATAAACCAGAGATTAGTTTCCCACGGTTCTGGAAGCTGCAAATCCGAAATCAGGGTGATGGCATGGTCGAGCTCTGGTGAGGGCCCTCTTCTGGGTCGCTGATTGCTAAGTCCTTGGGTAGTGAATGGCAAGAGTTCTCTGGGGTCTCTTTTCTAAGGATACTAATGTCATTATTTGTGAGGGTTTCACATGCATGACATCATCACCTTCCAAGGGTCCCACCTACTAATACCATCACACTGAGTTGACATAGCATGACTCATGGCACCTGAACTTCTATGGGAATGGGGACCACAGGTCTTTGTTCTCTTTACGCTCTGTGGCATGGCCTTTGGTGGGCTTTGTCTACCACTTCCTGCTTGCTGCAAAAAGGTGGTTACATCTATGTAACCACAGCCTTCCCCCCAGAGCTCTCCAACGTCACTCATTTGGCTCCCTGAACACATTTGCTGTTTTGAATGAACCTCTCAGCTTTCTCTGGCCTGTCAGTCTACCTCCCTGCTCCTCCCACATACAATCCATCCACTATAGACTCACACATGCCACCCTTCCAGAAGGGACTCTAAGCGTGCTCATGAAGACACAATTTAGGAAGGTCCCAGGATTTTTTTGTATCTTGAAGCCAACAGGAAATGAAAGACTGAAAATGAAACAGTCAGGGAATGTGTCATTCAGCAAGTGGCCCTCGCCCTGGTCTTGTAAGCTAAGGCAAACTAAGAAGCAGGGAACTTTTTCTGAGCTGGCCTGACATTTGCAAGGGCAACGGCTAACAGCACTTGAACACCCTGGAGAAGGATGGTAGAAATACGCAGGACTTTTCAAATGTCTCCTCCAAATTGACCATCTCACAGCCATCTTACCCCGTCAGCTTGGGATTTGGTAAGTATCAATGTGGAGCAATACCTAAGAAATACAGGACATAGTTTTTACCACTGGAGTGTGTGTGTGTGTGTGTGTGTGTGTGTGTGTGTGTGTGTGTGTGTATAAATATATATATATATTTTTAAATCTTCTTTTACTTGTAGTAGGAAAGAATACCTTTATTTTGTTTATTTATTTTTATGTGGTAATGAGGATAGAACCCAAGGTCTCATACATGCTAGATGAGAGCTCTACTACTGAGTCACAACCTCAACCCAATGACATTGATTGAATGGAAAAAATGGATAGTCGACTTCCAAATACTCATGAAATATTGAACCCACTGTGTGCCACTATGGTCTTTCCCTAAATCCCCCATTAAAATGACATTAATAGGATAAAAAAAAAGATCTAGACGTGTGTGGTGGCGCAGGCCTGTAATCCCAGCAGCTCAGGAGGCGGAGGCAGGAGGATCATGAGTTCAAAGCCAGCCACAGCAACTTAGAGAGGGCCTAAGCAACTCAGTGAGACCTTGTCTCTAAATAAAATACAAAATAAGGCTGGGGATGTGGCTCAGTGGTTGAGTGCCTCTGAGTTCAATCTCTGGTATCCCCACAAAAGATCTAAATACATTAAGACAAAAATAAAGTGAGAGAAAAGTGCATCCATGAAACATATCATTAATGGTTCAGAAGCCAGAAAGCAAATGGATGAAAGATAACTGACTTAGGAGACTGGCAACTGGAAAATGCTGGAAGCCAAGTGACTATGTGGGTAGAAACTGCAAAAAGGAAGCCCAGAAAGGCTGAAGAATCCCAGGCACCAGATATTGCAGAAGGTAAGGGATCTGAAAACAAAATTTTACACCTGTTGAAGAAGCAGTGAGACTCTCCTTCCTCTCCCAACCAAGTCATTGCATTGCATTCCCTTGCCCAATCTGAGCCTAGGATTCATTTCTGGAAGGATTGAATGTGAAGAACTCTAGACTTGGTATACCATGTTCAGTTACCACAAGGGTGTTTCCAGAGTGGAAACAGCCAATAAATGACCATTGTCATTTTAACCTCCTATATTTTGGAGTGACGTGTTACAGACCAGTCAATAACTAACACAGATAGTAAACTGTGAATATGGAAAGCTTGGTGCATTGGTTAGCTTTCATTACTATAACAGAATACCTGAGATGATCAACTGAAAAAGACAACAGGTTTATTTTGGCTAACTGTTTCAGAGGGTTTCAGTCCATGATCAGGTGGCTCCATGGCTTTGGGCCGGTGGCAAGGCAGCACATGTGGTGAGGAACTCATGGTGAGTGAAACTGCTCATTTTATTGTCAGGAAGCAAAGGAGAAGGAGGAAGGGGCTGGGGTCCCACAATTCCCTTTGGAGGTGCACCCCAAATGACCTAAAGACTTCACATTAGGCTCCACGTCCCATTAGCACCACCCTGGAGGCCAAGCCTTTCACATGCAGGCCTTTGGGGACAATCAAGATCCATACTACAGAATGTGATATCATAAAACTGGAGATCCTACATATTGGAGAGAGGTGGGGGACATCCTCACTTTAATACCCAAGGGAAATGCTAGATAGGGCAGTGGGCAGTGGTCCAGAGTGGATCCCGGGCAGCTGTGGCTAGAGCAGGAACCTGTGGGATTCTGGGATGGGGTTGTCCAAGAAAAAGAAATCAAAGCAGCTGAAGTATTTGTTTGAATGTATTCAGAAGAGACATACACTTTTTTGGAGGGTAAATTCAGAATAGGTACACAGAAAGTTAAGCAAACAAAAAAGAGGGATTGCATAAATATTAACTCTAAGGGAAACCAAATTTTATACTGCAAGGGACATGTATTCAAAGCATACTACATGAGACAGCGGTGAATAAATTAACATATTCTAAACACTGAATACTGATTTAACAAAAAAAATTTGTGAGGCAATTTTATTGGGATAATGGAAGCAACAGACAATATAGGTGTGCATCTGGTGTGTGTGAGGTGCTTTGTTTATTAAGTAAAAAATTTGTTCTAGGATTGCCATAACAAAGAGCCAATGACTGAGTGACTTAAACAGCCAGTTATGCTCCCTCTGAAGGTGCCAGAGAAGGATCTTGTTTCCTGGCTTCTGGTATGTTCCTTGGCTTGTGCCAGCCTCACATGGCTTCTGCCCCACGTGTGTGTCTGTGTTCAAAGTGCCTGTCCTATGGTATGACCACATCTTCATGACACCTGCAGTCACCTTTGTTCTGTTTATTTTAGGGGAGATAAAAATGTGAGAAGAGAGAAACAAGAAAACTCTAGAAAGAAAAGAGGAAACACAGAGAAAGTAATGGCCAGACACAAAGACACAGGGCACTGGGGACAGTGGTCGCGTGTTTACAAGATTCAAAGAGACTCAGGTGGTCCTAGGAGGACAGAGTGTGTACACAGGTCCTGGTGGTTATGACTTCAAACATCTTTTTTTTTTTCTGGCTATGGTTATTATTAGCCTATAGGAGTTTCTGGTCCTGTGCAGATCACAGATGAGTAGTCATCCCTGAATGGTGGAGGAGTGGGTTTAGTCAGCTTTCTATTACTGTGACAAAACACCTGAGATAAATAACATAAAGGAGGAAAAAATTATTTTGGTCATGGTTTTGGAGGTTTCAATTCAGTCCATGGCCATGTTGCTTCAGGGCCTGTAGTGAGGCCAATCATCATGGAAGAAACACATGGTGAGGGAGCTGTTCACCTCATGGTGGCCAGGAAGCAGACAGAGAGACACAGACAGAGAGAGAGAGAGAGAGTGGGCGCAGGGAAGGGGCCAGGGACAAAATAGGGCACACCCTCAAGGACCCACTCCCTCCAAGTAGGCCCCACCTCCTAACTTCCCACCACCTCCAATAGCCCATTAAATTATGAATTCATCAATGGATTAATCCATTGATAAGGTTAGAGCCCTCCTGATCCAATCACCTTCCAAAGACCTCCCCTCTGAACAAGCCTGCAATACATGAGCTTTTGAGGGACATTTCAAATCCAAATCACAAGAAATAACCACATTGACATGTTATTTAGAAATATGGAGGTACATATGAGCAGAAACAGATCAGAGTCAAACGTGGTTTCCCCTGGAGTACAGCCAACAGGCCTATGCCTTTCCTGAATAAGCCCCAAAGACTGCATTCCTGTTTAAAACATGTGCATCTCTCACCCTCTTTGATTATCACGCCGATCATGTGTCATTACAGTTTGACTACTCATCTGTGATCTGCAGGGGACCAGAAACTCCTGAAGGCTATTAATAACCATAGCCAATATTTGCATAACGCTTACCATGTACCCACCACTCTTCTAAGCAGCTAAGTACCTGCAAAGGAAGTATTAATGATCATCCACCATTGATGATGGCAGAAATTGAGGCCCAGAGAAGTTAAGTCATTTGTCTAAGGCCACACAACTAACTGGAAGAGCCCAGTTTGGGCCACATTACTTCTCCCATTTCTGACTCACGTTGGCCTTCCCTGCACCGAAGTATGGGTTCATACCCTATCTGTGAGAGGTACAAAGTGCAGACTCAAGGAGCCTCCTCATCTACCCATCTTTGATGAGGGAGCGGGTCTAGTTTTTCCCTATTTCTGGGTTGGCAGAGCATCATTATGTCTGCACAGCTCTGCCATCTGGGCCGCCATGTTGTTTTCTAGGAGTCCAACTCACCCTGTTGGCTGCAGCCAATTGAATTAGAAAGGGGCCCTGACCCATGATCAGCCAGTCAGAGGCTAATGTAGGAGCCAGGGCATAGCATGGTGGCCAAGACAGATTGACCAGATGGCTCCTCCATATTGGGGGATGTTTCAGCCGTGGCCACAGCTGGGGGAGTTGGACAGCTGGGAAATGTTGGCGGAAGGAGCAGAGAAAGAAGCCAAGCTATCTCACAGCCTCGAGAGGGAGATGGAGAGATGTTTGGGGGTACCTCAATGCCTATGGCCAGGGTTCACTCCCAAACCTCAGGCTGCCTCACATCCTCCTGGGACCATCTGAGTGTCTTTGGATCTTGTAAACACACTACTTGTGTCCTCGATGGCTTGCTATAAGGCACCTTTTAGATTAGTGCTGGCCAATAGACTTTTCTGTGATGATGAAAACATCCCACATTTGTGCCATCTAAGATGGTGGCCCCCAGCTATGTTGCTCTTAAGCATTTGATAGGTGGCCTGTGTGATGGAGGAACAATAATATTTTATTTTAGTCAATTATTTAAATAGCCACATGTGGCTGACAGTTACTGAATTGGACAACAGTCTTTTGATCATCTGATCCATTCCCTCTTTTGATGGGTGCTTCTCTTGTTGTGTCTCTTTCTTATCGTCAAGTCACCACCCAGCTATAGGACACAGCCTCACAGGGGTATGGGTAATTGGCCTCTTGAATTGAGAAGTGGCTGCTTCTTTACAAGAGGCCCAGGAAGACTCTCTGAAGCCCTCCATTCAAGGGCTTGTGGGTAACACATAACAGGTGATGGGGCTAAAGCAGGAGAACAAAGAAACCCCGGATTCAGGACCACCTGGCTGATTTTAGGTGCCTCCTTGGGAATCCAGTCATGCTGCTTCCTGGAGGCTTGGGCCTTCCAAACCCTGCTCTCCACCCACTTCCCCTTGCTATTCCATCAGCTAATGTTTCCATCAAGATGGTCTCATTCCATGTCCCAGTCCTTTAGATCTCTCTGTCCCATAGTAAATGGTGACTTTTGATAACTGTGGATCACTGTGCTCAATGGGTAAGTCCCTGGGAAAGAAAGGAGTTGACTGTTTCCAAAGCCGTTTTGCTGAACTACATTTCCCAGCACTCCTTGCAATTACGTGTAACCATGTGACCTTGTTCTGGCCAATGGCGTGTGACTAGAAAAAATGGCTATCACATTTGGTCTGGCCTGTAGAAAGCACCTGCTCTTTCCCCTTCCACAACTTGATACAGCGAAGTCCATTAGGGCTACACGTTGGAAGGGACGTAGGTCCCTGAATCACCATTGGAGAGGCAAGCCTTCTGTCCTTCCACAGTGCCCATTTTGGACTTTGTGTAAGTTATAAATAGTCTTCTGTAGTCATCAGTCACTGGGCCTTGGAGGCTTCTTTGTTATAGCAGCCAGCATTTCCCAAACTGCTACACTCCCAAGGAAATGCACTTCCTCCAGAGTGACTCCTTGTGCTGTTGATGGTTGGAATGGAGGTCATTTTGACAGCCTGGGGTAGGGGTGTGTGGTCTTATCAGTTGTTATCTAAGACTCCCACCTGTTCATCTATGCTGAGCTCCTAAGGGACTGAGTCTGGCTGGGGCCTTCTGGCTGCTTCACACACCCCCATAGCTGCCTCCAGAGAGGCTCATGCTCCCTCCTCCTCCTCTCTTTGGATGCTGAGTGGAAGGTTTCTAACTGTTGCCCACAAGGGAATGGAATCTCTGGGGCAGCAAAGATCACAGAGCCATGTGTACCATCCATATAGAGGCTGATGGCCTCCAGCCTCCACATGGACTGTACACAGATGTCATGGGGTCTACTTCTTGGTTCTCAAGCTGGACCAGTAGGCCTCACCACAAGGGTCACCTTAGTGCCAGAGATCTCATGTCACTCCTTCAATGTGAGCAGCCAGGAGAAAATCAAGTAAACTGGAATCACAATTTGAGGGAGGCCCAAGGTGGATACTTCCTGGCAGAGGGATGAGACACTCAGCCGAAATGCCTTGGCTCTGAGAGTCATGGATGAAGGGTCCAGAAAATTTCTGCCTTCTTAACCCAACTAGGCAACACAGAGTAAAATCAGGCTTGGGAAGGGAAATATTGAGGTCACTTTGGAGCCCAGAAATTTAAGGGGTCCTGGGGGTTGCCCACATAGATGTTCTAGCAGTTGGATGGGAAGGGGGACCTGGGAGATCCAAACCTAGACACAGAGTTGTGTCTGGTGGCCAGTGATGGCCGGGACTAGGGGTGGAAAGAACTAGAAAGAATTCCAAGAGGCTTAAAGGAGTAAATTAAGGCCCATGGGTGGTGAGAAAAGCTAGAGGAACAAAGAGCCTAGGACAGGGAGGAGGAGAATCAAGAGAGAGGGGTGTCCTAGGAGCCACATGGGACAGTGTGCAGTCCCTCCTCAGGACTGGTCAGCCTCATGGGGCAGCTAGAGGACCAGAAGGGTTAGGGGCATGGAAAGGCCATGGGATCTGATGACCGAGCTCAGTGGTGGCCGGCAGGAACACAGCTAACCCAGAAGGACACTCGCTGGTTGGCAAGGGGAAGCCAGGTGGAGGGTCAAAATTTATGGCAGAGAGTCTGCAGAAAAGGATGAACGGCCCCTGAGGGACTGTGAGCTGATTGTGTCACGTGGTGTGCCTCAGGCAGGGACACTGTAGCAGGACAAAACAGAAGCCCGCTTGCACAACCTTAGGTAAAACAGGAGAATTTATGGGAAGAACATGAGGCTTTCTCCGAGCTTCAAGGACAGGAAGTTCAGCAGCCCTCCTGGGACCGGAAGCAGCAACTGGGGAGCCCGCAGGAGCCTTGAGTGCCAGGCTCGTGCCCAGGATCCCTGACTGCTGCCTTCCCTCCAGCTTCCTCTTCCCCCCTCAGCATTTTCTGCTGCTTCGTGCAAACGTTGCACAATGGCTGGAATGTTCGGGTGGCCTTCTGGAATGTTCACTTATGTCTCCCCAACGTCCAGAACTGTGCTTGGCCCAAAGCACCCTCTTCCTTCCAGCAACCAGAAAAGACTCCCTAGAACTGCAAAGAGACTAAGTCCACATTCCTAGGAGAGCATCCGATTGGTCTAGTTGGGTCAGGAGTCCATCTCTTATCCAATCAGCTGTGACCGTGGGGAGGAAGGATGCTGTACCCTCTGGTCCTCCCCAGCAGGGGCTGGGGAGTGATATGTTTGGGAAGGAGATCCAAGAAGGTCTTTGAAGGAGACATACTCTGATGTTCCTGAAAGCTGAAGGCCCCTGGCTCTGCTTAGAACAGAAAGAGGCTAAGGTCAAGTTGTAGTTTAATGGTGGCCAACGAACAACTCCACAGAGCCATGAGAAGTTAGGCATATGCATCCCCAGGCCGACAGCATTCCTGATGGTGAACCCGGCCCACAGGTGCCACCAAAAGGGCTCATCAGGGCCTCACAGATGTTCAGACTTTCCCAACCTGCAGTGTCAGCGGGGATATGGCCTGACTCCTTGGTTTCCTTCAATTAGAGTCACACATGATGATAAGAAGGCTGAATAGAAGGGGACAGTGGGGGAGGGGAGCAAAGCTTGCCCTGCTTGCGATGACCCTCGCTTCCCATGTGATACTTGTATTAGGGAGGATCCCTGCGTTTATCCATGACCTCTTGCCATAGCAAAACACCTGCAACCGAGTCTTTTATAACAACAACAACAACAACAAAGAAGTTTATTTCTCAGTTCTGGAGAATAGGAAGTTCAAGAGTGTGGGCCCAACTTTCACTTACCATCTGGTGAGGGCCTTCGGGCTGCATCATGACATGGTGGACATGTCATAGGGAGACAAGCAAATGCACTAACCCTGATCTCTCCTCTTTCTTTTTCTTTAAAGCCACTAATGTCATCTTCTGGCCTCTTCAAAGTCCTGATTATTGCCCACAGGCCCCAACTCCAAATATCATCGACGTATAAATGTGAGGATTGTTTCCAACACAAGAACTTTTTGGGGAACACATTCAGACTACAGCAGTCCTAATAGGAGGCAGTTGGTATAGTTTGGGAAATATAAAAAAAAAAAAAGATGTGGGGGTAGGGAAACCGCTAATAGTACAAGAAACAGGAGTTATTGGCAAGGGAGGTGGTATCACCCTAGGACCAGAAGCACAAGGGGAGGTTGTGGCTACCCAAACCTGCAAGAGGACAGAGTTCAGTAGAGAAGGGTACCTTAAAAAACGTAACGATGCCTGTACAGTGACCACGCCTACAATCCCAGCATCTCAGGAGGCCAAGCCAGGAGGATACCAAGTTGGAGGCCAGCCTCAGCAACTTAGTGTCTTAAAAAATAAAAAGGACTAAAAAGTAAAATAAGAAAAGAAATATAAAGGGCTGGGGTGTGGTTCAGTGGTAGAATGCCCCTGGATTCAATCCCCAGTAATGCCAAAAAACAAAACTAAACCCAATTGTGACCGTCAGTGAAAGGATAAGTCAGCCCAAGTAAACGTCCCAGGGAGGAAGTTGGAAGACACCTTGCCTGGATCTCTGCTGCCTTAGCATCTCGCTCTCTCTTTTAAAAATATTTTTTAATTGTAGATGGACACAATACCTTTATTTTGTTTATTTAGCTTGTTTAACCCAGTACCTCACGCATGCGCTCTGTAAGTGCTCTGCCACTGAGCTCCAGCCCCAGCCCTCTTGACATCTCTTGATAAGTCTTCCCCATTGGAATTGGCCAATGGGAGCCAGAGGGCGGGGACACCTTTGAGAAGAGAGCAAGTTGAATGATGCTCTGGTTATTTTGGACCTTCTCATCAGGAAGTATGAATAACGGGCTGCACTTTCTTCTTCCTCTTTATAATGGCCTTCATATGGGCTGGGATGTAGCTCAGTGGCAGAAAGCTTCCCTTGAGTGTGTGAGGCCCTGGGTCTTCCCCCCTTGATCTCCAGCACTGAAAAAAAAAAAAAAAAAGAAAAGAAAAAACTTCATACTGGCAATAAAAACCATGATAGCTGGGCACAGTAGCTCTGGCCTGTAATCCCAGCAGCTCAGGAGGCTGAGGCAGGAGGATCTCGAGTTCAAAGCCAGACTCAGCAACTGTGAGGCACTAAGCAACTCAGTGAGACCCTGTCTCTAAATAAAAAAGGGCAGTGGGGGCTGTACCACTGTGACTCAGTGGTAGAGCGCTTGCTGAACATGCATGAGGCACTGGGTTGGATCCTCAGCACCACATAAAAATAAAACAAAGATATGTGTCTGCCTAAAAGTAAAAAATAAATATTAAATAAATAACAACAACAACAACAAAGGACAGGGGATGTGGCTTGGTGGTTACGCTTAGTACTTGGTACCAAATAAATAAATTAATAAAATAAAAACCACAATAACTGATGGGTCTAAAGTTTCCTCTCTGGTTAATATGCATTGTCTCTCCAGAGGCCCTCAAAAGCCCTGTAAACCATACTGTATTATAATCCCAATTTTTTTAGATGGGTTTTCAATGTGGCCCTGGCTGGCCTCCAATTCCTGAACTCCAGGATCCTCCCAAATCAGCCTCCCAAGTATCTACAACTCCAGACATGCCATGGTACTGGCTCACTTCAATTACATAGGCCAGAATCAGAGAAGTTAGATAGCTCACCCAAGGTCACCTAGTGAGTGTTGGTGAGATCACAGCTGGGATTTCAAGTCCATTTCTACTATTGCTGGGACTCTCCTGCCCTTCTGTGACATTCTTAGATACAGTCCTTGGTGCGCAGGTATTCCAAATTCGAGAACTCCAGCCGAGTGTGGTGGTACACACCTGTAATCCCAGGGACTTGGGAGGCTGAGGCAGAATTGTTTCAATGTCAAGATCAGCATGGGCAATTTAACAAAACACTGTTTCAAAATAACAAACTAAAAAGGGTCTGGTTGCAGTAGCACATGCCTATAATCCCAGCAATTTAGGAGGCTGAGGTAGGAGGATCGTGAATTTGAGGTCAGAGTCTGCAATTTAGTGAGGCCCTAAGCAACCTAGTGAGACCCTGTTTCTAAATAAAACAAAAAGGGCTGGGGCTGGGGATGTGGCTCAAGCAGTAGCGCGCTCGTCTGGCGTGCGTGCGGCCCGGGTTCGATCCTCAGCACCACATACCAACAAAGATGTTGTGTCCGCCAAAAACTAAAAAATAAATATTAAAAAAAATTCTCTCTCTCTCTCCCTCTATCACTCTCTCTTTAAAAAAACGGGGGGGGGGCTGGGGATATGGCTCAGTGGTTAAGGGTCCCTGGGTTCAATCCCTGGTCCAAAAAAAAAAAGGGAATGGGGAACATAGCTCAGTGGTAAGGAGCACCTGGGTGCTCAGTTCCCAGTACCAAAACAAATGAACAAAAACCAAATTTGGCTGGACCAGGGCAGGAAGAGGGGAGGAACTCAGCAGAACAGTGTCCCTTTGTTTTCTACTGCCACCTCCTGGATCAACACCCTTTCCTTCTCTCTGTTCTTTGCTTCAAATACAGGCAGAAGTGGGAGGTGGGGAAATGGCCTCCTGACTCTGCCCAACTGTATAAGACTTTTGAATATCCTCCAAACGAATTCACTGAAAAAGGAAGGAGATTCTGACGCATGTAACAACACATAATTGAAGCCATGTTAAGTGAAATCAGCTGATCCCAAAAGGACAGATACTATATGATCCCATTCGCTGGAAGTCTTTAGAGTAGGCAAATTCATAGACAGAAAGTTCAATGGTGTGTGCCAAGGGCTGGGGTTTGGAGGAGATGAATGTGAACGTATTGGTTTTTTTTTTAACATTTATTTTTTAGTTTTCGGCGGACGCAACATCTTTGTTTGTATGTGGTGCTGAGGATCAAACCTGGGCCACACGCATGCCAGGCGAGCGCGCTACTGCTTGAGCCATATCCCCAGCCCCTGAACGTATTGTTTAATGGGGACTGAATTTCAGTTTTGCCAGACGAAAAAGTTCTAGAGATGGTTGCACAAAAATGTGAATGCTCTTAATGCTGTCGAACTGTACACTGAACATGGTAAACATCGTGGTGTGTATATTTGCCACAATATTCCAGAAACAAATTCAGTAAACATTTAATGAGCATCTATTGTGCTCTGCAATAGGCAGCTGAAGCCATAAAACATCGGGATTACCTTTAAGGATCTGTCAGTCCTGTTGGGCAAAAAGACATGAATGCATTCAAGGCTACAAAAAGCTCAATAGTGGAGTGTGCACCGGCTGCAACCCAGCCCAGGAGCAAGGGCAGAGAGTCCTTCTAGAAGGAAGTAGTATTTCCAGGGACTACATGGCTTTATGTTGGTCCGGGAGTGGGGTTGCTAGGAACACACAGAGATTCCACAGCAGAGAAATAGCAGGAGGAAACATTTAGAGTGTGAAATAGCATTCTTCAAAGCCTTCCCTTTATTTGAGGGGATGTAATTTAACCTGTATCTCCTTATTATATACTAATAGGTCTATAGCAGTGCTTCTCAAACCACCTGGAGTGATGGACCAGATTTTACGTGGATAGATAGATAAGAAGATAGACCATTTTTCTTTAAAAATGTTCAGTCTATCATCTACTGATATGCAGCTATCCCCCACATATTACAGAAGTCATGCTGCATGTGACATACCATAGAATTTCAAATTAGTTATATTTCCTGTTCAACATGTGCCTAGATGTCACCACAAGGTCAAGTTGTTTTCAAAGTTTCTGAATTGTTACTGTCAATTTCTGAGCTTATCTCACTATGGACCGGCACTGGTCCACAGACCACATTTTGAGTAGCATGGGTCTATAACATGGTCATTCTCTTAAATGGAAGACCCAGATCTTTTCATTTTGCCCACTTGTTAATTAGCTAGCGTGTTCCCAGTGTTTTGAATATGGAAGGCTCTGCTGGTATTAAATATTATTATTATTAGCCTCGTGTCCAGTACAGTGGATGTCATTTAATTAGAACTGCATAATAGGCAAATCTGCCTTAATTGGCTGGGATGTGGCTAAGAAACCATTTCATGTCTGCTCTGCGCTCTCTATTCTGTGGCCATCACATCACGTTCTCTGGCAATGGGTCATTTTGGAGACCTTGGGCAGGGTTCAGGATTAACACTTAATTAGCACCTTTTTCATGTAGCACAGCAGTGACTTTGTAAATTTTAAAATTTCAGGGGACCACTTAATGTGGAATTAAAGTACAAGTGCAATATTTAAGATGCATGAAATTGTTTTACGCATTACAGCATTAACTAGCTCTTAATTTATGCAGTGCATGCCAGCAAAGGGCAATTAAAGTGTAGCAGGGAAAAAATTATGGATCTCTACATTGTCCTGTCTTTTCCTCTAACGATGCTTTTGACGGCTTTTGTACATTCATTTCTCGGCTACTGTTCTAGATTTAAGAGTACTGGTAAGTTCCAAAGCTTGTTTGCCCCACAGGAATCGGCATTATCTTTAGACTAAAGTTGTCATCAACCAACATTTCGCTTCCAGGACTTATAAATCCAATCAGCCTCAGTGATTGGTTGGGATAGAGAGAGGCATTAGCCAGAGCCAATGAGATGTCAGAAGACATTCGCTGGCAGCCTATGGGAAAGCCATCTTGACTGTGTCCTCCTTGGTCAATGTCAGAAGGAGTTCTTCTCTTTTGTCTTGGATGGTATGGTGTGAGGATGTGAGATCTGGAACCGTGGCAGCCATTTTGTAAGCAGCTTAGAGCTGCAGGGGAGCTAGTGTTTATTTGGGGCATGAATCCCACATCATAGGAGGCTGTATGGCAACATAAAAAGAAACCAAACTCTGGGAGACCATGGATTGAAACTTGTCTGAAAGCAGTCTGACCCTGGACTTTTTTTTTTCTTTTTTTTTTTTTTTTTTGGGTATCAGAGATTGAACCACTGAGCCACATCCCCAGTCCTATTTTGTATTTTATTTAGAGACAGAGTCTCACTGAGTTGCTTAGGGCCTCACTAAGTTGCTGAGGCTGGCTTTGAACTCAGGATCCTCCTGCCTCAGTCTCCTGAGTTGCTGGAATTACAGGCATGCACCACCACACCCAGTTTGACCTCTGGACTTTCTAATTAGGTTGCAGCCTACAAATACACTATGCACATTTCCACACCCCTTTCTGCCGGGTTTCTGTTGTCACCACTAAAAGGCTCAGGGGTCACTCTAGTTAAACTGGGCTAACTGGGCTGCACGAAATAACCACACAAGAGACACAAATACCTTTTTCTTTGGGGTTGCTGTGACGGCTCCTCTGACCTTAAGGGTCTGCAGAAAAAGAGAGCAAGAGCACGTGCTGACCCCTTTTATTGAGGAGAAGCTGTTCAAATGAGGCAAGGGGTCAGGTTTCAGGGGGCTGAGTATCTTCATGATGTCCACTGTCAGCAGGTTGACTGACACCTGGGTAGGCCACACCCAAGGGCACAGTAAGAGGAGGGGACACACACAAGGCACTTCCATGGAAGATTCTATCCTAAATAGGGCAAGGGGTTAGATTACAAAGGAACAGGTGAGCATAGCTTCACCCATGGGGCTGCAGCAAGACACACCCATTTCTGTGACTGAGCACCTCAGCACCCAGCTGGGGAGTGTAACTCAGTCACCCGGTAAGGTTGGCCTCCCACACCTTTCTTTATAAGGGATGCTATTTCCTTCTCCATCCTTCAAGGCCAAGTCAGAGTGACACCTATCTGAACCAGGCTCCCCTCCCGCGGGCCGCTCCTTCAACAAAGACCTTGAAAGTGCCAAGTGGCAAGTATGACCCTCTGTGTCCTCTGCAAGGACCTCAGTAAGCTCTTGTTCTGTTCTCAGCATTTCTGTTACACCTGGCACAGTGAGTCTGCAAAGTGCCAAAAACCTGTTCCTAGAGAGGAATGTTGACTGTATTGAGAGGGTACAGTCAGAAGAGGCCATTGAACACCATGCGTGTCTTAGCTGAATGCTGCAACTGGGTGGATGCGTCATGGGCCCCGCAGCTGCAGGGAGCAAGGAGGACTTGAGATAAGAAGGGGAGGCAGTCACAAAAACAAGCCATTAAGATATTTGTCTGTCTCTGTGTTTACAACTTACATGGCTGCAGACTCCATGCCCCAAAACACTAGGGAAGTACACTTTTCCCTGTCGCCTGCTCCTTGCCACACCTCTGTGGCATTGATTTGATCTGATCCCCCTTCAGGAAAATCCTCTAGTGGATGTGGTCAACGGACGGCCTTTCCTAGAGGCTCCTGGCCAGGGGCTGAGTAAAGGTGGTGACCAATGGCCATCTCTGCCCATCTCTGGGTTACTTTAATGGGCACCTTGGTTCAATTTGCAGTAAAAAAAAAAAAAAAAAGACACACCTATGTGTCTTTTTTTTTTTAACTGCAAATTGAACCAAGGGGAGCTCTACCACTGAGATACATCTCCAGCCCTTCTTAATTTTTAAAATTTTGATATACAAAGGATCTCACTAAGTTGCCCAGTCTAACCTCAAACTGGTGATCCTCCTGCTTCAGCCTCCCCAGTAGCTGGACTTCCAGGCATGGGCCACTGTGCCTGGCTTGTGTTTCTTTTTATTTGCTGTATAGTACTCCACAGTATGAGTAGCCTCTTGTGTACTCATTCTTACACTGATGGGCTTTTGGGTTGTTTCCAATTTCTATTAGTAATAATGCTGCTAAGAATGTGCAAGAAGTGGATTCCAAATAATAATAAAGTGAACATTGTTACAGTTAATATAAACCATGCACAATCAAAGGCGAAAGGAGGACCAGCCTTAACTAGGCCTCATTTCCTGTGTTGTGATGCTTTGACATCTGTGCCTTGCTGACCCTGAAAAGGCTGCCACATCTTAGGCTTAGCCAATTCCTATAGGTAGAAGCAGCTGGCCCAGGAGATTGCCTTTGAAATGCAAACCAACCAATTCAGAGCACGGCCACACCCCTAACCACATCCTTTAAGTGTCTGGCCAGGTACCAGACACCTAGATGTAGACCTTACATGCCAGACAGAGAACCCTGAAATTATTCAGGCTAGTCACTCTGGAACCTGCTTATATTTCCTAGCTCCATTCCTTCCCACAGAGACCACAGTAAAGGCTCTTGTCCATGATGTCCCCCATCTCCCTCTTTCCTGTGTATCCCACCCCTGCCCTGTGCCCAGTGATCCCCTCCTGATGGGATCTGTGAGTATAGCAAACTACCTTTTCAATGAGCCAGGCACTGTAGTACACTCATGGAATCCCAGTGGCTCAAGAGGCTGAGGCAGGAGGATCACGAGTTCAAAGGCAGCCTTAGCAACAGTGAGGCCCTAAGCAACTCAGTGAGACCCTGTCTCTAAATAAAATACAAAATAGGGCTGGGGATGGGGCTCAGTTGTTAAGTGCCCCTGGGTTTAATTCCTGGTACTCCCCCCCAAAAAATCAATAGCAGTTGTGTCCTGATCTATCGGCCTCTACATGCGTAAAAACTGATAAAGCCTGTATTTAAAAACAAGACCCAGTATTAACAAGGTAGGAAAAAAACCTTCTTATTTTCCCCAGAAGGTTCCAGAATGCTTTCATTGGTGAACCCTTTCTAGGCATAAATAAAGTGCTAAATATGCAGTGTTACTTAAGTTAGATATAAGAAAGAACTTTCTGCTAGTAAGCAAATCCACCCCCATGACCCTGTGTCTAGGGCATCTTTCAACGGGGAGTGATGTCATTGTCACCTGAGCCAGGGAGAGCCAGCCACCCACTCTGCGCTGCCCGTGACCCTGGCTTAAGCTTTAAGGAAGCCACCACTCAGGGGCACCGGGCCACCCCGTGCTGCAAGAGGGCAGGAGGCTTCCTGGGGTGGGGGTGCACTCCTGCGGGGAGTGATGTCATTGTCACCTGAGCCAGGGAGAGCCAGCCACCCGCTCTGCGCTGCCCCGGGCCCTGGGCTGATGACGTGGGGCACCTGGTGGAGGCTGGCCAGTGTTCCCGGCTGCCCGCGGGAGCTGGAGCCTGTCAGCCGCAGTGGCAGCCAGGGAGGACATTTCTGACACCAAACCCCAGGGGAACCCGCTGAGGAGCTGGGATGTCATTACTTATTAACTACGGGCCTGATCCCCAGCTAGGCGGCCCAGGGAAAGAGCCTGGGGCAGTGCAGCCTCCCCAGCAGCCTCCCCTGCCAAGGGGTTAAGGCTTGCTGGGTGGGAGGGAGCCATTGGGGGGGTCAATTGTCACATTTTTGCATGTAAGAGGGACCCTTCTGGAAGTCTTAAGAGGCAGGACTGTGCCAAGAGGGGAAAGGAACCTTCGAGAAGGCACATGGCCAGAACCTCCGGTCTAAAGAATGCCCCCAGAGAGGGCCTACCAGGGCACGAGGAGGCAGGCAGCAGCCAGAGTTGGTCATTAAAACTGGCTATGGCCTCTTTCTGTCCCTTGGAAGGGTACTGGGCCCCAGGGCCACCTTTTCGGGTTCAGCCCAGTAATCCCAGGTGGACAGAGTGGGTCACCTGTGCTGTTGCAGGTCTAACCCCCAAGGAGGAAACGGATGCTGAGGTTTAGATGAGCAGAGAGGGCAGTGAGTGTGTGTGTGAGTGTGTGTGTGAGTGTGTGTGTGTGTGTGTGTGTGTGTGTGTGTGTGTGTGTGTGTGTTTAGGGGACATTTTTAGGATTAGCCACTGGGAAAGAGGGTTGGCGTGGGTGGCCCAGCAGGGTGGGGGGACTCTACACAGAACGCGCACCTGGCCTCTGCTGGGGTGAACTTGAGAGTTGTTGGTGGCCTTTGTAGCCTCTCCTGGATCAGCGCCTAGAGGTGGGGGAGCTCTGTGGACCTCCAGGGAGGGCAGATTTTGCACGATGGCACCAGCCCCCTCCCCACCAGGCCAGGAGGCCAGCCTCCCCGATAGAGGCCACCCTGACCTCTTTTCCGGCTCCATCTCCTCCTAGCCCTCTTCCCCTCTCCCCCACTCTCCCCCCATCCTTCCCACCGGCCTTCTTCTTCAGGGTCGACCACAAAGGTTTTCGGACTTCTCAAGGCCAGATGGGCTGCAGCAGCCCTACCCTGGCCAGGTCAGGGGACAGGGAAGCCTACTTTTGCTCTAAAATGCTTTGTGATCTATAAAGGGCGGTTAACCAGGCGCCGTGGCGCACACCTGTAATCCTAGCAGCTTGGGAGGCTGAGGCAGGAGGATTGCTAGTTCAAGGCCAGCCTCAGCAACTTAGTGAGGCCCTGCCTCAAAATAAAAGGGTTGGGGATGCAGCTGATGGTAAAGAGCCCCTGGGTCTTAATTCCCAGTACAAAAAAAAAAAAAAAGCAACTTCAGAGCAGCATGCTGGCCTTTACAAGCGCAGAATACGCAGCTCTGCTTTGTCCCCGTGTGAAGGGCGCCCTGGGCTTGATTCCTGAGCGATTCTGCGTGCATCCAGCTGCTGGTGTGTGAATTCTGCCTCCCTCCAGCGGCACTAGGAGGTGGGCGAGTATCACCACCGCAATCCCCGGGCATCTGCCTGTGGCCACCTTCCCTGCAAGGCGCTGCTGCAGCTTTTAAAAGAAGAGAGAGCTGGAGGTCGCCGATTGACAGGACAAGTTATATGACTACTTTGCACAGCGTGCTCAGAGCTTGGCCTGCAGACTTCCTTCCTGGGGACCTGGTGGCCCAGAGTGTGGAGAGGCCTTAGGCCTTCAGCTGCCTGGAGTTATGGGAGGCTACGGAGATGTACCAAAAAGAATCGAATAGTTTTGCAGAACCAAATTGACTTAGGTTGATTGCAGTAGCCTAACAGCCAATCAGATTGAACCCAGAAGTGCTTACCTGCTGAGCCATATCCCCAGCCCTTTTTATTTATTATTATTATTTTTTTATTTAGACACAGGATCTTGCTAAGTTGCTTAGAGACTTGCTAAGTTGCTGAGGCTGGCCTCCAACTTGAGATCCTCCTGTCTCAGCCTCCTGAGCCACTGGAATTACAGACATGTGCCACAACACCTTGCTCTAAGGTCTTTCAGAAACCCTTTCAATACAGGCTAGGTTCACAAATTAGAGACTGATGCCTTGCAGGGAAGAGGGAAGTTTAAAAACATTCAGACATGTCCACACCTTTTTTTTCTTTTTTCTTTTTCTTTTTCTTTTTTTTTGGGGGGGGCACTTGTGCATGACACAGCAAGGAAGCATTTATTAAGGGATGGTGTGCCTGGGCATTGGGACAGACAGGGTACTGAGCAAGTTGTGCTGACGTGGTTCCTCGTGGGTCCGTGTTTACAATGCAAGCTGGATGCCATCACGACAAAACTAGATTAAGAGCAGTCGCCCATCACACATGTCCTGCGCACAATCAGAAAATCAATGCAAAACACATTCACAAGGAGATGAGAGACATATATTGAATGGCTTGGTTGTCTACAGAACAGGAGAACCAGGGGGTGTGCATCAGATTCTAAAGCTGGGTTCAATCTGTAACCACAAATCGGGTGCAGTGGCACACACCTGTAATCCCAGTGGTTTGGGAGGCTGAGGCAGGAGGATCACAAGTTCAAAGCCAGCTTTAGCCATGGTGAGGCCCTGAGCAACTCAGCAAGTCCCTGTCTCTCAATAAAATACAAAATAGGGCTGGGAACATGACTCAGTGGTTGAGTGTCCCTGGGTTGGATCCCTGGTACCCCCTCTCCCCTCAAAAATAGTTGAGGAAGCTAAGATCCAAAGAGGTTGGGCCCCAGTGAGTGAGTGAGCGAGTGGCCAAGAGGGCTGATGAGGGGTGCCACACATGGGGTTCTGTGTCCCACCTCCCTTCCCCCACCGGAAACAGCGCACAGTGACTTTTATCCACTTCACCTTGTCCCCTTCTCCCTCACCTGCTTCAAGCAAAAGGCAATGAGCCTGAAAAATATTTTAAAACCAATGTGTCACCACTCAACAGGATGGCCAGCTCTTTGCCCTACGAGAGAGAGAGAGAGAGAGAGAGAGAGAGAGAGAGAGAGAGAGAGAGAGAGAGAGAGAGGGAGTGGGAGAGGGGGAGGGAGAGAGGGGGAGGGGGAGGTGTGTTCCTCCCAGGGCCACCTCCGGTGCACAGCCAGCTGCACTCTTGAAGCAGATACAGTCCGACGAGTGGCTTGCTTGCCTTTTCGTCCCCTCGGTCCTTCTGGAACTCTAAGGCACTGAGACACAATGAGGTTAGCCCAGGTGCCAGGACCTGCGGAAGCCCCTGGAGGCTGAGCACAAGCCAGGCTCCTGTGTGGGTTCTGGAGATGGCAGCCGCCACAGCCAGGCGTGTCATCTGGTCTCGTCTGTGACTGTCTCACACTCCAGAGCCACCTCCTTTCTGGACAGCCAGCTGCTCTGTGCTTCAAGGTGTCCAGCGGGGCTGCTCCCCCCACACAGACCCACCCATCTTGCCCAGGGTGCAGTCAATGGTAACAGCGGAACCAGGGTCACAGTTAAATGACACATAATGCCTGTGGCAATTTATGCAAGAGGAACACACTCTGCAAAACGGGGTTGCAAGCATTCCAAAAGCCTGCATTTACTCAGCCTCCTGAACCTCCTGAGAGCGACTGGGAGCTGCTCTTATTGCCTTCCCCACTATGCACCTTCACTCAAATCTCGGTGTCTACCACTCTAGTTATGCATTGCTGCATAATAAACGATCCCCAAATCTAGTGGTTTCCAAAGAAAACCGTTTTATGACAGGTTAAGTATCCCTTATCCGAAATTGGTAGAACCAGCAGTGTTTCGGATTTCAGATTGTTTTCAGATTTTGGAATATTTGCATATGCATAATAAGGTATCTTGGGAATGGGACCCAAGTCTAAGCACGAAGTTCATTTATGTTTCTTGTACAATTTACACACAGAGCCTGAATGTAGTTTTATAGAATACTCTAAATATTTTTGTGCATGAAACCAAGTTTGTGTAGTTTGTACCATTAGACCAGTCAACAAATATGTGAAAAAATATTCAACATCTCTAGCAATTAGACAAATGCAAATTAAGACCACACTGACATCCCATCTCACTGCAGTCAGAATGGCACCTATTATGAGGACAGACAACAATAAGTGCTGGCGAGAATGTGGAGAAAAAGGTACACTCATACATTGCTGGTGGGACTGCAAATTGGTGCAGCCAATTTGGAAAGCAGTATGGAGATTCCTTGGAAATCTGGGAATGGAACCACCATTTGACACAGCTATCCCTCTCCTTGGTCTATACCCAAAGGACTTAAAAACAGCATACTACAGGGACACAGCCACATCAATGTTTATAGCAGCACAATTCACAATAGCTAAACTGTGGAGCCAACCTGGATGCCCTTCAGTAGACGAATGGATAAAGAAAATGTGGCATTTATACACAATGGAATACTATTCAGCCATAAAGAAGAACAAAATGATGACATTTGTAGGCAAATGGATGAAGCTACAGAATACCAATGCTAAATGAAATAAGCCAAAAACCCCAAAAGGCTGAATATTCTCTCTGATACGTGGATGCTGACTCACAGTGAGGGTCAGGGAGGGAAGAATAGAAATTGACTGCATTAGATGGAGGGGAATGAAGGGAAGGGAGGGGGAGGGGAAAACATTTCTGGTTTTTGTGTATCAGGACAGGTTGGTGTCGGAATTCAGGACTCAGCTAGGAGATTCCCCTGCTCATCATGCGGCTCCTGCTGGGAACGCTCTGCACTGTTGGCTGGCAGCCTGGCTCCTCTGGAGGGTGCAAGATAGGCAATGGCTGGTGCATCTCAGGGCCTCTGTATGCGACGTCTCTGGTCGGTAGGCAGACTTCTTCCGTGGTGTGTCTCAGAGTGAGTGTTAAGACACAGGCTGCAGAAGCCGCGGTGACGTCACTCCTGCTGTATTCTGTTGCTCCAAGACATCCCAGAACTCATGGAGATTGAAGAGAGGGGACATGGACTTTCAGGAGGGTGGGAGCATTGGAGGCCATCTTCAATCTGCATAGTCACCTCAATGCTGACAGGGATGGGCTCTGCTGCCGATCTACACATAAAACCACACGAACAATGTCATTTCGTTCCCTTTTGATTTCTGATGGGTCATGTCCATATCTGGGCATTAACTTTCTCATTTCCTTAAGTTACATGGAAAACTTTGCCTGAGAGGATGGGGACATAGAAATAGGGCAGGACAGAGCTGTTGTCAAGAGGTGATGTTGGGCTGGGCACCATGGTGCACACCTGTAATTCCAGTGACTCAGGAGGCTGAGACAGGAGGATCGAAAGCAGGAGGCCAGCCTCAGCAACTTAGCAAGATCTTGCCTCAAAATAAAAAATAAAAAGGGCTGGGGATGTGGCTCAGTGGTTAAGCACCCCTGGGTTTAATCTCCTGTACCACCTCCCCCAAGAAGGTGATATTGGGTAAGAGTTAAGATCCAGGAGGGAAGGAACCACACTAGTACAACTAGGGTTACACTGGTCGGGATAGCAGAGAGTTCTTTTCTGGCCGCCGTTGAGAAGGAATGGACTCTAGGTTAGCTTAGCCTGGGATCCCCCTATAAGCAGAACCTGAATCAAAGATTTGGGTGCAGGGAGTTTATTGGTGAGGTGTTGAGAGCCACAGCCGAAGGGGCCCCAGGAAACTTCCAGCTGCCGGCTGATGATTGGCTCACAGCAGCCCCAGCAACATCTAGCTGATTGGCTCCTCTGCGGTGATGCTCATTGGGCTGTTTCCCTGCCCTTCAGACTACCAGCTGATGATTGGCTCACAGCGGCCCCAGCAACATCTAGCTGATTGGCTCCTCTGCGGTGATGTTCATTGGGCTGTTTCCCTGCCCTTCAGACTGCCAGCTGATGATTGGCTCACAGTGGCCCCAGCAACATCTAGCTGATTGGCTCCTCTGCGGTGATGCTCATTGGGCTGTTTCCCTGCCCTTCAGACTGCAAAGCTGATGATTGGGGGACTTTTTTGGCTCCGCCCACGTGACTCAGCGAATGGGCCTCAAGAGCAGGAGGATTGTGGGAGGTGGTGAGGCTTGTGGGAAGCCAGTGGTGGCAGTTGGGCTCTGAGGGTTTTTTCCTGAGGAGCTGTTTTGTTTGGCGTTTGTAGTTCTAAAAATAAAGTTCGTTTCTTTTGACAAGTGGCTCCTGAATTGTGCCCAGCCAGACTGCGGCAGTGAGGTGATCTCTAGAAGCGTGGGAGAGAAACCAATAAAGGGTTCATTAAGCAATAGGGAGGCAAAACGGGTTCAAGCCTGCTGGGGCCCCCCAGGAGACTGTGCAGGACATACCATACACCCTTTAACTCTCAGTGACATGTCTGAAATCTTTGCAACATGATTGCAAGAATCAGGGTTTGAAGGGGGGGGGTCTCCCCGCTGTCTCAGTTTCTCAGAAGGCCCCAGCTCTGTAACATGTGGTTACTGCAAGCAACCCAGGTGGAGACATGGCTTCTCCCATGGTCTCTTCTTGACAGATCCTTAGCATCACCCATATGCCCCAGGATGCCACAGGCCAGGAATGGGAATAGCCAGGGCTCTGCTCATTGGCTCATGCCCCCATTTTCTTTGCCCTAAACGTGTGTTGTCCTGTGTTGAGATGGCTGGCCTTACTCCTCTGACTGCCCTCTGTTAGGGGGCCTTTTCAACTGTTCTGGTTCTAACATCAAATGTAGGCTGCCTACTTAGGATGCTTTGAGTGTAATAGAAACCCCCAAGACAAAATGACAAGGGCATTTATTATTATATAACTATAAACGCAAGACAGGAAGGGCCCTGAGATGGATACTTCAAAACTCCTCTCTTGTGATCCTCTTAGCTCTGTCCCCCTTGGTGTGTGTTAGTTTCAGCCTCCAGTGGATCACAAAAAGGCTGCTGTGATTCCAGACATCACATGTAAATATACAACCTCCAGTGGCAAAGAACTGTCCCAGATGATATTCAGATGACATTCACAATACTGAACAACAGATAAAGTAGGGAGCTGACCAGTCCACCTATGCTGGGTCAGGCCTACTATGATGGTTTGGATCTTAAATGTCGCTCAAAAGTCCATATATGAAAAGCATGGTCATCAACCTGAAGCACTATTGGGAGGTGGTGGAATTTTAAGAGGCAGGGTGTAGGGAAAGGAAGTGACGTCATTCAGGTATGCACTCAAGGGGATATTGGGACCCTGGGCTCGCTCGCACACTCTCTCTCTCTCTCTCTCTCTCTCTCTCTCTCTCTCTCTGCTTCCTGCCTGCCACAAGCACCATTCTTTAGTACATACTTCCCCGCCATGACCACAGGTCCAAAGGCCACAGGGCCATGTGACCAAGAACTGAAGCCATGTCACAGCAATGGAAATGCAACTAACGAACATGCTGGATGCCAGGAACATTCCAGATTTGCCTCTGAACTGGGAATGAAGTCCCTTTCTTGCAGGTGACATGAATTCCATTGAGAGGTGCTTAACCTCTAAGCCACATCCCCAGCCCTATTTTGTATTTTATTTAGACAGAGTCTCACCGAGTTGCTTAGGGCCTCACTAAATTGCTGAGGCTGGCCTTGAACTCACGATCCTCCTGCCTCAGCCTCCTGAGCTGCTGAGATTACAAGCATGTGCCACTGTGCCCAACTTCTTTGCGGTTTTTGCGAAGTATGAAATGAGTCCTCTTTGGTTCAGTGAGGCCCATTTCACTGATGGACAAACTGAATACTTTTAAATGAGTTTTTCAGGAGAAACTAGGGTAACGTTCTTGGAGGATGTTTCTGGATAAAATAGTTACTTCTCAGTAGGCTTTCTCCCTCCCTCTTACTCACATCCTCCTTCCTTTGGCTTAATTGATAGGCAAATTATTGAGTATTTGGCCTGGCTGAGGGCCAGGAGCTGTTTCTAGCCTGCAGATCTCGCCTTTTCTACCTGGAGGAGTCTGCCAGAGCCATCAGATAACCGGCCTCCTCTGGTGACAGGCATGATGGATTTCTCCCATTACTTGATATCAATGCTTTTGTTACTTTGCATTTTATGTGGTGGTTTCCTCTGGGTGACTCAAGGCCTTTTGCAGAGTCTTTTGTAATGGAAAATAATTCTGCAAGGTAGGCAAAGCCAGCAAGGCCAGAATACAGAAACGTTCTCACACACATGCGCAGCAACCCTGCTGGGGCCATCTGTGTTGGGGTGATGACATTTGTGGCACTTCCAGATGATAAGAGGGCACAGATGAAGGCAGAGTCATGCAATTCCTTTACTGAGCTCTGCACAGGACCTTCTCCCTGTACTTAGGCTGCTGGCTTTTAAATAAGAAAAGGGGGAGCCGGGCACAGTGGTGCACACCTGTGATTGCAACAGCTCAGGAGGCTGAGGCAGGAGGATCACAAGTTTGAGGCCAGCCTCAGCAAAAGCAAGGTGCTAAGCAACTCAGTGAGACTCTGTCTCTAGATAAAATACAAAATTAAAAAATTTTTAAAAATCAGGAAAGAAAGAAAAGAAAAGGGAGGATTCTAAGAGAAAGAGAGGTCATAGAGGGAGGAATGTAGTAAAGAACCAAAAGAGAAATCAGTAAACACAGGACAATGTGCCCAGTAACACTGGTCATCAGGGAAATGTAAATTCAAACCACCATGAAATAAATAGCATTGTCCTCCCAGAACACATGAGAAGACTAAACCAAACAAATCAAAACTGATAACACTAAGTGTTGGTTAGGACACGGAGCAACTGGAACATCCTGAGCTACTGATGGGTGTGTGATTTAGCTCAGCCATTGTGAAGAATTGTCAGTAACCACTGAAGCTGAACAGAGGTTTGCCCTACAGCCAACCGTAGGAGTACGACTCATTGGTGGATATCCACAAATAGGTAAATATGTTTTTCCCCAAAACTGCAAAACAGTCTCCATCACAGCACTATTGAAAATAGCCCAAATTTGAGACAACCCTCCCAAATGTCCATCAGAGATACAATAGATGAATTATAGAGTAGCTATACCATGGAATATTATACAACAATAATAAAGGACACTTCTTCAGACAATGACAATGACATAGACAACTTTCAAATTCATAATATGGAGGATAGAAGACAGAAACAAAATAATGCATTCTGTGTAATTTCACTTATATCAAGTTCAAAACCAGGCACAAGGAATCTGTGGTGGCAGAAATCAGAAAAACAATGGCTAACTGACAGGAAGCCATGAAAGTGCCATCTAGGGTGTTAGGAATGATCTGGATATTGAGCTAGCAGGTGAGGTGACTTCATGGACTTGCACTGTCTGTATGCCAGCCTTCCAGAAAGGTTTGCAGTAAAGGTGGGAGAGAGAGGAGGAGGGGGGCTAAAGGAAATGCAGACAGGCCTCTGTATGTGAACACGTCAGATTCTGATGGTTGCGCCTGAATCTATTTGGTTCATTTGTAAAAAGGGACCAGTGTGCATTTGTCCGTCTGTTTTTTGTGTTGGTGGTGACACTTTTTTTTTTTTTTTTTTGGTACTGGAGATTGAACCCAGGGGGGCTTAACCACTGAGCTACATCCCCAGCCCTTTTTATTTTTTAATTTTGAGACGTCTCACTGAGTTGCTCAGGGTCTCGCTAAGTTGCTGAGGCTGGCCTTGAACTTGCCAATCCTCCTGCCTCAGCCTCCCAAGCCACTTGGATTACAGGAGTACACTACTGTACCTGGCTTACTGTACACTTTTTTCTGGTGCTTAGCTTTCTATTAAAGTTTGTCAACTGAAATTTCATAAGCAGAGAAGCTTCCATTTAGTTCCATAGGGCACTAAAGATTTATGACTTATTCATTCATTCAAAGACAGAAAGAACTGCAATGTGATTCTGGAAGACCTAGACCAAAATTCTTCATTTCTACATGTCCCCTTTATCAACAACAAGGCCTCTCAGATCATCTAGGGTAAAAGTCCAAGGTGAGGATGGAGACTAGTACTTCTATAGAAATTACTTCCTTCCTTTTCCCCTAGATTCCTGGATTGGAGAGCAAATACCTGCTACAGCAGAAGGTATCAAGGTGGTGGTAACCTTGAAATAGGAGGTATTTGTTTCTCACAGCTGCTATAACAACAAAACATAAACAACAGAAATGTATTGTCTCACGGTTCTGGAAGCTGGTAGTCCAAGATCAACGTGTCATCAGGGTTGATTCCTTGTGATAGCTATAAAGGAGACCCTGTTCCGTGCCTGTCTCATAGCTTCTAGCAATTTCCTGGCCAGCTTTGCATTCCTTGGCTTGTAGAGGCATTTATACTTATCTTGGCCATCATGGTCACATGATCATTTATTTCAGCATGTGTCTCTCTCTCTCTCTGTGGCCAAATGACCTCTTTTTAAAAGGACACCAGTCTCATTGGGCCAGAGCACACATAAATGACCTCATTTTAACATGATGATGTCTGTGAAGACTCTCTCTACAAATAAGGTTACATTCTTAGGTACAGGGATTAGGATTTTGAGATAGATTTTTCTGGAGGGGACACAATTCAGACCACACCAGAAGGGAATTACCCCACCCCAAGCCCTGCCCCATCATTGTGTCTGGGCACATCAGTTGGAAAAGGCTGACGAGGGACCAGCAGCTTCTAAACCAGATTCAGTCTTATTTCCATGTGGACAGGGGAGAGCCATTTGGGCTGAAGTAGAGTTCAAGGCTTCCCAGGGATAGAATGAGGAGACGCTGTAGAAATGGAGCATTGTGGCTGCGGGCACATGCTCCAGAGACAGGCTGTCAAATTTAGGTTCCCTTCCATGGCCCCACACTCTCATGACATTGAACATATTACATTGAGCTTGCTTGCTTTCTTTTTTGGTGCTGGGGATTGAACCCAGAGGTGCTTTATCACTGAGCCATATCCCCAGCCCTTTTTATTTCTTACTTTGTGACAGGGTCTTACCAAGTTGCTTAGGGCCTCACTAAGTTTCTGAGGCTGACCTCCAACTTGTGACAATCTTAGGAGTATTGCTCATTGGTCTATATCCACAAATAGGTAAATATGGGATTTCAGGTTAATACCACAGTGCCCAGCTGAGTTTTCTAAGCCTCAGTTTCCCCATCTCTCTATTGGGACTCTTGATCCCCCCCCTCAGTGTTGTTATAGGACTCAGCTTCAGTAATGCATCTAAAATGGATTGTGCTGGGCTTGGCACTTGGCACATAACACATGCCAGAAGGAATTATTGTTTGGTGCTAGGGGAAACTCAAGGAGACCAGAGCCTCTAAGTAAGGAATTTTGTGGCTTTAGAGAGAACAGCCTTAAAGTGAGTTACCAGTTTTAAAATTATTTACATTTTATAGGGATTTTTTTTTTAATGCAAACAGAGTAGAGGGTTAAAAGTGAAAAATACCTCTCCACACTATTCCTCAGTCCTCTAAGTCCACATCCCTAGGATTTTTCCAAATATATCTATATACTGTTTTGGTTTTCAGTGCTGAGAGTCCAACCCAGGGTCTCACGCATGTTAGGTAAATGGTCTACCACTGAACCATACCTCAAGCCTGCTATCTATTCATACTTATATGTCAATATGTAAAATATATTTATAGTATATATTGTATGTAAAATATATATTTATTTGAATGTTCTAGATATGCAAGTGGGAACACAGCAAATGATGTGACACACTGCTCAGAGCCCCTGGATCACCCCACCCACCTCCAGAAGCCCCTGCGTTCGTTTGGCTCAGAGCTCACTTTTGCCCCTATCTGGACCATGTTCTCTGGCCAAGGAGCTCCTTGCCCTTGGGGCTATTGGAAACACCTGGAAATGAAGGCCCCTTACCAATGAGGCGCAGGCCCCGATGGATAAGAACCCCAGCTTGCCCCCTGATGACATGATTCAGAGGTGCATTCTACCTCTCAGAGAGCCCCCAGGGATTGAGCCCCTTTGCGCCCAGGGGTAAAGTGCTTGCCTATGCAGCCATTGTCGGCTTCTCTTCCTGCCCTGCTCATTCGCCCACACCTGCACTGTGCTTCCTGGACCACCTCCCAAATGCTAACTTGTATCCAAATTCTTGTCTCAGGGTCATCTTCAAAGAAACCCTAATAAGAACAGGGAGAATAGGGTCACACAGTATAACCGAACCAGTCCTCTTTGCCTTGCTAACTGGACCAGTCCTCTTCACCATAGTGACTGAGTCAGTCATCTTTGCCTAGTTAACTGAGCTAATACTTCTTGCCTAGTTAACTGAGCCAGTCCTCTTTGCCTAGTTAACTGAGCCAATCCTCTTTGCCTAGTTGACTGAGTCAGTCTCCTTGCCTAGTTAACTGAGCCAGTCCTTTTTGCCTAGTTAACTGAACTAGTCCTCTTTGCCTAGTTAACTGAGCCAGTCCTCTTTGCCTAGTTAACTGAGCCAGTCCTCCTTGCATAGTTAACTGAACCAGTCCTCTTTGCCTAGTTAACTGAGCTAGTCCTCTTCACCAGAGTTAACTGAGCCAGTCCTCTTCACCAGAGTTAACTGAGCCAGTCCTCTTCTGATGGACATTTAGTTTGCTTCCAGTTTTGTGCCACTATAAACAACTCACAGCTTTGGGCCCATATCTTTCTGCACAGTATCAACTCTGTCAGAAGGTTAACTTTCTAGAACTAGAATGGCTGAGTCAAAAGATAATGGGGCAGTTTTGATCAGCACCAAGGTGGGGGTTCTGGAACTCAGTTTGGAGTTGACCTGGGTGAATGATTCAAGCTGGGAGACCCTGTTTGCAGTAAAAAGCTGGCATATTTGAAGAGGACCACCCCACCTGGAGACTGTCCCCAGAGGTCCACCTGCATTTTACATGCTTACATTCCACATGCTTACACCTCGCTGCCACGTTCATGCCATAGATAGTTGTTTTTCAAGCAAAATTCCCCAATTTGTGGATGAAAAACAACTTGTTTTGAGAGCACGCGCTACTGAGATCTTCAGACTCTCACTTTGGGCTGACTGTGGAGAAGGAATTAATGTTTAGGGTAGGAGGAAACGGGAAGGAGGCTGGGAGCTGATCCGAGGTGCACGCAGGGAGTGTTTTATATAATTTGGTCTCTCTGCCCACTCGTGAGCGCTTCCAGTGTTTACCTGATCATCAGCCTGCTCGGAAAACAAATTTTAAGAGCATCAATATACTTCTTTGTTCTCCTCTTGAGTTATTTGCTGCCTACTGCCTGTCTATGTGATCTTGCCTTAAAATGCAGAAAAACGTGTCCTGGATCTTGTGCTGGGGACTTGGAATATCAGAGAGATGAAGCAGCAAGGATTTGAAGCAGCCACAGTGGCAACAGCCCAGAAGGTCAAGGTTATTGGCAAAGAATAGGAAAAAAGGAGCTGATCCTCCCAGAAGCCCAGCAGAACCAGGAAGTCATATTCTGACCTCATTGCAAACATTGCGCAGTTCCAGAGAGGGACATAGTGGAAGTGATCAGGAGACGTAGTCATGCCAACCATAGCTCTTATTTACTGAGCCCTGATCCCATGCCAGACCTGAGTAGTCAAATAGCCCCAAGCCCTCTTCCTCGATATCTATGTAAGGCCCTTGTGCCCAAAGCATGTGTCTGAGGACTCTCAGACACACACGATCTCCAGGTACCTGCAAATCATCTCCCTTGCCCAGCTCAGGCTGTTCCCATGTCCCCAGCAGCTGCTGGCCACCTACTGCATTCTTACTGTTCCCCCCAAATCAGCTGTGTCAATGGCTGTGGCTGGGACTTGCAGCCCGGTGGCCTAGACTGGAATCCCAATGCTGCCACACACCAGCTCTGACAACATGGGCAAATTACTTACCCGCCCCGTGCCTGGAAATCACAATGCCTACTGCATTTGGTCGTTATGAGGGTCAATATTTGGGAAGTAGTCGGGTGCAGTGGTGCACACCTGTAATCCCAGCAGCTTGGGAGGCTGAGGCAGGAGGATCATGAATCCAAAGCCAGCCTCAGCAAAAAGTGAGGCCCTAAGCAACTCAGCGAGACCCTGTCTCTAAATAAAATACAAAATAGGGCTCAGGGTCGACTGCTCCTGAGTTCAATCCCTAGTACCAAAAAAAAAAAAAAAAAAAAACCTTCCCTGGAACCTGCTCACGTGACCCTTTTTGGCGAAAGACTTTGCAATGTAATTAAGTTAAAGGTCTTGAAATCAGAGCTGCTGGATTAGCCCGGTGAGCCTACATCCTTATAACGTGAGAGCACCCCATGAAGAAAGAGCAGAGACCGGAGTGTCACTGCCCCAGCAAGACCAGTTGTCATCAGAAACTGAAGAGACAAGGAAGCATTCTCCCCCAGAGCCTCTGTAGGGCGTGTGGCCCTGCTGACTCCTTGATTTTGGACATATGACCTCCAGAACTCCGAGGGACTCCATTTTCGCTATTTTAAGCCACCTGGTCACTCGCAGCCTCAGGAGCGGATACACCTTCCCATAATCCTTTAAGCCCCAGCTTCCCTCTGGTAAAGCCGGCTCTGCCTGGACTGTCTGGGGCGATTCCGGTGTCTCGCACGCATCCTGGGTGGCACAGCTCCCTTTCCATCCCGGGAATGGAACACTAAGCCAGCCAGATGTCCTGTGACTGGAGCCCAGACAGAGACGCGAGCCTGCTCTAGGGGGACCGATTTCTCAGGCCCATATGCAGCTCCCCTGCTCGGGCAGCGGTGGCCCGGGCTGTGCTCTTATTGCTGCTGCGGCCACCAGTTTATTTTTACTTTAAATCATCCTGCAGCCAGCACCCGGCGCCTCCTGCTCGGAGCCCTGCTGCCACCTCCGCCCAGAACCCGGAGCCAGACAGGGCCTGTGCCTCGCTCGTCTGTCTCCCCTGTGTCCCATGGAGTCCAATAAAGAGCTGGAAAGCTCCAGAACATGATTGAGGGTGTTCATTGCAACACCAGTGAGATCCCTTCCTACAGGGCCGCTTGTCTTAGTGCACATTTTCCCGAACGAGGTCTCTGTGCATTCTTGGAAATGCAGGTGTGTGTGTGTGTGTGTGTGTGTGTGTGTGTGTGTGCGCGCGCGCGTGTGCGTGCAGGGAGGGTGGCAGGACAGGAAGTGATGATGGTTACTGTTAATACCATAAACTTGAGCTATTGTTTTCATAAATAGGAGGCTGGCGATGCCCCTCGCTGCTCTCACCCTGTGCTATTGAAATTATGACACCCGGGAAGAATCCTCCACTGCGCAGGCGCAGCCACATAAACCAGAACGGACCGGACCGTCGTGCTCCAGCATTCAGGTGGGGTCCGTGTCTTGTTAGGGGTTCCTAAGCCGGGGCGCTAGACTACCGCCCGGCCTTTGTGTTGGGGATCAAAATGAAAACTACAGACTTCTTTGCTAGCAAAGTTGAGGCCACCTTTGCACTTCTCGATCAGTTCCGGTCAGTGCCTATGTGGATGATGGCTATTGATTAAGCACCCATTATGCATCTGCAGCTAACCCAGCCCCTGGCTTTCCTGATAGGAGCCAGTCCTAGATTGGGCCCTGGGGGGCATGGGGAGCTCCTTCTTTCCTTTCATTTTTTCTTTTTGGTACTGGGGTTCTTTATAATGGAATACACCCCCAGCTCATTGTATTTTTTTTTTTTAATTTTGAGACAGGGCCTTGCTAAGTTGCCAAGGCTGACCTCCAACTTGTGATCCTCATGCCTTGGCCTCCTGAGTTGCTCAGATTATAGGTGTGCAGCACTGTGCCTGGCTGGGGTGGAGGCAGGGGTCTCTGGATGACCTCATATATGTCATCAGTACAAGGAAGGATATGAACAAGCATAGAGTGAGCTACTGAGAGTGGAATGCCAGGGGGCATTTACCCCAGTTTGGGGGAAAGAGGTGTAACCAGGGGAGGCTTTCCAGCTGAGGTAGCATTGGTGGGGTGTCTGAAGGGATAAATAGTAGTTAATCTAGAACAGGGACAACTCAGTATGATCCAAGAAGGAGCCTCAGCACAGCGGCCACCCTTGGCCATCATGCTGGGCCACATGATGCTCTTGGAGGCTGAAGAAGGGTTCTTAGCAGTAGAATGGCAGCAGCACAGGTGGGGTGACAGCAAGAGGCCACCACCAAACTGGCTGACGCACTGCTCTCTCCCCAGCCCGATCTGAAAGCCACAAACCTTGGCCCTCCCACTTCCTCCCACCTACCTTGGGCCACCCGCTCTCCAACCTGTGTCCATCCTGTGCCCAGGAGGCTGAGGTGGACAGGCACCTCCATTAGATCTCGCTGGGTTCAGTGGCACACACCTGTAATCCCAGCAGCTTGGGAGGCTGAGGCAGGAGGATCACGAGTTCAAAGCCAGCCTCAGCTATGGCGAGGCACTAAACAGCTCAGTGAGACCCTGTCTCTAAATAAAATACAAAAAAGAGCTGGGGATGTGGCTCAGTGGTTAAGCGCACCTGAGTTCAATCCCCAGTACCAAAAAAATAAAGAGTCTTTTCATTGAATTCTCCTCATGACACCCAAGTCCTGCCCAGCACCCTTATTTTTTACCAGAAGGTTCCCATTCATGGGCTTTGAGCCCATTCCACCTCCGGAGCATGGAGGTGATAGAT
Source organism: Spermophilus citellus (assembly GCF_964194105.1). Taxonomy (NCBI): domain Eukaryota; kingdom Metazoa; phylum Chordata; class Mammalia; order Rodentia; family Sciuridae; genus Spermophilus; species Spermophilus citellus. The sequence goes on from NC_138190.1 coordinate 34,129,129, forward strand.
GCTCCTGTCACCGCCCACCCTCCTGTGTCCCCAGTGGCATATTCCTCCCACAGCCAAGCAGCATTGGGCGCCTGACACTTATCCAGCCAGTCACCTTGGTACACACTACTGCCCTTGTGGCTGCTGGGGAGGGTCTGGAAGATGGAGGTGCTGGTGAGTGCTGCTCACCTGCCCATCTGCTGACTCCGCAGCCTGCCTCTGGCAGCCACGTTGCCAGAGGCTCATATCCAGCTTCAGCCTCAGACCCTTCAGACCCCTGCCCAGCCACCACAGCGCTCCTGAAAGGGCCACTTTGCCTGGCAACCAAGCTCCACCACCCTGAGCATCACTCAAGGCTGGGTGAGCACTGTGACCCTGGGTTCAGTCAGGGGACAGCAACAAAGCCCAAGCTTCCACGTGGATTCAGAAGAGCAAGAGGAAGGCGCTAGAGGAGGACAGCAGGAGCCCTGGTCCTCAGCAGTCTCCCATCGCACAGGGCAGACAGGCTCACTGTGTCCTCAGAGCAGCGGGAACAATTCCTGTCTCCCCCACTCCCTGATACTAGGGATTGAAGCCAGGGGTGCTCTACTGCTGAGCCATGTCCCCAGCCCTTTCTATGTTTTTTTTAAATATTTTTATTAGTTATTGATGGACCTTTATTTATTTATTTGTTTGTATGTGGTGCTGAGAATCAAACCCAGGGCTTCACACGTGCTAGGCAAGCGCTCTACCACTGAGCCACAGCCCCAGCCCCCCTTTCTATGTTTTTTTTTTCTTTTTATGTTTTATTTTGACACAAGATCTTGCTAAGTTGCTTAGGGTCTTGCTAAATTGCTGAGACTGGCCTTGAACTTGCGATCCTCCTATCTCAGCCTCCCAAATTGCTGGGATTTCAGGTGTGTGCCACTGCGCCTAGCTGATTGCTCCGTTTTTAGTGAGGGGACTGAGAAATGACAGCCTGAGCAGTTAGGAAAGGAGTCTGATGGCCCATCGCCCCCGCCCAGTCTCAGCCCCACATGCTAGGCAGGCGCAGCTGCAGATCCCCCCCCACCCCCCCACCCCCCCACCCCCCCACCCCCGCCACCCAGTGGATTTGTTTGTCTTGCTCGCCACACTTGTGGTGCGGTTTGTCCCCCACCCCTATTGACAGACAAGCACAAACGCTTCCACCCCTCCTCCACCGTCAGGGGCTCTGTCTCCCCTCAGTGGCTCCTGGGCTCGACTCCTCCCTTACTCCGTGTGGCTCAGAGCACCATGGTCACGGTCAGGGCCAGGGTCCCAGCAGCCACTGTGCCGATGCCTCTTCCATCCATCACCAGGGCTCTCTTGCAGTGATTGCGTTGAGAAACCAATGTGCTCTTCCTTTAGTAAATCATGTGAAACATCACACCCAGGGACAGCTGGTTAGAACATGAGCTGCTACTTTCCTACAAGGTGAGAACACTGAAGACAGAAACTGCAGAACTGTGCACCGACAGCACCCAGCCCGCCAGCTCAGCACATGTGGCGTCCCTCCCTGTGCCCCTCTGCAGAAGACTCCAGATCAGCTGGGCACCACTTCTTCCTCCCCAGCCCTCGAGAAAACAAGTCTGTCTTCCCAGCTGGGCACAAGGGAGGCTGGGAGATCCAGATCCTTCGGGTGCCTCTCCAGCACCTCAGCCAGATTGGCTTCTCCTCTCTGGTTCTGAAAGCCAGAAGTCTCGCTGGGCGCAGTGGCGCCTACCTGTAATCCTGGCAGCTCGGGAGGCTGAGGCAGGAGGATGGTGTTCAAAGCCAGCCTCAGCAGTTTAGGGAGGCCCTAAGCATCTCAGTGAGATCCTGTCTCCAAATAAAAAAATAAAAAGGGCTGCAAATGTGGCTCAGTGGTTAAGCACTCCTGGGTTCAATCTCTGGTTCCAAAACAAACAACTGCAACCAAAAAAACAGAAGTCTCTCCAATATGGCTCCTTTCTCAGGGTGGCAATACAGTAGTGGGTAAAGCAGCATTGAACTGTACACTAATCATGTTTTTGGACTCTTTTCCAGGCCCTGCCAAAGAGTGATTTGGGGTGCTCTTTCTTCTGTCTGTCTTCAGGCTCCTTGCCCAGGCCCCCATCCTTCAAAGCCTACTCTTTGGAATAAATTTTGCATCAGTCATTTACATGTTAGTATGAATTTAAACCTATGAAATAATTCTCTCCCGGGAAGATTTGCATTTAAATCTTTCTGTATGGAAATTAGTCTGCAATGAAAGCTTTGTCCCCATTAAAGGGATTTCAACTCATAATCCCATAAAGCAGAGAGGCATGGGGTTTGGTAGATTGGAAATCCTACAGACTCTCTTACCCTCTTCAGGTTTCACTCCTGGGACTGGTCTTCCCTCCTTCATACCTTCCTCCATTCCTCCTGCCTCAGCCTCCTAAGTTGCCGAGATTATACCACCTGGCTGGTTACTGACTCCACTTTCTGAAGAATCACAAAATGTCAAGTCTCACAGGATTTTGGAGATCAAATAACACAACCCCTTAGTTTCTACATGAAGAGACAGAAACCCAGAGAGAGAGAGAGAGGACATGCCCAAGATCCCATAGCAAGTCACAGCAGAGCTGAGGCCGGGTCCCAGGTTTCCTGCTCCTAGCAACAGGCTTTGTGCATAAAGATCCATAAATAACTCTTAACCAAACACCAGCACTGTTTGCAAAGTAAAGCCCAGCTGAAACGACACCTGGCTTTTATATGGCTTGAGAAAAAGATTCCCGGAAGCATTTGGTCTAAGAAAAGAGGTCCTGGAGACCCCCTTGTGGCCACAGGGTCTGGGGGACTAGACAAGTTTTGTTTGGAGGGGGGACCTGAAGCCCCTCGCCTTCAAAGCAGTTGCCCTTGGCCATGCTCAGAGAAGACTCCTCATCTCTTTGAAGTCAGCCTTGGACTGAATTTGATTTGCATCAGAACTATAGGTGGAAGGAAGAGGGTCAGAATCAATAGGTGGCTCGTGTGTGTGTGTGTGTGTGTGTGTGTGTGTGTGTGTGTGTGTGTGTGTGTGTGATGAAATAAGCATTATTCTAGAACAAGGCGTTATCCTACATTCCCCATTTCTAACATCCAGGTCTGTGAGTTTTGAGAAATACGATAAAGAGAAAAATAGAGAGTTCCAAGGAATCGCTACAACAATATTTTAAATTTCAAACAAATTTTGGCCACCACATCACCCCCTCCCCTTCTGCGTCATCTGAGGACTGACTCTCAGGGACAGTTGGGGAACCACTGGACAGAAGCTGCTGTCCAGGCTGTTTTTAGAGAGAGCCCTGGTGGCTGCAGTTCAGTGTTTACAGTTTCAGGGGACAAGGAACAAGCAGCTGTCTGCAACAGGAAAGTCCCTTGGCCGAAAAATATAGCCCCTCTTGGCCTGTGGTAAATGCCTGGAATTCCACCATTAGGGATGCATTCCTTTGGTTATGCTGTGCCATTCTGGGGCCACCATTTTAAAGTGAAAATGCGCCTCAGGGGAGCAACATGGGAAGAACCTTGACACGTTCACACGTTCGATAAATGAGTGTTTTAGATCCTTTATTGAAGAGGAGGTGAGCGCTGGCTGCCTCACCAGGGCGAGTGTGGCTACCAGCAGATAAGGAGCATGGAAGAAAGGGGCAAGGGGCGTGGAGGACCGTGGGAAACCGGAGCAGCTGGGCCATTTTGATGCTTGTGTTCTAGTTTAGTTTGTTTGGCGTTGGGCATGGAATCCGGGGCCTTCCCACGCCAGGGAGCACTCTACCCTGAGCTGCACTCCCGGCCCAGTTACCATGCTTTTAAAACATACTTCGATTTTTGGACACTCCTTCCATTGGTGAGGTCTGTGTCCTCTCCCCTTGAATCTGGGTAGGATTTGTGTCTATTTCAGCCAGAAAAAGATGACCAAAGTGCCTCCTTGTAACCTCGGAGGCTGGTCATAAAAGGGTATGTGGCTTCTTTCTTCCTGTCAGTTGGACCATTTATTTGCTGTTGGAGTCCCGAGTCATCGTGTGACAAGTTCCATCCTCTGAGCCTGTGTGCTGGAAAGACCATTCTGCTGGATAGGACTGGACGATCTAGCCTGTCAGCCACCCCTGCCTGGGTTCTAGATGTGTAAGCAATACCAAGTGCCATGGTACATGCCTGTCACTCCAGCAGCACCAGAGGCTGAGACAGGAGGATCACAAGTTCAAAGCCAGCCTCAGCAACTTAGTGAGGCCCCAAGCAACTCAGTGAGACCTTGTCTATAAATAAAATATAAAATAGGGCTGGGGATGGGGCTCAGTGGTCCAGTGCCCCTGAGTTCAATCCCAGGTACCACCAATACACTTCCCTCCATACCCTGAGAAAAAGAGTTGCATAGTCAAAACTTAGCAGAGTCCCTGGCCTACCAAACTGTAAAAGATAATGAAACAGTTGTTTTCGGGTACCTAAGTGAGATAGTTTATTACCCAGAAAGAGATAAGTGCAACAGAAGTGGCGCCCGGGCCTGGCCTGGTAGGATCAGCCTCACACGTCCTAAGTGTGGGCGTGGCATTATCCCCAGGGACGTGCCCCTTCTGGCTCCCCCGGGCCTGCTCTTTGCTGGGCTGAGAAGCCTCTGCTCCAGCAAGGCTGGGGGGGAAGTCTGGGGGAGGGGTCCTGCTTCCTTTGCAGCTGAGGCCACTGAGCTTCCAGAGACGTGAGGTAACTTGCAGCCCTCAGAAACAGGACTTGGAGTTTGACTCTTCAGACCCCCAGAGGGACAAGGTGAGGCTTTGTGCCAAAGCATGAGTGCAGGCTCAGAAGCCAGCTAGGGCTGCGGTGGAGGCCGGCCTTCCTCCCCTCTTGGCTTTGCTGGTTTTGCTCAAATGATTCAGATCTCCATTCCCAAGGTCAATGTGACAGTTATAGCAGGGGAAATAGGGGACAGCTGTGGTGCACACAAGAGCCACTTCACCCCCACCATTCCAGCCAGTGTGTTCCCTCTTGGGAGCCTCCTTTCCGTCTTCCTGAACTTTCTGCACTTTGATCAGGCAGAATGAGGTGACTTTCTGGAACACTGGGAATGAAGCTGAGTTGCCCGGACCATCCTCCCCAGGGCTCCGGGGGCCTCTCCTGGCTCACCCCTGAGTCAAGACCGACTCCGGCACGTTCCCTTTAATTAAGAGAGAGCACCTCCAGGCAGGCCTCTCGGAGACTTGTGGGCAGGTCATGTTTTGGTTTTAGAGCTTGCTTTCTTTTCTTTTCCTTCCTTCCTCCCTCCCTCTCTCTATCTCTTTCTCTCTTTCTCTCTTTTTTTCTTCCGGTACTGGGGATTGAACTCAGGGGCACTTATTCACTGAGCCACTTCCCTAGCCCTTTTTATTTAGTTTTACATTTTTGGTACCAGGGATTGAACTCAGGGGCACTGACCACTGAGCCACATCCCCAGCCCTACTTTGTATTTTATTTAGAGAAAGAGTCTCACTGAGTTGCTTAGGGCCTCACTAAGTTGCCGAGGCTGGCTTTGAACCCATGATCCTCCTGCCTCAGCCTCCCAAGCCACTGGGATTACAGGTGTGCACCACCAAGCCCAGCAGTTTTAGGGTTTTCTGTCTTCCCTGGGCAACTAGAGAGCAGAACTGTCACATGGGGAAACAAAGTGAAGCAAACACGAGTCCTCTGAACCAACCACAGCCAACCCCGGTGGTGGCCCCTTCAAAATCTGTCTTGCAGATGCCCAGGGACCACACAATCTGGGACAGGCTCCTCTTGCATAAACAACTAATGGGTTCCAGATCTCCGACTTCTCTACGAGATGGTGGAGCAGGATACAGAGAGCAAGGAGAGGCCTGGGCCATAAAGAAGGTTCTGTCTCCGCAGCCCATTGGTTGCCCACTGAGTCCCAGGTCCAGCCAGGGAGGTCAGCAGCACGAGGCAGCCAGAAGCAGAGCTGACGGGGCCCCACCCAGATGCTTGTCATCGGAAAGTGTTCTTTCACTCGCAGATGGACAAGTTCTGTTAGCACATTGTCACTGTTCTGGAAAAAACAGAGAGGGTTCATTAGGAAGAGACGGTGGATTTGGGAATCTCAAAAAAGAAGATGGAGTCTTTGATAGGACCCTTCTTCTCCAATGAAGCTGGGTTCCACTCCTTGGGGTGTTTTCCACACAATTTCTTACCTTGCTTCCCCATATCCCCTCTTCCAATTCTGGGGGGGTGGTTTCTTGGTTTTTGTTTGTTTGTTTGTTTGTTTGGATACTTGGATTGAACTCAAGGGCACTCATTCACTGAGCCCCATCCCCAGCCCTACTTTGTATTTTATTTAGAGACAGGGTCTCACTGACTTGCTTAGGGCCTCACTAAGTTGCTGAGGCTGGCTTTGAACTCACCATCCTCCTGTCTCAGCCTCCTGAGCTGCTGGGATTACAGACGTGTGCCACTGCACCTGGCCCTTCTAGTTCTGACTGAGTCCACACTCCTTCAGAAGCAGCCCCTGAGACTGAAATTTGAACATACCTGGTTTGTTTGGGGGAAACACAATGGAGTGGAGGTGAGATGGGGAAGGGATGGGTGCCAAAGGTCTTTTCCTTGCCAAACAAGGGCTATTATCAAGAAGGTCACCCCACAGTGGGCCACTAGAATTCAGATTCCCCCGGCACCTCTGCAAGACCACATAGAGAACACAGCAGGGCCTCCCACCTCGGGGTGTGGGATGGAGAAACTGAGGTAATTATCTTCTAACTCCTGTCTGTCTCTGCCTGAGGCCCCTCAGAGAGCCAGGCACAGTGGCGCACACCTGTAATCCCAATGGCTCAGGAGGCTGAGGCAGGAGGATCACAAGTTCAAAGCCAGCCTCAGCAACTTAGCAAGGCACTAAGCAACTCAGTGAGACCCTGTCTCTAAATAAAATACAAAATAGGGCTGGGGATGGGGCTCAGTGGTCAAGTGTCCCTGAGTTCAATCTCTGGTACCAAGAGAGAGAGGGAGGGAGGGAGAGGATCCAGCCCTTCACGCAGGCCATGAGCAAGCCCTCCTGCAGAGGTCACCTCAACTGGCAACCAATTCCCCTGGCCACACAGAATCAAGGAGCATGGGGATCACCTGTGCCAGAGAGACACCTGTGCCTACTACAGTCCCTGTCCCTTTAAACCTGTCTCTCAGCTCTTTATTCTCACACGATCAGTTGACCATGCACTTGGCACAATCTCAAGGCCTGAAACTGAGCCAAAGGAGCCCCGTGGATCCGCCTCTGAGTTGTTGAAAGAACAGAATGGGCACTTATAACCTGCCTTGAGGAACAGCTTTGGAGAGGGCAGGCCTGTCCCTTCCTGTGTATGGCTGACAGTCTCCTCTCTTGCCTGCTCTTGGCCTGTAGAGGATACATCCAAGCTATAAGTTGCCCCTTGCTGTCTTTCTAGAACATTCCTGCCCCATCCTGCTTTTCCTCCCAGCCCCTGCTTGCCCAAGGGCCCGAGGGCTGGCTTGGCATTCCCTCACCTTGTCTCTGGCGGCCTCCCCAAGCTTTGCTGTGCGTCCACATTTTGTGGAGTTGGGCCTGGCTGTCACTTTGAGACCCAGCCTTGACAGAGCGGTGCGTTTGTTTTTATTTTCCGTTTCCACGGCTCCCTCTCTCCCAGGAGCGGGAGGTGCTGTGGAAGCTGTAATTTGCTAAACAGGCATTAATCTTCACATCAATCCCTAGAGGCAGGGAGAGCCGCTCAGTCAAAACACACAGCATTGTGATTAGACGGAGCTGGCAGGGTGACGCCTGGGGGTCTGCGTCTCTCCAGCCAAGCCCTGGCTTCTCCAGGGCACAACTTCCTGACCTCGACCTTGTCCCTGGCTAGGGCTGACAGGGAACTTTCTCTTTGCAGAAGGGCAGCAAAGGTGGACATTGAGGGTCCCCTTACAGCTCCCCAGACTCCCCCAGTCTCTCTCCAACCCTCTCCTCATAGAATCCTTTATTTATTTTTGGTACCAGGGATTGAACCCAGGGATGCCTAACCACTGAGCAACATTCCCAGCCCTTTTGTATATTTTATTTAGAGACAGGGTCTCACTGAGTTGCTTAGGGCCTCCCTAATTGCTGAAGCTGGTTTTGAACTTGAGATCCTCCTGCCTCAGCCTCCCAAGCCACTGAGATTACAGGCATATGCCACTGCGCCTGGCTCCTTGTGGATTCGATCTACAGAAAGTAATGTGGCCTGGGCAGAGACTTTTTTCAATTCCACAAATATCAATGAGTTCCCATAATGTTGCTGGCACTTTTAGGTTTGGGGGATATACTGATAAACATGGGGATTTTGAGAGAGTCGCTTAATAACACTCCTTAATTCCTCTTCCTAAACAACTGAGAAATACATATGGAATTCTCAAAGGTGGACTTCAAAATGTCCTTCCTTACAGAAAAGGCTATATTGCTGGAGGTGGCTTGAGGTCTGTCACCATGATTGTCTTGTTGACACTTGCCCCACAATTGATCTAACCCACTCAAGCTAAAGGCAGAACTGAGACCCAGAAGGGGCTGAGTCATCTGAACCTGGGTTCTTGGCCCTGATTCTTCAATTCAGTAAGTCCTTGTCTTTGGATCCCCCCCCCCCAAAGAATCCCCTAATTGTCCTCCCCCACTGCCTAAGCCTGCAGGTGGGGAAATGGCCAAACTGCCATGTCCTGGGTCACCTGCAGGATGAGGAAAGACACAGAAATTACCTTTACTGAGTACCTGTTAAGGTACTGCGAGGCTCTGCGAGTCTTGGCCTCAAGTTTTCTCTGGTTTCTGCAGCCTCCTGAACTCTTCCGGGTTGGGCTGGTGGAGCACCCATGTCCCTGACGCCAGCAGGCCTCAATCAAAGGCCAAAGAGGATGAGGAGCTAACTACATAGCACCTGCAGCCCTTGGGTGGGATAACTCTGAAGTGCAAGGTTTCATGGGATCCACCCTGTGTTTTCCAGTCAGTGGAGAGTAGAAGAATCTAGAATGTGCCAAGTTGGGCCATCTCAGAGATAAGATCCTTCAGCCCAGCAAGAGGGGAAGCCACCCAATTTGGGCACTGATCCAATACCTGGGTAACTCCCGAGGCAGGAGTCTGCTCTCGTTGTTGAGTCCAGCTTGACCCCCTGGAAATTCTCCCCACCCTTTACAATGAACAGGGTTCTGCAGATGGACCTCAAATTACAAAAAAAAAAAAAAAGGGAAGATCAAAGCCTTTTGAGTTTCTTTCATTAGTCCCATCATCCAAAAAGCCCCGAAGGGAACAGAAAGTGAGTTTAATGTTGCTGGCAGAATATTGGGGGTTCAGGTGAGGATTGTTCCTGGGAACCCCCGCAATCAAGACCATGCCAGTTGTCTTAGGTCAATAAACCACCCCAAGACTTACTGGCTTCAAATAACCGCAACTTATTTTGCTCAGGAGTCTAGGATAGGTCACGTGGGCTGGACCCGGCAGGCTCTCCCATACGGAATGAGGGATGAGCCAGCATTTGTCTTTCCCCGAGCACCTGGCAGACTCTAGAAGTCTGAGCCTGAAAGCTTTCTCTGACATATGGAGCCTACTGGACTCTCCTGGGTTGAGCTAGTGGAGCATGGGCCGACCCCCACAAATAGTCCTCAATCAAGGGCTGAAAGGAATTGGAGACTAACCACCCAGCTCCTGCACCCCATGAGTGGGATAAGTTTTGGTGTGAAGTCTTCACTGTCTCCCAGAGAGCTTGCTGCCCTCAGTGGGAACTTAGTAACATTTTTCTCCTTGACTGCATCCCTGTATTAGTCCATTTCATGTTGCTATGACAAAATCCCCGAGGCTGGTTGCTTTACAAAGAATAAAGGTTTATGTTGTAGCTCATGGTTCTGGAAGCATAGCAAATGGCACCAGCACCCAGGCAAGGGCCCTCCCGACTGCATCACAATATGGCGGTGAAGCAGAAAGAAAAATGGCACTGTGAGAAAGAGCCAAATACTCAGGGGTATTCACATAGTGGCTAAAGTGCCCAAGAGGAGCAAGTAGCGCCACTGTGTAAGCTCTTTTGAAAACTGCACTTCCCTTATATTTGCCATTTGTCAAGCCAAGTCATCGAGCAAGTCCAAATTCAGCTTGGGAGGGCACGACCAAAAATCAGGGGGAAACTGGGGACAGATTTTGCAATCTACCACAAGCAATATGACCAGGCATGGTCACCCAGTCTAGCACAGTTTTCCCAGAGGAAATGCAGGCCCCGAGCCACACCTCTGACCAGGCATGGCTCATGCAGGATAGGCCCAGGGCCAGGTCCAAGCACCAGGTAGGCATGCAGAAGAGGCTTGTGGAGGGTGCAGATGGATACTGAATGTGACATGTTGATCTAGTATGTCACCTCTGGCTACCAGGTAGGCAGCAAAAAGACTTAAGTCCCCTGCAGGTTCTCCAAAGCCCTCTGTGGCCTATGGGCCTCATTGGGTGTCCTTGTCCCCGACTGGGGACACCTGGGGCTTGTGTCGACAGATGATTACTTTCACCTCTCTCTTTTGAAAAATGGCCCATGTTTAAGGATTCATATAACTTGGGGAATGCATCACTGAGCCTATAACTGCGGGAAAGCCCCATGTAGAGAACAACTTAAAAAGAAGATTCATCAAACTAATTACTTCTCTCCACACCCCCGGCCACCCCCACCCCTCTTTCTGCCTGGCTGCCTCAGAAAGATGTACAGCCTCGTGGTTGTCGTCTGGGCTGCGCCAAAGCCAAACTCCCTGGCCTGCTTGTGGAGGAGGGGCCCCCAAGCACCCTGAGCCTCAATATTTCTCTGGCTTTCTGGGCTGACAAGAGTTTTTCCTGCTGATTCATCTATTCCAGGGGCTGAGCAGGGCCAGGGTACCTTGGGGCGGGGGTGAGGGAGGGAAGGGATGGACACATTGGGATGCAGGAAGGCTCCCTGTCAACCATATCTCTGAGGCAGAGTCTACACATCCCTGGAAGATGTCCCATACCGTGTCCCCTGGGCCCACCTTTCAGCTCACCCGTGACAGCAGTGAACAGTTCCTGAGCGAGGGTTTGACACTCTTCACAGCAAGAAATAGATGGGAATAAATACATCAGTTTTGGGACTGGGGGCGTGGCTCAGGGACAGAGCCCTTGTCCAGTATGCACAAGGGCCTGGGTTCCATCCCCAGCGCCACAAAACACAAGCACAAAAAAACAAACAAGCAAACAAAAAAGCAAATTTCAGCTCTGCATCTCTACTGGGTCTAATAAAATGTCCCCCACCCCCCGGAACCTATAAATGTAAATATAGAAAGCAGGTCTTTGCAGACACGAATAAGGAGCTCCAGATGAGATCACCCTGAAGGACTCCAGTGGACCCCAAATCCAACAACAAGTGTCCCTAGAAGAGAAGGGGAAGAGAGACACAGAGAAGGTGTTATGGACACAGAAACAGGAGAGATGTCACCACAAGATAAGGGATGCCAAGGATCGCTGGCAGCCACTCGAAGCTCGGAGACAGGCGCGGGATGAATTCTCCCTGTCTCCAGCTCCACTGCCACCTCCATTGAACTGCGAGGCAATACATTTCTGTCGCAAGACACCCAGTTGGTGGTACATTGTTATAACAGCCAAGTGATCTCTGGGATCATCCTGAGGAATGTTCAAAACCACTCCTCAGGGGGTGCCCTAAAGGATAGAGTCCCATTTTCCCAAAGGGGCAACAGCCCATGTATGTGTCTTTCTCCCTTTCCTGTCTCATATCTCCACTGCCCTCCAGGGGCTTCCATCCGCACCCATCTGTCCTTGTCTGCTTTGGGGACAACCCAAAGTAAGGGCACACTGCCCCCCATCACTCAATCTTTCATGAATCCTTCCAATCGCTATTTATAAGGGAATGCAATGCAGGGGGCTATGAGAGCCTAAGTAATGGACCCCCAAACATATCCGCGTCCTAATTCTCAGAACCTGAGTGTTAGCTTACATGGCAGAAGAAATGTGCAGATGTGACTAAGTTAAAGGTCTAGAGATGGGGAGATTATTGTGGCTTAGCTGAGTGGGCCCCATGTAATCACAAGCATCCTTATAACAGGGAGGCAGGAGACCAGAGTGCTAGGAGGAGGCCACATGAACACAGAAGGAGAGGTTGGAACAGTACAGTCACATTTGAGGAATCCTGGAAGCCCATAGAAGCCTCCAGAAGGGGCTACCTCTGCTGACATCCTAATTATAACTTGATCAGACTCATCTTGGACATCTTTTTTCTTTTCTTTTCTTTTTCTTTCTCTTTTTCTTTTTTTTTTTTTTTTTTTTTTTTTTTTTTTGGTAGCAGGGATTGAACTCAGGGGCACTTAACCACCAAGCCCCATCCTCAGCCCCTTTTTATATTTTATTTAGAGACAAGCTCTCTCCAAGTTGCTTAGGGCCTCGCTAAGTTGCTGAGGCTGGCCTGAAACTTGCAATCTTCTTGCCTCAGCCTCCTGAGCTGCTGGAATTACAGGCGTGAGCCACTGTTCTTGGCTCATCTTGGACATCTGACCACCAGACTTGTAAAATAATAGATTTGTATTATTGGAAACCTCTAAGTGTGTGGCAATTTTTGTTACAGCAGCAGTGGGAATCTCATACAAGTGTTGGGATTGAGCACACAGGTTGGAGTCTCGGTTCAGCCACTTACTAGCTTCGAACTCTGGGCACAGCCTCAGTTTCCTCACCTGGAGCATGAGGCCAGCAATAGTTGTACCAAAGGAGGTAGTACAGGGAGGAGCAATCACATCACATGAGGCGACCCAAATTTAACACTCCAAGTGTGGTTTCTACCAAAAGTGTCTCCTTGTCACACCATCATAATGTTGAAAAATCATTAAGTCTAACTATCCTAAGTCAAGGGCCATCTGTATATGCAGATATAGGTGAAGGTTTGATGTGATGTGTTAACAGGGGTCATCCTGAGTAGGTGGAATTTTGAATGACTTAAATTATCACTCTGCTGCTTGTCTCTGTTGTTAGGGTTTTCTTTCCACATTCAAAATACAGGGCTTGGGTGTGGCTAAGTGATAGAATGCTTGCCTAGCAAGTGCCAGGCAGTGGGTTCAACCTCCAGTACCACAAAATAATAAGAACTAATAAATAATCCAGGCATGGTGGCACATGTAATCGCAGCAGCTCAGGAGGCTAAGGCAGGAGGATGGCAAATTCAAGGCACCTCAGCAACTTAGCGAGGCCCTAAGCAACTCAGCAAGAGCTTGTCTCTAAATAACATATTTAAAAGGGCTGGGGATATGGCTCAGTGGTTAGGCACCCCTAAGTTCAACCCCTAGTACCAAAAAAAAAAAAAGGATAAATAAATAAATAAATAGTAGAAGCCAGGTGCGGTGGCACACACCTGTAATCCCAGCAGTTTGGGAGGCTGAGGCAGGAGGATTGTGAGTTCAAAGCCAGCCTCAGCAAAAGTGAGGTCCTAAGCAACTCAGTGAGACCCTCCCTGTCTCTAAATAAAATACAAAAAGAGGGGATGCTTGGGATGTGGCTCAGTGGTTGAGTGTTCCTGAGCTCAATCCCTGGTACCCCCCCTCCAAAAATATAAATAAATAAATAAATAAATAAATAGTGCAGTTAACATGTAAGTCTTTTGTGACTTTCAAAGGCAAGGGAATGGGGTTCTTTGCTTGTATCCCCCCACTTCCGTAATGGTATTTGGATTCTCCTCGGGCCTGTGTGCGTTCCCTTGGGAGAAACTTCCACAAGAGGGGGATCCTGAAAGACTTGGATTAGTGGGGCATTGGGCCAGAACAGGCTCACTGACATCATGAGACAGAATCCAGACAGAATATCAGGAGGCTCATTGTGGTCACTATTGTCTGACAGGCAAGACCAGGCCATCAGCACAGAGAGAAACCATAAGGCAGACACTGGGAAGAAAAAACAAAAATAAAACCCCAGCAGGGTAGGGATCTAGGTCTGTGAACAGTAAGGCCAAGCCAGCCGTCTCCAGACAGGTGCAGCAGATATGGCAACAGAGAGATATCAGCAATATTTGAACTTGCCCCCCCCCCCAAGTAACTGTAACTTTAAGGTGAGAGAGAAGGAGTTTAACATGCAGAATCTTCTTGTGGAAGCTGCTCAGAGCATGAAGCCACGCTTGTGAAAAATGGACTCAATTTGATATTTGGAGAGCAAGGAAATTGAAATCATTTCAAATTTTAAATGCCCAACATATTGAGACCCACCCTCTGATAGATCTTCCAAATTAGTTTGTAAGCTCCCCATGCCTCCCTCCAGGAGGGGATTCACATCTTTGCCAAAAAATGTTCCTCTCCTTGGGTTGGAAAACAAGATCGTGTAGATTGGCAGATCTGCCTGCGCCCCAAGCCCTGAGTGTGTGCGACTGAGCAGTTTCTGCAGAAGGCCAGAGGAGGAGGAGGAGGAGGAGGTTTTGCTTCTTCTCTTAGGTAATGAATTTGATCTAATGGGACTGTCTAAATGCCCAGATACCACGATGATAGGCACCCCATAAACACAGAGATAAACAGGTAGGGAGATATATGGAGGCGAGCATAATTTGCTTCTAAGTGCCTTTTCCTAGTATAAATAAAACAAGAAAATAAAGCATTTGCAATACTAATGTAAGGAGGAAATTAAGTGGTAATTACAGCGTTCAGGATAAATGAAAAAGCCCACACAGTCTGTGCGCATGTGTGGGGATGGCCCCGGGCGGGAGAAGGGAGAGAAAAGGCATTAGGTTTGTAGTCCCTCATGGGTCCTGGGGCCAAAATACAAGCAAGCATCTCCCCCAAGCGCCACCCTGGAGGTAGGTCATCTGCAGGCGACTTTCCACACCTGCCTTCCTGGCCTCTCAGGGTGTGCTCTGCACATGCCCTGGGGCAGGGCGGCAGGACTGCCCCCTAGTGGCCTTCAGGGGTAATACACTCACTAACAGTTCTATCAGCCTTCCCCTCTTCTCAGTCTTACTCCCCGCTTCTCGCTGTGCATTCTGGGATGCGCTTCCAACTTGCTCCCTGATCCCTGTTTCAGGGCCTGGCTGCTTTAGGGAGGACTCAAACAGAGACAGGCAGTTTTACACTAGCTGACTAATGAATGGGTCAGGAAAGAGCGCCAAAAGCCCGCCCACAAGATCAACTTTGTGGGTGTGCCAAGTGTGCCATAAATAGCATAGCACGTTTTTATGGTTTGGATGTGAGGTGTCCCCCAAAAGCTCATGTGTGAGACATGCAGGAAGGTTCAGAGGAGAAATGATTGGGTTGTGAGAGCCTTCACCCAGTCAGAGAATTAATCCTCTGTTGGGACTAACTGGGTGGTCACTGAAGGCAGGTGGGGTGTGGCTGGAGCAGGTGGGCATGGGGGTGTGGCTGTGGGGTATATATCTTGTACCTAAAAGGTGGAGTCTCTCTCTGTCTGCTTTCTGATCATCTTGTGACTGCCTCCCTCTGCCACACTCTTCCACCATGATGTCCTGCCTCACCTGGAGCCCCAAAAAATGGAGCCAGCTATCTATGGACTGAGACTTCTGAAACGGTGAGCCCCAAACAAACTTTCCTCTTCCACAATTATTCTGGTCTGCTCTATTTAGTTGCAAAAGCAAAAAACTTGACTCAAACACACATGATCTCAGAGGGCTGCATGCTTGGTTTAATGCTTTGCTGTGGCCATCTTGAAATTCTTGGTAATGTTTTCTTTGATCTCATGTCTTGTAAGTGAGCTCTGATTGCATAATGGAGCATGTGTAAGCTGCACAGATATGTCTGGAGGCAGCAAAGGCTTGGCAGGCAGCATGGCCCAAGTCACCGTCTCGGGGAACACTATGGCTTGGACCTTGAATACTCCCAAGGCCCATGTGTCTTGGTCCCCAACCTGTGGAACTATTGGGAGATGGTGGAACCCTGGGGAGGTGGGGCCAAGTGGGAGGAAGTTAGGTTCCTGGGGGCGTGTCCTTGAAGTGGATATTGGAACCCTGGACCCCTCCTCTTTCTCTCTCTTCTTGGTTGCCAGGAGGTGAGCAGCTTCTCACCATGCGTTCCCTGCTGTGATGGCTCTGCCACCACAGACCCAAAGGCAGTGGGACCAAGTGATCAAGAACTGAAACCATGAGCCCTTCTAAGCTGTTTATCTCAGGTATTCGGGTATTCGCCACAGTGACAGAAACTGACTAACCATAGGTCCACAGGGCGGCCACGGGCCATCCTGACTCCAACTGGTGGTGGTGGTAATGGCAATAGCTGTCACTACAAAAGTAGCAGCTGTGGCAGGGGACAGAGGATGGGTTCTATGTGCATGGGATTAGTGCTGGGACCCATAGTGAGGGGTCAGTTGTGGGCCAATCCCTGGAATCCATCCCTGTGGATGAACTCTCCAGCCTGAACCTTAGAAGAGAAACTGTCAGTGAATTATTTTTAAAAAATCATACATGTAGATGTTGGCATAAAGCCGATCAGGGAGTTGTTATGTTTGTTTATTTGTTTGTTTTAAACATTTTTAAATTTTTTAAATACATTTTTTAGTTGTAGATGGACTCAATACCTTTATTTCATTTATGTGGTGCTGAGGTTCGAACCCAGTGCCTTTACCCATGCTAGGCGAGCGCTCTACCACTGAGCCACAGCCCAGCCCCTTGTTTTTTGTTTATTTTTAAACAATTTAGAATCTGGGGTTGTAAAAACCATTGCAGTTTTGCATGACAAATACCCACCGGCTTAGAAACAGAAATTAAATTTAAAGATCGTCAACTTCGAAGGAAAAGAACGCTATTTTCCTTGGATGCTTCAGAGGAACCAATTATTAACAAAGAGAAAAATTTTTTAAATGATTTTTCCTTGTAATTGAAGATACAGTGATAGAATGCATAAACAGGCAAATTGAATTATATATAAATCATAACGCCTCTCTCAGCTTCTTTGACCACTGCAAGTTATAGGAAATGTCAGAGAAAATATGAAAATGCCATTGTATAAATTTACACTTAACATTAAATTCAGACTTACATGAAACTGATTCATATAAAGAGTTAAATGGTTTGGAAAAATGACTACATGAGAATCATCAGCTCTAGTTGTACTCAAATATATATTTTGAAATAATTTATCAGAAATGTATCCCAATGTTGTCCCAGTCTATAAAAATATGTCTTAACAGCTTCAGTAGCAGTCACATGGATCCTTTTCAAAATTAAAAATTATCAGTTATCTGCAATCTTACACTTGCCAAGAGTGACTGCTGTCTCTTTCAGTTTACACCAATCGAAAATGAAGTTGCTAAAAGTATAAATTCTGATGACCTAATAAATGAATTTGCAGAAAAGTGAGCCAGATATTATGATCAATCAAGCTATCACATTAATAAAGTCTTATTTATTGTATTAAATAAAATTATGACACCAAAAATATTATTGTTTTGTAGTTTGTAAGTTTATGTTGTTATTTTTGTATCATTATTATCCCTATTATGTTTTATATGTAATAAAGCATTCTGAGGGCTGGGGTTGTGGCTCAGTGGTAGAGCGCTCACCTAGCACATGCGAGACCCTGGATTCGATCCTCAGCACCACATAAACATAATTAAGATAAAGATATTGTGTGCAACGACAACTAAAACAAAATTTAAATTCAAAAATAAAACATGTTTAAAGGGAAAAGCTTTAGTATTTTATAGATTTAACAAAACTTTTTTTTTTTTCTGTGCTGGGGATGGTACCCAGGGCCTCATGCATGCTGGACCACTGAGCTACACTCCCAACCCACTTTTCCTTTGTAGTACTGAGTGTCAGAGGACTTCTCGCACATTAGGTAAGTGCTCTACAACTGAGCCGCATCCCAGCAAAATCCCCCTCTTTTTTTTCTGGTACTGAGAATTGAACCCCAAGGCACTTTACCACTGAGCCACATCCCCAGCCCTTTTTTATTTAGAGACAGGCAGGGTCTCTTAAGTTGCTTAGGGCCTTGCTAAATTCCTGAGGCTGGCCTCAAACTTGCGATCTCCTCTCTAAGCCTCCCAAGTCGCTGGGATGATAGGCATACACCACCCTGCCCAGCAACTGTTTTCAATTTTATTTTGAGATAGAATCTTGCTAAATTGCCCTAGGCTGGCCTTGAACTTTCCATCCTCCTATCTCAGCCTCCCAAATAGCTGGAATGACCGGCATGCTTCACTACGCTCAACTCTTCTTGTTTTTTGAACAGGGCATCTCACGTTTTCATTGTGTACTGAGCCCCGCAGATCATGTAGGTGCCCCCGCCTACTCAATTCGCTTGCCAGTTTTTCCAGGACAGGGAGATTAGGCCTTTGGCCTTTAGGCCTGACACTGTGACTTTCGGTCTTCTTCATTGAGCTGCAGCGGCCCCTTCATTTTGTTTACCTGGTTGTCGATAATAATAAAAAGAAGTACATTTTAAAAGATGCAGAGAAAAGAGTTCTTGGGCATGACACCCAGATAACAGGCTCCAAGATCAAGTTGCATGAAGAACGTTCCTTACTGGGGAAGTTTTATGAGTCCTTGGTGAACTTGTGCTCTTCAAAGTGGTGTAAGTTGAGGCAGGGGTCCCAGACTTGGATTGCTGTAGCATGCAGTCATCAGCTGCAGGAACCCTTGACAAGGATTGGGCCCTTGGACAAGCCTGTTCATGGTAGCCAAGGGCAGCTCCCACGCAGTCACAGCTCCGGGCCCTCAGCAGCCGGAGCTGGGGAGGTGGGCCCTGGGGAGGGGTGTGGTGGAGCAGAACAGTGCCTACCGCAGCCCCCTCTTGCATCCCAACCATCACCAGCTTCTTCTGACAAGTTCACCCCACTTGGGAAGAGCTAATTCAGGACTCTGGAGTCTTATTTTCTAGGAAACTTCAAAGAGAAGGACCATACCACTGCCACGGCTGGAGTAGATTTTGAAGCCCCATAGGTCCCCCTCCTCCAATGCCACCTCGCTTCCCCTCAGAGAGCACCCTTCTGTCTAGTTCCCTTTCCTGGTGAAGTGATAAAGACCTCAAGGGTCTATACCCTGGCCCACCATGGCCTTCTTAGGTGGTGACAGCTCTCCCTGTCCCTTTGCCATTAACACTGGCCCTTACCAAGAGATTCCTCAGTGGATCCTTCGGGAGCCTTATTCCTCACTATCCCAACTGTTGACAGCAATGCCGTCCCCTCCTGGTTATCAGGGATCTGTGTCCACTGCTGGCCTAGTGACGCCTTTCCTGGCCAGCGGGCCACTTAGCGTAAGGAGCCCAAAGAGACTGGAAGTCCACTAACTCTTAAAGTTCAATGAAAGTCCTGCTGTATTCCCCTGGGGTGAGCATTTCTCTTCTGAGAATCCACATTATGGGAACCGGAAGCACAAATCCCTCAAGCTGACTTGTGGGATTGATATTAGTGGGGCCCCTCCTACTTGACTGCTGGGTTCCCTGATTCCTGTATCTTATCTATTGGAGGGGTCGCACCCATGTAACCATTGACTGAGAGTATGTACGATGTCCCAGAGGAGGGCATCCCATCCTTACAGAATAAATATTCTCCCCATGCTGGTACATCAGCTATACCATTAACTGGTCATGTCATGGTTTGGATATGGAATGTCCCCCTGAGCCTCATGGGTTCAAAGTATGGTTCCTAGTCTAGCAATGTTCAGAGGTAAGGATTTTTTTTTTTTTTAGTACCAGGGATTGAACTCAGGGGACACTTGACCACTGAGCCCCATCCCCAGCCATACTTTGTATTTTATTCAGAGACAGAGTCTCACTGAGTTGCTTAGCACCTCACCATTGCTGAGGCTGGCTTCGAACTTGCAATCCTCCTGCCTCAGCCTCCCCAGCTGCAGGGATGGCGTGGGTCACCTTGCCTGGCTCAAAGGTAGGGATTTTGAGAATTGGTTGGATCATGAGAGCTCTGACCTCATCAATGGATAGACTAATAATCCAGAGGGACAATTGAGAGTTGGTGGAAATGGTAGGAGGTGGGGCCTAGTTGGAGGATTTGGGCGTGTCCTTGGGGACTGTACCTTATCCCTCGCCCTTTCCTCTTTGTGTCTCTCTGTTTCCTAGCTGCCACGAGCTGAGAAGCTTTCTTCCACCACACCCTTCCACCATGACCTCTGCCTTACCTCAAGCGCAAAGCAATGAGCCAGCCGACCCTGGACTGAAACCTCACCTCCTCCCAGTTGCTTGTGTCAGCTATTCTGGTCACCACAATAAAAATCAAACACAAGTCACTTCTGGGCTCTGTGGTGCCAGTAGCTTCTGGGGCCACTGCATGGGATGGAGCCAGAGCCTTCTGTGGCACGTGCCCACTGTCATAACTCATATCCTGTTAAGAGGATCCCTGCGCCTGAAGTGACATGCGGGCTCGCATGTTAGTGACTTAAATGCTCTCTAAAGGCCTCGCTGAGGCCCAGCAGGCAGGAAAGGTAAACTCGCATCCTAAAAATGTATTGACCCTAATCAGTGATTTCCTGGGTGGAAATCAACTTGCTAGTGAGTGGAAGTTGCTCTCTCTGAAAAGCAGGTGACAAATTGGGAGTTTAACGAAGGTCTCTGCTAATGACAGGCTAGGTATTCAACAGTGCCAGAGGCTAGATCAGTCTCAGTGAAAGGGGTGCCTGTGCTGTTGGGTCCAGGAATAACCTTTGCAGTTGTTTGGCTGTGGTTTGTCTCCTACGGGTTCATGTGTTGGACACTTGGTCCTCAGTATGGCAATGTGACGTAGAAACTTTAAGAGGTGGAGCCTAGTGGGTGGCCCTTAGGTCATTGTGGGTATGCCCTCAAAAGGAACTGGGGGACCCTATTCTTTCCCTGGCTTCCTCTTTGGTGATATGCCCTCTCCCTCTCACAAGCATTCCTGCCATGATGCAATCCTGTATGATGAGATACCACCAAGAGGCCCTCTCTCCTTAGCTAAGTTAATGCTTGTGCCATGCCCTTGAACCTCCAGAACCATGAACTAACTAAACCTCTTTTCTTTATAAGGTTAGATTACCTCAGGCATTTTGTTATAGTAACAAAAATGGATTCATACAACTTCCAACACTGCCACCATGACTACTTTATTTATACACCATTATGCCATTGTGCCAGCATTGAGGGGGACAATGACAGAGGATGGCTGATGTCAACTGGCAGTGTCATTTTTGTCTGGTTGCTTAGTCTTTCTTCTGTGATAGATGTTCTCTGGAGGACATTGAGGTGTGATACAAAGGTCTTCACCCTTTGTGCCCATCCCCACATGTCCCCCCATTGCCTCTTTGCCAGAACTCCTTGTATCTGATCTTGTAATCTTTCTCCTTCCAGGAGCCTGAACAACCAACCTGGCCATTTGTCATTCATCACTCACAAATCTGTGTATTTTCTTATTTCTATTTCTAGACAGTTTTTTTCCAGGCTCATATCCATCCATGGAGAGGATTTTGGGGGGCCATCCCTGGGTGGGGCTAGTGTGTGGATACAGTCCATTCGTGGCTTCCACCAACCTCACAAGTTGACCCCTCTGGGATTCAAGCTCGGTTTTTCTTCCTATCTATCACCTGGTCTTAAAGGACTTTCCAAATGCAGCCATTGGAGTTCAGATAAGGAAACCTAATGGCACAGCAGTGGTGGATGACATGGACATCTAGGCCACCTGTTTGTGCAACTTTCTTGTGCCCTCTCGTCCTAGTTGTACCCAATCCAAGAACACCATTCTCATCAGACAATGGATCACTGCTGGGCCTGCTCAAACTTATAATTTGGTAGCTCTCGGGGTCCCAGCTCATGATGTCCAGTTCTGGTCACATGCTCACTTAAGATCCTATATTTAGATGCTCTATTTCTACCACAGTAATATGTAGGGAGCTCTTTCTGAATACAAGGCATGGCCTCGATCCAGAACCTCAGGCATCTGCACTGTGATTCTTCCATTGGGTCTTACCATGAACCCACCCAACATCTTTGCCCACAACACTTTTCCCAAGTGCCAGGACATACAGTCCAAGTCACGGGCTGCTTGCTGTCTTGCTGTGGCAAACATCACACACACAGCCCACATTTGCTGCAGACTCTTTTGGTTTTTGTTTGTTTGTTTTTGTTTGTCTCTGGGCTCCACTCAAAACTGGCAAACTTCTCTGTCATCACAGTTAACAGGTATTTATTTCCAAGGGCAGAACATGCTGCCTCAAGACCTCACCTCTTGGTGGCGGCGTGTGCAAAATGCAATAAGCAGTCCATGGCATCATGGGAGATATCCCAGCAAGCCCTAGCCCTCAGGATCCCTGAGACCTTCACTGACATGATAGGTCTCTAATTCTCAAACGATCAATCTCCCACTCTTTAGAGCTCAAATATTTTATCAAGACCTCTAAACCTACTTGCCACTTCTTGCTCAGCTGGTGTTCCAGAAAAACCCAGTCCCAATGTATGAGAATTTGGTGCCAAGGTGTGGAAACACCAGAGTGCAATTTGTTGGGGACTTATTGATAGAAGCATGACCCCGGACAGCAGCAAGACCAGTGTATCCCCACAATTTAGGTCAGAAGGAGGAGGCTTATATAATGATCAAAACAAAAGTGGCTTCATCCAAGCTGGAACATACCTGGGTTATGTCAAGCTAATATCAAGGACATTAGACACATTCCTGACACTGACAACACCCGGGTCTGGGTTGTATAGCTCAATATATCATCCTAGTGGTTTTGTTGACTTATAGTATGCTGGGAAACTCTGCAGGGAAAACCAACCAAGGTTACCCAGGGGCAATTCTGTTTGCCTCAACTCAAGATGGCTGCAGTCAGGCTAAGCTCATCCCTATATCTGGTCCAGTTAATGTAATGCCATCAAATTGATGCATCCGTGTCATATTTTTGAATGTCTAGATGGTCCCGAGTGCTTCAGATTACATTATAAGAGGGTGGGAAAGTTATCCATCCTGGAACAAGATCTTCTATGCCCGCCATCATCTGTCCCACATGAATGCAAATCATTAGAGACAAAAAAAATGGATTCCCTGGATCCATGGTCACATTTTATGTAGTGGAGCGAAGGTACCACACCAGACACAGCAGCTACAATTTAGGCTACTTCTTGGTTAAGTGGTCCACTGTTGTTCACCATGATCCATCCAGTGTTTTTTTAGGGACTAAACTAGTTAATTAAATAGGATTATGTTGGGGGCCATGAACTTGACATTGTTTACGTCATTAAGGTTTGCCCTGATCTCTGCCACCCCCTCAGGATGGGCTACTGTTGATGATTTACTATCTTGGCTTGGTGCATGACGGGGCCTTTCAGACACTTCCTCTTTGTCTTCCCCACAGGTCATCCATAGACAAGAGACCGATATGGAGGGATTCCTCTAGCCACTACATATGTCCATTCTAATTAGACCTTCAGGGAATAGAGAAATGACCCCTGGGTCGACTCATGAACCCAGTGGAAATACCATCATTCAGAACTGGGCCAGGACTCCATTTATTACTTGGTACCCATATTTTTCCCATTGTAGTAGGGAGCACATGGTGAATCACATACCAATGTCCCTGGTACCAATGTTTATTCATACCAACCATCCTTGAAAGGTCTGGGTAGTCTCTTTTTTCTAACGCTCTGTTACTTACATCAAAGACCATGGGACTCTTTGGAAAAGGAATGAGCCTCAACCAGTGAGGAGTGACAGTTGACGGAGAAGCATACTTGGCTTTCCTTATCTGTGGTTTCATATCCCTGGATTTAACCAACTACCAATTGAAAATATTCTTTAAACAATGATGTTGAGCCAGGCACATTGGCACATGCCTGTAATCCTAGCAGCTTGGGAGGCTGAGGCAGGAGAATCGCAAGTTCAAAGCCAGCCTCAACAGTTTAGCAAGACCCTGTCTCAAAATAAAATATAAAAAAGGCTGGGGATGCAGCTCAGTGGTTCAGCGCCCCTGGGTTCAATTCCCCAGTAGCAATAAAAAAGGGGATGTTGATATCAAACATGCACAGATTTTTTTCTTGTCATTATTTCCCTAAACAATAAAGTACAACTATTTATATAGCAATTCCACTGTTTGGGTTATTATAAATAATCTAGAGACGAGTTACATATACAAGAGGATGTGTGTAGGTGCTATACAAATACTGTGCCTTTTTATATAAGAGACTTGATCATCCGTGGATGTTGCATACCAAGGGACAGCCATACTTTAGCTTCTTTGCACATGAGGGAGAACAGTTCTACTAGATGCTCTTGTCCCTCAGGTCCCCAGTGGGTTTGCATCCCATTGCTCACGCAGGTAGCCTGCTGCTTAGCACCACCCCCATTAGCATCCTTCCTTCTTTGGCACCCCGGCCACCCCTGTGCTATTTCCGATCTCTTTCCAAGTGAAGCCCCGCCCTGCCCTCATCGCACCATTTGCTTCTGAGGGAGTGTACGTGGGACCACAATGCAAAAAGGAAGCCCCCTGAAAAGTCACCCTGCATCTTCTTGACCTCTAGGCACTGCCAGTCTCCAAACGTCTCAGGCCGAGGTGACACTGGTGTGTTGCAACAGCTCTGCAGAGAAGGCTCCCCCTGGGCCCCGAGGGAACCCAATCAAATGTCCAATTCTCGTTGCTAGAATGTGGCTTTTTGATTTTCAGCCCTCAATCCTTCCTGCCAGAATTTCAAACCACTTCCTCATTTTATGATTTCTTTTTCTTGTTCTGAGAGATGGAGCCGAGCAGACCACCAACTTTGGGCTAAAAGCCCCTCATAGACTTGAACGTGGGTGTTAATCTTGACTTCTCCAGACTGAATAATCCAGGTCTTTTTTAAGGTTGCTCATCAAGCCCGTTTTCCAGACTCTCAATCATCTTCGAGGCTATAAACCATCACCCCCAGCTGCTCACGGTACACCAGGCTGCAGACTCCTAGAGACCACCATATGCAGGCTGCGCCCGGAGAAGTCGCAGGAGGGAGGTCCCCTAGCCGCTGTAAATCACCCTCTCGCTTGCCTCCTCCCAAAGCCAGAGAACAAGCCCCAGTTTGCTGTGGAAGGCCATAAAACTTCTTTTCTTTCAAGGGCCTCTTTGTTGGGCATGTTGATTGTAACAGAAGCACAAGTTCACCAAGGACCCATAAAACTTCCCTAGGCTTTGTGAGGGTGACCCTGCAGGCCTGTGGCTCAGCCAACCCACTCCTAAGCCCACAATGAAATGGTTGCTGGGTTCCCCCAGAAACGGACTGGCCTCAATTTGCCTTGTGATTTGTTTGTTAGCTTTACAAATGGCTTTTGAGCCCAGACAATCCCTTCTAACTCTGAATGCGTGGTCAGCCAGAGCTCAAGGATTGCCTGGGAACCGAGGGGGGCCCTTGGGTTTCCATGGAAATTTCAAAACAACTCACTTCAGGGGAAGAATTGCCCCCAGCCCCATAGGGTGAGTCAGCACAGGGAGGCTGCAGGGCTGACCCCTCTCAGGTGGGCAAGGGTGTTCCTGCCTCAAGCCCCAGAAACCCTTGCTTCATCTCTGATGCTAAATCCACCCCATCAATCCTACCAGCCTTGGCAAAGGGAAGTCCAAGCAAAGCCAATCCACAACAGGATAATATTCATTTCCTGCAAAACTGAGTGGTTAAGAACACAGGCTTGGAATCACCGATGGTACTTGTCCAACAGGATATGGATTTTTTTTTTCTTGATACTGGGGATTGAACTCAGGGGCACTCAAACCACGGAGCCACATCCCCAGCCCTATTTTATATTTTATTTATAGACAGGGCCTCACTGAGTTGCTTAGGGACTCGCTTTTGCTGAGGCTGGCTTTGAACTCATAATCCTCCTGCCTCAGCCTCCCAAGCTGCCAATTACAGACGTGCACCACCATGCCTGGCTGTCCAACAGGATATGGAAGAATAAGATATGGATATGCCTGATCTCATGGATGAATCACGCATCCATTGCACTGCATGGAACATGCCAGACATAGAAGAGAAAATAAGACAAGCTTCCATTTATGTGGAGCTTAAAAACAGATAAAATTTAACCCATGGTAGTAAAAGTCACCATAGTCATCACTGTTAGGAGGTGAAGTGTGGGAAGGTATTGTCTGGAAAAGAATATGAGAGAATTTTCTGTGGGTGATACAATTGTTCAATACATCAATTTGAGTGCTGATCACATGGGTGTATATGTATTAAAAAAGCAATCAAGATACCCAGTTAAGATCTGTGCTCTGGGGCTGGAGTTGCAGCTCCGTGGTAGAGCTCATCCTTAGCATGTGACAGACCTTGGGTTCCACCGTAGCACTAATAAATAAGTAAATAAGATAAAAAAGAAAATAAAGGTCTATGCTCATTACCATATGCATATTATACAGTCAGTATTGAGA
Organism: Spermophilus citellus; assembly: GCF_964194105.1. NCBI lineage: Eukaryota > Metazoa > Chordata > Mammalia > Rodentia > Sciuridae > Spermophilus > Spermophilus citellus. The sequence continues at coordinate 34,155,324 of NC_138190.1, forward strand.
GGGAAGCATAGGTTTTGGAGTTTAGCAATAATTGGTTGAAATACTGGTTCTGATGCTTATTGGCTATCTTTTGGTCAGGTTATCCCTCAGTGTCCTGGGGATCCAAATATCTACTTCAAGCCAGGCATAGTGGCACACACCTGTAATCCCAGTGGCTGGGGAGGCTGAGGCAGGAGGATCTCGAGTTCAAAGCCAGCCTCAGCAATGGCAAGGCCCTAAGCAACTCAGTGAGACCCTGTCTCTAAATGAAATACAAAATAGGGCTGGGGATGGGGCTCAGTGGTTGAGTGCCCTTGGGTTCAATCCCAAGAAAGAAAGGAAGGAAGGAGAGAAAGAATGAAAGAAACAAGTATCTACTTCACAAGGTTGTTTGAGTATCAAGTACCATACCCCCTTGGCACAGAATAAGGGCTTGATCTAAAGTCCTAAAAGTCATGGTCTACCAGGCCTGGAGGGCAGCTGGTCCCAGTTGGGTTGCATGAGAAATCTTCAAGAGACTTTCCACAATATGACATTGACAGAATATTTAGTATGTACAACTATCTTCAAAGGAGATTTAGACATCTGGCAAAGTTTATAGCTGTGTTATTAATAAGTACATAGAAAACTGAGAAAATGACTGTTAACTCCAGGGGAATGAAGGTGCAAAAAAAGAGTAACAGCTATAATTCCCTACATGAATCAACTGCATAAAACATGTCTACAATGACATACACCTGTATTCCCAGTGACTTGGGAGGTTAAGGAAGGAGGATGGCAAGTTCGAGGCCAGCCTCATCAACTTAGCAAGACCTGTTCTCAAAATAAAATTAAAACGGCTGGGGAGGTAGCTCAGTGGTAGAGGACCCCTGGGCTCAATCTCTAGTACTACAAAAAATTATAAAGCATTTATTTTTTTAATTTTTTTTAAAGAGAGAGAGAGAGAGAATGTTTAATATTTATTTTTTAGTTCTCGGCGGACACAACATCTTTGTTGGTATGTGGTGCTGAGGATCGAACCCGGGCCGCACGCATGCCAGGTGAGCGCGCTACCGCTTGAGCCACATCCCCAGCCCTATAAAGCATTTAAACATTAAATAAGATCAACAATGATCAACACTGAATAGTGATCCATTCAAAAACACCGTTTAACTCTACAGGGAACACTGAGACAGGGAAAGACACAGTGTGTAGAAAAGGCAGGAGAAGAAACGGAAAAAATATTTTTTAAAATGAATGAATGAGGGCTGGGGTCGTGGCTCAGTGGTAGAGCACTTGCCTAGCACGTGGGAGGCCCTGGGTTCAATCCTCGACACCACATAAAAATAAATAAGTGAAATAAAGGTATTGTGTCCAACTACTACTAAAAAATAAATATTTTAAAAACGAATGAATGAAGAATAATGCCTTAATTTGACAAATATGAGTGAAAGGTATTTTAATCCATTCCAGACTTAAATTTGTTAAAATAAGAACCGTATAGTGGGCTGGGGCTGAGGCTCAGTGGTAGAGCGCTTGCCTAGCATTTGTGGGGCACTGAGTTTGATCCTCAGCATCACATAAAAATAAATAAAAGATATCGTGTCTATCTACAACTAAAAGAAAATTTTAAAAAATTTTTATAACCATATAGTGACAATAATACTGCCATTTTAAGAGGCAGGAAGCACAGGATTTGGGTAAGCTGAGGAGCATATGGACAGGGCAATATTTCCCCATCAGAGAGAGAACTGAAAGTTCTGGAAGGCATACAAGTTTCTAGCAGGTGAAAAATAAAATTTCTATGTATTTCACTTTGAGGAATTAAAAAATAGTAGTAAATAAATGTGAAGGCATTTGCCTTTGTTAAATCTGTGGCAGAGATAAAATGACATGCAGGTGGCATGTCACCTCATGCCCCAGCTCACCAGATCCAATGCAAAGCATACCCACATCCAGCTGAGATTATGACTGAAGGCCTGTAACCAAATCAGTGCTGTCAGCCCTGAGTGGGTTGGTTCTAAATCATTTCCTGTGGTCAAAGTTGGAGGTTTATTTGTAATATGACAATAATAAATTTTCCACTTTATAACACTCAAAGTGTTCTCACATACATTTACTAATTTGATTATTTCACATTAATCCTGCAGGTAGGAATGAGTTATTATTTTCATTAACTGTGGAAGCTGAAGCTCAGAGAGGTTAAGTGTCACTTGGTGACACAGTAAACTTTAGGCAGGAACAATGTTAGAATGGATGTATTAGCTTTCTGTGGCTATTGTATTTGTTAATTTTCTGTTACTATAACAAAACACCTGAAGCTGGGTAACTTTATGAAGAAAAGAGGTTTATTTAGTTCATAGTTCTGAAAGTTCAAGGGCAAGGTGCTAGGATCAGGTGAGGACTGTATAGCAGATAGCATCCTGATGAAAGAACATGTACAAGAGCAAGATCACATTGAAAGACAGGAAACCAGAGAGGGAGATGAACAGGCTTGCTTCTTTATCGAAACCTTCTCATGAGAACTAACTCAAGGATCCAGACCTTCCTGTCTTCTGAGGGCACACTCCCAATGACCCAAAGACTCCCACTAGGCTCTGCTTCCTAACATCACCCCCCTGAGGATCAGGCTTCTAACACATAAACTCTTGTGAGACATGCTTAAACCATATTCAAATTTTAATTCTAGACTTTAATTTGTCTGTAATTAAAGCTCTATCACAAATTATCACAAGTCTAGCAGCTTAAAATAACAACCACTTCTTAACTTGGAATTCTGCAGTCAGAAATCAGGCATGGTGAAACTGGATTCTCCGTTTATGTTGTTCTGAGGCTGAAATCAAGGTGGCAGCCGGGGCTATAGTCCCACCTGAATATCAACATTCTCTTTCAAGCTCATTCAAGTTACTGGCAGAATTCAGTTCTTTGCTGGCTACCAGCCAGCGATTACTCTCAACACCCAGTGGCCAGTTTCAGGTCCTTGACGTGAGACCTCACCATCTTCAAATGTAGAATCTCCCTGATATCAAACATGGCTCCTGTGTTGAATCCCTCCCTTTAGGAAGAGCAGGGGTTTCTTTAAGAGCTCACCTGTGCCCGCTTGAGTAGGTCAGGCCTGCTCAATTTATCTCTTTCTTTAAAGTCAGCCAGGAAACAGGACATAACCTAATCACAGGAGTGATGTGCCATCACATTGATGAGTCCTACCCATGCTCAAGGGGAGGTGAGTCTTTTTTTTTTTTAAGGATGTTTTTATTTGTTGTTTTTAGACACTCATGACAGTAGAGTGTATTTTGACATATCATACATACATGGAGGATCACTTCCCATTCTTGTGGTTGGACATGATGTGGAGTTTCACTGGTCGCGTATTCATATATGAACATAGGAAAGTTCTGTCCAGTTAATTCTACTGTCTCCTATTCCCATTCCCCTCCCTTCCTTTCATTACCCTTTGTCTACTCCAATAAACTTCTATTCTTCCCTCCCCCTCCTCCATTGTGAATTAGCATCCACATATCAGAGAAAACTTTCAGCCTTTGGTTTTCTGGTATTGGCTTATTTCACTTAGCATGATACTCTCCAGTTCCATTCATTTACCAGCAAATGCCATAATTTCATTCTTCTTTATGGCTGAGTCATATTCCATTGTGTATCTATACCACATTTTTTAATCCATTGCCAGTAGTATAAGTTGGGGCTGAACACTGGAAAACTGTTGCCCCACCCCTAAAGGGCTTTTCTTGCATATGATTGGAAACATGCAATGAGACAGAAGCTACATCCCATTGACAAATACTGTTGAAGGCCAGAGAATTTCTGCAACAGTTTTCCAGTGTTCAGCCCCAACTTATACTACTGTCACAATTGGCAGTTGTGACAATAGTGTAAGTGTCTTCATGATCCCTGGGTTGCAGCTAAAGAACTATGTTCTTGAAGTCACCAGTCCCCCAGAGCCTTCTAATTCCCACCTTCCTGATCAAGATGGAGGTGGAATAGCTCCCATGAGACACCAGTAGTTCTGTGGTGTCATTTTGACAGTCATTTCTGGGGGCCAGTCTAAGACCTGATCCTCCCTTCCTAACATCAATTTTGCAAATACTCAATTACAATGAACAAATGTCTCCATTTGAAATTCATTTATGAAATCCTAACCCTCAAAGTTGTGGAGATGAGGCCTTTGGTAGGTGATTAGGATTAATCCTCTTATAAAAGGGACTTCAGAGGATCAGCTCATCCTTTCACCATGTAAAAGGTGACACAGTGAAAAGTTGTTCTGCATGAATCAGAAAGAGAACCTCCACCAGACATCAAATCTGCCAGAGTCTTGATCTTGACTTCCAGAGCTCTAAAACTGTGAGAAATGAATTTCTATTTTTTATAAGCTGCAGTGTTCATGATATTTTGTTACAGCAGCCTAAACAGACAAAGACAGAATAGCCTGAATTAAATCCCTTCCTGTTTAAAATACCTGGAGTGGGACACGATGACACACACCTGTCATCCCAGTGACTCAGGAGGCTGAGGCAGGAGGATCACAAGTTCAAAGACTGTCTAAGCACTTAGTAAGACCCTGTCTCAAAATAAAAAATACAAAAGGCTGGGGATGTGGCTCAGTGGTTAAGCACCCCTGGGTTCAATCTCCAGCATCCAAAAAAAATTAGGATTCAGTTCTTTGGAAAACTGACTCTAACAATCTACAACCTAACACCATATCATAAAATGCAAAGAGTGATTTATTTTTCCTAAGTGGACCCTGAGTGTCAGTTGCACATGATGACTACTTTAGGGGACTCTTCTGGGAATCCGATCATTTGATCTGTAAATGTTTGGTGGCACCTGATAGAGATCAGCATTGTTGATGTTTAGCTGGACCCTACAGCTGTGGAACAATGTTCTATTTCTCTCCATTCCCTTTTACAGCTATTTCAAAGGGCAGAAAAATTCCCCCTTTGCCAAACTCCCCACTTCAGTAGACCAGACCCTGACAGTGTTTGTTAAAGGCATCTCTCCAATTCTTTTCTGTCAACAGAATCTAGTGTTGCCTGAATGCTGAGAAAAAGATCTCTTGACTTCATTTAATACACTCCATCATGGGCTTGCAGCTCAGTTCTGACTAATCAGAGTAAGTCTCCTGGGAAGCTCCTGAAGAGAATTTTTCTTCCTAAGAAGCAAGAGCAATGTAAAAAAGTTTTCTCATTGCCTGACTGTCCATGAATATTTTTACAAAAGGCACTTGATGCCTGGAGCAACAGCAACCATCTTGATACCATGAGAATGGTGAGAAAAAGCTAATAGCTAAGGATAACAAAGCAGAGTGACCAACAGAGTTGGGTCCTCAAAGCAATCAATGAACTTCAGGCAAACCAGATAGGATGAACTGTCTATCTTTGGACTTCTGGCTAATTAAGTAGTAAAGATCTGCCACAGTCTGGCTGGGCACAATTCAGGAGCCACTTGTCAAAAGAAACGAACTTTATTTTTAGAACACACACACCGCACCACACAGCTCCTCAGGAAAAACCCTCAGAGCCCAACTGCCACCACCGGCTTCCCACAAGCCTCTCAACCTCCCCGCCTCCTCCTGCTCTTGAGGCTGGTCGTGTGAGCAGAGCCAAAAAAAGTCCCCCAATGAGCAGCTCCATGGTCTGAAAGGGCGGGGAAACAACCCAATGAGCATCACTGCAGAGGAGCCAATCATTTGGCATCTAGAAGTTTGCTGGGGCCGCTGTGAGCCAATCATCAGCTGGCAGCTGGAAGTTTGCTGGGGCCCCTTCGGCTGTGGCTCTCAACAAAGATCCTTAAATTTTAAGCCACTGTTAGTTGGGTCTTTAGTTATTTAAAGTCAAAATCCTTCCTAACTATTGTATCTAACACATTTTCAATAACTCTCAGCATATAGCCTTGCCTTTGACTTTGCCAAGAAAATGGAATTCCTTTCTACCCACTACCCCACCCCACTGACACACAAGATTTCTCCATTCTCTTCTGTCTCATGGCCAAGGGTTTCTTATTTCATTTGAGGTTAATCTCTCTCATATGCAGCCAGTCCTTTCCCTCCTGCATCTCCACTCCATACTCTCCAGAATCCCCCTTTTATTACTCAGCTTTTTGTTGCTGAGACCCAAATACCTGGCAAGAACAACTTAGAAGAGGGAGGTGTTTTCTTTGGGCTCTCAGTTTCAGAAGTCTCAGTCTATGGTCAGCTGACTCCTTTGCTCCAGGCCTGAGGGGAGGTAGAACATCATGGCAGAAGGGTGTGTCAGAAGAAATCTGCTCAGCTCATGGCAGACAAGAAGGAGAGAGAGAGAGAGAGAGAGAGAGAGAGAGAGAGAGAACACAGAAGAGGCAAGGACAAAATAGAACCTGCAAAGTCATGATCCCAGTAATCCATTGCCTCCAGCCACATCTCACCTGCCTACATTACTACCAATTAATCCATTCAAATTATTAATCTGTCAAATGCATTAATCCACCGGGTTACAGCTGTCATGTTCTAATCATATCATCTCTGAACATTTCTGCATTATATAACATGAGCTTTTGGGGGAGACACCTCATATACAAAGCATAACATTCTGCCCCTGGCTCTCAAAAGCTTATGTTCATCTCATGATTGAAAATACATTTGGTTAATCTCCAAGAGTCCCCAGAGTCTTACCTGTTCCAGCACTGTGCAAAAGTCCAAGTCCAAAGTCTCCTGCAAGACTCAAGGCACACTGTTTGCTTTGAATCCCTGTTTTGAAAAAATTACATACAGCCAATATACAATGGCACAGAGTAAACATTCCCATTCCAAAAGGGAGAAATAAGGACACATAAAAAAGGTTTGGAGCCCCCAAACAAAACTAAACGTAGCCAGGCAAACATGAGGTCTTGTAGCTCCATGTCCAGCATCTGGGGCACATAATGGGGAGATGTGATCTCTTGTACAGCCTTGCCCCATGGCTTTCTAGCTGCAGCCCACAGGGCCTCTCTCTTGGGCTGGCTCTGTTGGCAGCCACCAGCTTTCCTCAGCCAATGTTCCATATTACTGTCATTCTTAATCCCCAGGTTCTCCCGTTCAGATTCAGATTCATTCTCACAGCTTGATGCCCTACTGGGCTGCCCACAGGACTTCTGACCCAACTATGTTTTGCCTTGCCTCCCTTGGAAATCTCAGTGGAAGCCTCTGTGATCCCCACCAACTCATGCCCTCGGCAGAACCGCACCACATAGATGACTCCAACGTCTGCGACCAGCTCGGGCAGTAGCTGAGCCCCCTTGGACCATAGCTACAGTGGCCTCTGAGTGCCTGGGCAGCTAAGAATGGGGGAGAAATAAATTATGGGGTAAACAACTTCTTAGGCACCTTTAGTTTTCACCTTGACAACCTTAAGCCTGCCACTGGTGTGTTCTTGCTGAGTCCTGAGATGACGTCAAGGTACTTTTTTCTATTCTGTCTGTGCAAAGCACTTATCTTCTCTTTAGTGGTGGTAATCTTTTCAGCAACCACACCTTCCTTGGCCGCTAATTAAGACATACTTCTTCTCTGGCCAAATTGCAAGTTTTCCCAAGCTTGCCTCTCTGCTTTCTGCTCCTGATTATCACGGTAAACCTGGATAAAAGATGTCAGCAATACCCATGGCAGTACCTCAATGCTGTGCTTCTTTGAAATTTCCTCAGCCAGACCCATTAGTCCATTACCTTTAAATTCAGCCTCACAAAAATTCTCAGGACATGGGCAAAATATAGACAAGTTCTTTGTTAGGATGTAACAGATGGCCTCTAGTTCAATTATCAGTAGAATCCTTATCCTCCTCTGAGACCTCATGAACATAGCCTTTAGTGTTTACATTCCTCTCACATTCTAGTCTTCTGAGGCCTCACCAGAATCATCCACTAAGCTCTGCTTACAACATTCTAAGGCTTCTCCAGCTTGCATCTACAAACTTTTCCAAACTTCTCCACAAACCAGTTTCAAATGCTTCTGAACCATGTAGGTTAGCTACAGCAACAACCCCTTTCTCAGCACCGATTTCTACAATAAACAACCCCCAAGGTGGTCTTGAGTCGGTACCCAATGCTGTGTATACTGGACAGAATGGACGTGTCATGTCCTAATCACCAAGTAACTGCTTCTAAAGGTCCCTTCTAAGTGCTCTGAATGAACCTCCAGGACAAGAAAGAATCCAGAGGTTACAGGGTTTGAACTGTTCTTGGCCTCCAGAGTAAGTGGTGGCCTGAGACCAGGCAGACACCCTGGGTGTTCATGCCAATGCATGCATTCGGCTGCAAAGAATTATTTTCCTTCTGCTTTTCCTCTTTATTTTTATTGAGGGCATATTTTCCTTATCTTTAAGGCTTTATAGCTTTGTATCTCTGCCTTGTTTTAGTACATTCTGTTGTTATGATTTATGTTGCTTTTACTGGCTCTTTACCCTCAGCACATAAACATGTTTAAGTTTTCCACATCCTAAAAAAATAAAATAAAATAAAAAACCCTCTCTTGACCCCTTGTTCTTGTCTAGTTTCTGCATACTCTCTTTTTTTTCCTTGCTTTCCTTGTCTTTGCCAGCTCCTTAGAAGTCATCAGTACTCTCGGTATTTCCTCCCATCCCTCCCGTTCCTAAACTCTCCTAGCTAACTCCTCTCCAAGACCAGAAACCCAGCTCAGCCCTCCTTAGCACAAAGGGCATCTTATTGGGACAAGGCTAGGAATGTCTCTGGGCTACAGGAAGAAAAGAAGGGAAAGGATGGGACCTGCTTTTCTCTTTGAAATAATGACATACTCTCCTCCACAGGACTTCTAGCTGCTCAAGAGCCTTGTATCCAGTGGATTCCACCTCTAGGGAAAGTTCATCTTCCTTGTTTCCCATAGTTTTAATTTTATTATTCCACAGAAGGACTCTGATTGTCTCACTGTGGGTCAAAGCATCTTCCCATGAGTCAATCAGCTGTGAACACAGGAGTCAAAGTCATTGTGTTAGTCAGGTTTCCGATACTGTAACAAAATACCTGAGATAATTTGTTAGGGTCTGTAAACAAGTCAGGATGGCGCCTGGCATTTTGCCAGAGGGAGTGGTTTGTGAAGTAACCCCAGCGAGCCATTAAGTGTGGAGATTCCTTATTGGTTGACTGCTGTATGTAGTTTATGTTAATTAAGATAAGCTGTGTGGAATGTATATATACCCCTCCTGTCCTACAATAAACGGCTCCCACTCCTGCTGTATCAATCTACACAAGTTGTTCTTCACTCCCCCCCCCCCGTTAGTTTGCCCAGCCAGCCGGGCCGTGGCAATAATTAACTTATAAAGGACAAAGTTTTGTTTTGTCTCAAAGTGTTGGAGGTTTCAGTACCTGGCTGGTTGGTCCAATTATTTTGGGCCTGTGGTGAAGTGCATCATGTAGGGGAGCATGTGTTGGGGCCCATTGCTCACGTAATGATGAGGATAGAAAAGAGGAAGATGAAGAGGAAGAGAAAGAGAAAGAGAAAGAGACCAGGGCCCCGCACTGCCCCTTGAGGGCATGTGTCCTATAACCTAAAGCCTTCCATTATGTGCCATCTCTTAGCAGCTCCCCCACCTCTCAGTAGTGCCAAGCTGGGAACTAATCCTTTAATACATAAACCTCTGGGGGACACTGAAGACGCAAACTTTAGCAGTCATACAGCAGAGAGAAAACCATAGAAAGTGAAGCCACGAGGCAGCTGTTTGGCTTCCTTCCTGCCAGTCGCACTTCAGAGAAACCACCCCCACCCACCTGATGGGGACCCACTCACCTTGCTCAGGCTCCACCTGTTTTTTTTTATTTGTTCTTTTTAGCTATACATGACAGTAGAGTGTATTTTGGCATATCGCACATACATGGAGTATCACTTCCCATTCTTGTGGTTGTACATGATGTGGAGTTTCACTGACCATGTATTCATATATGAACAGAGAAAAGTTCTGTCAGATTCATTCTACTGTCTTTCCCATTCCCATCCCCCTCCCTTCTGTTCATTCCCCTTTGCCTAATCCAATGAACTTCTATTCCCCCTGTCCCTTATTGTGTGTTAGTATCACATATCAGAGAGAACACTCAACCTTTGATTTTGGGGGGATTGGGCTTATTTCACTTAGCATGATAGTCTCCAGTTCTATCTATTTACCAGCAAATAACATAATTTCATTCTTCTTTATGGCTGAGTAATATTTCATTATGTATATGCCACATTTTCTTTATCCATTCATCTGTTGAAGGTCACCTAGTTGGTTCCAAAGTGTAGCTATTGTGAATTAAGCTGCTATAAACATTGAAGTGGCTGTGTCATTATAGCATGCTGATGTTAACTCCTTTGGGTATAAACGAAGGAGTGGGATAGCTGGGTCGTATGATGGTTCCATTCCAAGTTTTCTGAGGAATCTGCATCCTGCTTTTCAGAGGGGTTACACCAATTTGCAGTCCCACCAGCAATGTGTGAGTGAACTTTTTCCACACACCTTCGCCAACACTTATTGTTATTTGTATTCTTGATAATGGGTTCGACCTCTTCTTGTGCTGCTGTTTCTTGTGACTGCTGATGTCTGCCTGAAACCGGGGCGGCCTCCTCTGCTGGGTGCAGGACACATGCCCCCAGCTGACTTTGACAACTCTCAGGTGTATAAACACCCCAGCTCTCTGAAGCCTTGACTGGGCTAATGTAGGACACAAAGATGTGCCCCCCACATCCCTGACAAGTAGGATTAGTGGCCTCAGCTATCCGCAGCTACCCTGCAGCCAGAGTCTCAGAACCACGTCACTCACAGGCACTTCTGTCCTGGGGTAGCCCACGTCTACTGGCTGGTCCTTTCAACCCACTGTGGGACAACTCCGTATGCTCCCGGGAAGATTGCCAATCCACTCACGCGGCGTTCTCCCAGAACCCCAGAGGAAATTCCTTCCCTCCTACTGCACTTCCCCAACCAATGGGAACTCTCCAGGAGTCCCGCAACATGAGTCCCATAGCAGGCCAAGGTGAACAGCAGGAGTCCAATTTCCATATGAATGTAAATCTTAACATAATCATATCATCTCAATGGCTAGCTGGCATCACCTTTCAACCAAAAATGCCATGCATCATATTACTTGGCTGTGGCTCTTAGCACTCCATATCATCTTTCAAAGGTCCCTTGTGGCCTTGAGTGCCAAACTGCCCACAGTTGGAGTTGGCTACCCTCCCTCCCCATCTCACTTCCTCAGTCTTAAACCCATATTCTCTGAATCTGCTAAAATCTACTCGCTCTCAAGTCCTTGCCTTGATCTGCTCCTGGGATAACTCAAACTCTGACACCAGAATTACTGTGACTGTCTTGTTTATTCTAGATGTTTCAGATATTATCGGCAATGGGTACCACTGTGACCATGAGCCCTTTTTTCGAAATGCTTTCTTCCCTCCACTTTCTGGGTTTCCTGCTTCCTCTCAGATCACTCCTTTGCTTGCCATTCTTCCTCTGCCCACTCCCAACACAGTTCAGGAGATCTCAGTCAGTCACCTGGAGTCAGTTGGCACTCCACAAAGATGACCCATGCTGCCAGATTCCTGCCCAGATCTCTCTCTCTTGAGCTCTGGACCCATATGTGCAAACATGTCCCACCCTCTCTACTTAGATGTTCCACGGACTCTTCAAATCAACACAGCAGGAATGAATTCCTTGCCTTCATCTAAGCCAGCTTCTCTTCCTGCATTACCTCTCTCAGCAAATACCGTCACTGTTGTTTGTCTCTAGTTATCCTGCAGCCACCTGACCTCCTACCAGTCTCCCTGGGGCCTTTCGTACACTCCAGCCCCATTAACTCTTCCTTGTTGTGAAGGAAACCCACCCCACCATCAGTCTCCCCAGCCTCAGCCCCTGTTCTGCAGAATCCCTGAACCTCTTTTAGCCTTAGTTTAAGAGGCTGTTGATAATCGTACCTACTCTATGGAGTTGCTGTGAGATTCCAAAGATATTATAGGTGTAAGATGTTTAGAAAAAGCATCTCGGTCCAGGGTGTGCTGCTATAACAGAATACCACAGACTGAGTAACTTATAAAGAACTGAAATTTATTTCTTATAGTTCTGGAGGCTGGAAAGTTCAAGGTCAAAGTACTGGCAGGTTTGATCTCTGGTTCCAAGATGGCCCCTTGTGGCCGTGTTCTCTGGAGAGGTGGAATGTTGTGTCTTCCCATGACAGAAGGAGGAAGGGCAAAAAGGGACAAAGTCTGTGTTCTCACTTGGCAGAACAGCAGAAGAAAGAGAAGCCACTCTCACAAGCCCTTTTTAAGCAGCATTAATCCATTTACGAGGATGGAGCTCTCTCGACCTAAACACCTCCTCAAAGGCCCCACTTCTCAATACTTTTGCATTAGGAATTAAGTTTTCAATACATGAATTTGGGGGGACATATTCAGACTGCAGCATTAAGCACTCAATCAGTGTTAGCTTTTTATTGTTGTTTTTGCTGTTATCTTTACATATCTTATACTGTAGCTGCCATCTTTTTTGCGGGGGAGGCAGATACCAGCAACTGAACTCAGGGGCACTCAACCACTGAGCCCCATCCCCAGCCCTATTTGGTATTTTATTTAGAGACAGGGTCTCACTGAGTTGCTTAGGGCCTCACTGTTGCTGAGGCTGGCTTTGAACTCGAGATCCTCCTGCCTCAGCCTCCCGAGCTGCTGGGATGACAGGTGTGCACCACTGTGCCCAGCATGTACCTACCATCTTTAAATGGCCTACTGGTCTTCAAGATTATTGAAGGCAGGAAGCAACATATTCATCTGTTGATCATCTATCTATCTACCTACCTATCTCTGGTATCTTCTTCCACTCCTACTTCCAACAATCTACCTGATCTCAAGGCTGAAACAGCTTGGGGAAAGATTTTCTGCTTGGGCTGGGGATGTGGCTCAAGCGGTAGCGCGCTCGCCTGGCATGCGTGCGGCCCGGGTTCCATCCTCAGCACCACATACAAATAAAGATGTTGTGTCCGCCGAGAACTAAAAAATAAATATTAAAAAAAAAAAAGATTTTCTGCTTTCATTTATGTTTGTTTCTTTCTTTTGGCGGGGTGTGTGGGAGTCTTTTTCTTTTTTTAGGGAATTTTTTTATATTCAGCCAAGGGGAAGTTGGATTGAGGATATATTTAATTTGAGTTCAGGGGGATATTTTATGTGTACTTTTAACACAATGCTAGCTTTCTCTCACCACCCACAGGGTTGACTGTGCAAGGGATAGAACATGAAGACACAAGCCCAGAGGTTAGATCTCAATGTAAACATGTCCTTTGGTACCCAGAACCAGAAGTATTTGGGTAATGCAGAAAAAACAAGGTTTGAAAGATCCAGAGTCTGAAGTTATTCTGCGGAAAATTCTTGCACTCATCAGACATGAGAAATTGTAAACAGGGGATTCAGTTTTCATCCCTGCTTAGACAAAGCAGAGATTCTCTCTGGTTGGAAATCTGTTCTGGGACACAGTGTACATATTTATGAATGCCCCATACATTTCTTTTGCTTTTTCAGTGAAATGTGGGTGAAACAGAATTAGTCAGAATTCCTTGTTTGCAGGGCACAAAGCCGAGAGCCGTACAACAAACAGTGAATAGACCTGTGTGTGAAGTCACATGTTTTATCCAGCCCGGTTAATTGGACCCTATCTTGTAGTATCAGATGGCCTTATCATGATGGAATCTGGCAGATCCAGATGAAACAGCAGGCCAAATTGCCACAGACACAGCAAAATACCCTAAAGAAACATATTTATCAATGAGTCAATTTTTATCCCATAAGAGTGATTCAATTACATAATTATGTAAGCCCAGTACAATATAGTGGCAATTTAAGAAGGCATTTGAATTGCTCTTATATGCTCTCATTTCAAGTCAACTTTATTAGTTTTTTTTTTTAGAATTATTGATCCAACCAAAAATTGATCAACCAGTATGTGGCCAAAATAGTTAGATAGAAAGTATTATGGAGATGTTTTTAAAAAAAGTATTATGGAAATGTATTAGCAGGGCATAGTGGCACACACCAGCTACTGGGGAGGCTGAGGTAGGAGGATCACATGTTTGAGGCCAGCCTTGGCAACTTAAGGAGAATCTGTCTCAAAATTTTTTTAAAAAAATGAAAAGGACAAGGAGGCTGGGCACAATAGCCCATGCCTGTAATCTCAGCAGCTAGGGAGGCTGAGGCAGGAGGATCGTGAGTTCAAAACCAGCCTCAGCAACTTCACAAAGCCCTAAGCAACCCAGAGAGACCCTGTCTCTAAATAAAATACAAAAAAGAGCGGGGGATGTGGCCCAGTAGTTAAGTGCACCTGAGTTTAATCCCTGGTACCAAAGGGGGAAAAAAGGACTGAGGGTGTGGCTTAGTGGTGTAGGGCTTCTGCTTCTGTGTTCAATCCCCAGTGCAAAACACACACACACACACACACACACACACAAATGCTATGCTACATTGTCCAGATTTTGTGGGATTTAGGGCATTTGTCAACTCTTTGAAGTTTAGAATTCTTGGGATTTCTTGTCATAGTTAAATTTGTACCTGAGATCTTATATTCTTTTGTTCTGGGATCCCAAAATTGTGTACGTGCCACATTCCACACAACACACACATTTCCACAGCAGGTCATGCTTGACAGAGGAAAGAAAGGGCCAAGTAAAAAGAGCTATAGCTATTTCATGTAATATGGCTGAGACTTGGAAGCCACAGAGGTGAAGCCCTAGAGGCGGGACAAACCCAGTCTGCTCCCACTTTGGGGACTGAGGCACCTGAATCATTGGCAAACAAAAGAGAGAAGTGGGGGAGGGGGACAGACCCGTGCAAGTGGGCTGCAGTTCTGCGTCTGACCACAAGATGGCAGTAAAGGAGTGGTCTGTCCATTGAGTCAAAAAACTCATTAAGAGCTAATCAAGGCAAAGCAGGTTTTTCATGTTCCCTGCCCGAGCCTTTTCCCCTTTGCCAAGCTTCAGTGCACTTACTATTGTTCCATTCTTTTTGGTTAAAGTCGTCACAAATCTGCGTTTTTGTTTGTTAACTCGGCTGTAACCCGCAGTTTGTCTTCTAGACAACTTTCCCTGCATCTTATAGTTAAGGATTATGTTCTTATTAACTATTATTAGAAGAATTTTCTGACTCAGAAGTTTCAGGACTTAAAGCTATAGTCTTAGCTCAATAATTGCTTGATTATTTGCTGCTCTGCTTGGAACTTTCGTGTGCATTTCTCCATAGCCCCCAGTCGGCGTTCCTTAACAGCGCTTTATCTGAAAAACCAGCCCCGATCCTCGCCTGTCTTGGAGAGATATGCTTCCATCTAGTTTTGCTGGGGCCCTGCGAAGGCTTGAAATACTCCTGTGTTCACCACTAAAAAAAAAGAGGAGCAATTGCCTAAGAAAGACAATGGTAGAAATAGAAGAATCTTGCATTCAATTCTTTATTTTCCAAGCTGACATGGGACACTGTCACCCTTTACTCTTTTAGGCCAGCGACTCACTCAGAACACATGGCACAGAAAGCATGGGGTGGCCACCAGGACTGATCAGTTCTTTTTTTTTTTTTTTCGTGGGGTGGGGGTACTAGGGATTAAACCCAGGGGCACTCAACCACTGAGCCCCATCCCCAGCCCTATTTTGTATTTTATTTAGAGACAGGGTCTCACTGAGTTGCTTAGGGCCTCACTAAGTTGCTAGGCTGGCTTTGAACTCATAATCCTCCTGCCTCAGCCTCCTGGGCTGCTAAGATCACAGGCGCTGAACACCATGCCTGGCTGATCACTTCTTGACCTTTTGGAAGCTTTGCCACTTCTGAGAGCTCTTGACATAGATGTGTATGTGGCATATTGGTGGGGACTCTAGCAATGAGAGGGCAAAGGGCACAGCCCATGGGCAACCACGCTGCTTTCCTGAGTGTATAAACACAGGAACTCCTGCCTGTGTGAAGGTTGAGATGACCGTGCCTATCTCCACTACCACCACCCACCCCCCATTCAGGGAATCAAACCAAGACTTCCTGGTTTTTTTATTAAATTTTTTTTATTATTAGTTGTTCAAAACATTACAAAGCTCTTGACATATCATATTTCATACATTTGATTCAAGCAGATTATGAACTCCCATTTTTACCCCGGGCTTCCTGTTTTTTAACTGAGTTGTTGTTATTATTATTATTATTATTTTATTTTGAGACAGGGTCTCACTAAGTTGCTGCAGCTGCCCTTGAACTTGCAGCCTTCCTGCCTCAGCCACCTGAGTAGCTGGGATTAACAGGCCTGCAGCACTGCACCGGGCAGTGAGTTCGTTTTCTCACACTGATGACGCTGCTGCCTGAAGTTGGGGATCACATGGGTGCAAGAGGACCCGGCAAAGCTCACCATCCCAGCCCTGCAGATCTGGACGGCACCCTTAGGAACTCCCCCCTTGTTCCTGGACTGCTCCATGATTGACACATCCCTTGGGACAATGGGTACTTCCTCAAAGAGGAACAGAATCAGAAACATCATGGTGCATTTCCTCTGTAAAATGCCTTTCTGGTTTCAAATCCTGATTAGCACAATCAGGATTGTGCTCTTTTGTCTTCTAAACTGCCCCGCTCTGGACAGAGCCCTGAGCCTTGTGTTGGGGCAGAAGGGAGAATTAGTGTCGGATAGAAGACGGGGGACCAGGAGTCACAGGCAGCCTGTGTGACCCCTTCAGGAATGAAGCATTTCTCTTTCTTGCTGAGGAAAGTCACCAGCAGACACCCCACCTCGGGCCATCAAGCCCTTAGGGGACTGCCTTAGATATATCTTTCCCCAGGATAGCCCAGATGCAGTGACTGATAGTCAAGAGGCTCCACCCTCTCAGTCCACCCTGGAGTGGCTTCCAAGGTCATTCTGTCTTTCTTTAAAGAGAGAGGGGGAGAGAGAGAGAATTTTAATATTTATTTTTTAGTTCTCGGCGGACACAACATCTTTGTTGGTATGTGGTGCTGAGGATCGAACCCGGGCCGCACGCATGCCAGGCGAGCGCGCTACCGCTTGAGCCACATCCCCAACCCTCATTCTGTCTTTCAAGCCTCCCATGGAGTGGGCCGAGACTTCTCCACAGAGTGCCCGACTCTTCTTTCCGCCTTCCCTTGCTGTCTCCGCTTCCCTCCTCCAGTGCAGATCCTTAATAAGCCTCCCACACCCGAGCTCATCACAGAGTCACCTTCCCCAGGAAAGCCAGAGTGTGTCGGCGACCTTGGGAAAGTTCACTAGTTGGTTGTCCAGGAGCTACAGTGCTATGCTTAATGTCCCCCCCCCCCCCCCCCCCCCCCGTTACTACAGATTCCACCAGCTCTTTGCCAAAAGATGCATGAAAGAACCAGAAGTTCCAGAAGCCCCAGAATCCAGTCACAAAGATGTATTCACACCAGAAGTGGCTTCTCGGCACATGGTGGACCAGAAGGCATTGCTGCAGACAGTTTCAGCTCTGAGTCAAAGATCACTACAGAGCCGGTCACGGTGGCACACACCTGTAATCCCACCTCTTGGGAGGTTGAGGTAGGAGGATCGCAAGTTCCAAGACAGCCTCAGCAATTTAGAGAGGCCCTAAGCAACTCAGTGAGACTCTGTCTCTAAATTAAAAATTTAACAGGGCTGGAAGTGTAGCTCAGTGGCAGAGGACCCCTAAATTCAATCCCCAGTACCAAAAAATAAAAAAAAGAAGAAGAAAGGAAAAAAATTCTTTTTGTTCACACTAAATCTTGGAAGTTTGTGTATTTGACCAACTTAGTTTGAAAGCCACTGTGTTTAGACAGCACAAGCACAGATTATAAGTGAAGAGGATTTCAGAACAGGGAGTATGAAGGTCTGGGATTTTGAAGCTGAGCACTTCTTTTTGTAAGGTCAATGAGTTTTAAGCCTGAACTCATAGGTTTTCCCCGGCCCACACATCTCATTTTTCCCATAAATTAGGGATCACACTAAAACTACTTCAAAATACAAGCAAGCAGGGTGCAGTGGCACACGCCTGTCATCCCAGTGGATTAGGGAGGCTGAGGCAGGAGGATCACGGGTTTAAAAACAGCCTCAGTGAGCTGGGGATGTGGCTCAAGCGGTAGCGCGCTCGCCTGGCATGCGTGCGGCCCAGGTTCAATCCTCAGCACCACATACCAACAAAGATGTTGTGTCTGCCGAAAACTAAAAATAAATATTAAAATTCATTCTCTCTCTAAAAAAAAAAATAAAATAAATAAAAACAGCCTCAGCAACTTAGAAAGGCCCTAAGCAACTCAGTAAGACCCTGTCTCTAAATAAAAAATTTAAAAGGGCTGGGGATGTGGCTCAGTGGTTAAGTACCCCTGGGTTCAATCCCAGCACTCCCCCCCAAAAAAATACAGGCAGGCATAAAGCTTTAACAAGATAACACCCCTAAAGCCACTAACATGCCATGAGTTACCCCCCAAACAGTGGCTTTCTTGCTAGCCTTCCCACTCCCGCACCCCCAGCAGTTCACGACATAAACCAGGACCATATCTGAAAGCAATCCCACATTCATCTTGATTGAGAATTGCATCTGTGTGCCCCATACAAAGTCTTGACCAATTTCCTAAAAAAAGAAGTTTTGGAGAGAGGTATAATGCTACGTGCTCCTGTAGAATGTAAAACATTTAATTAGATGCCAAGGATTGAAAATCTTGATTCAGAGCCCAAAATGGCTAATAAGGTTTTATTGTTGCTATTACTTAGAGTTTTTATAGAACTTTAGGCTTGCAAAGTGCTTTTCAATCACTTGAGAGAATCTAAGTTTGTTAACAGTGAGATGAAAAAATGTTCTATTCATCAGGAGAGACAACATACATAATATTTTAAGTATTTAAGAATTACGGCCCTGCTGTGAGGACTCTGAGTGGATGACTTTTGTGTGGTTGCAAGAGATTCGAGTTATGGGCAGAGGACATTCATGCTCATACGGATGTTATTACCCTGCTGAGTCGGCAAGAGGGAACTTTTGCAAGTCAGGAAATAAGGAAGTTTCTAAAACAAACACCAGCCAGCTCCAGTTACACATATGGAGGGGTTTTTGCCCACACATGATTTTGGAAGATTTTTCTAAAGGGGCTCTTAAGGTTTTATGGTTGATCGTATTATAAAATCATGTGCAGTTCCAACACAGCATAATTTGTGACTGCTCTGGGTTACTGAAATTCTCCCAGGATTCTGTTGTTGGGGCTCCTGCAATCAGAGACAAATTTGCACGAATTTCTCTATAAATATCACCAGTGGGGCAGCAGGGCAGCAAAACATGTGAAAAGCCAATTTCCCTTTCCTGTCCGGAGCAAAGGCAAATTCAGGCTCTCTAGCCCCTTGGATGTGTGGATTAGGTTCTGCTACAATAACCTCTGCCTAAGCAATGACTCAAGCTGCGAGCCAGACGACAAGAAGAGCTTATGCATCCGGGGACTTGGCCTTGTTCAGCTCGGCTGGACTCACTCAAGCACTTGGGGATCAGCTGGTTGCTGGCTGATCTAGGCTGGCCTCGACCCAGCTCTGTCCCTCAACATCCAGCAGGCTAGCCAGGACATACTATGGTGGAGATGGCAGAGGCCCAGGACACAGTAAGCTCCAATGCACAAGCCGCTTCCAACTTCTGTGTCATGTCTGCTAACAGCCCATTGGCTGATGCTGGCTGAGCCACATGGCAACGGGCGCAGGTGAAAGGAGGAGTGAGACTCATGGTCATTCATTTAGGTACCACAGGTAAGAATGGATTAGGATAATTTTCTTAAAAAGAAAAGGAAAAGCAGCCGGGCACGGTGGTGCACACCTGTAATCTCAGCGGTTTGGGAGGCTGAGGCAGGAGGGTTGCGAGTTCAAAGCCAGCCTCAGCAATTTAGGGAGGTGCTAAGCAAGTTAGAAAGACCCTGTCTCTAAATCAAATATAAAATAGGGCTGGGGGTGTGGCTCGGTGTTCAAGTGCCCCTGAGTTCAATCCCCAGTACCCCCCACCCCCCCCAAAAAAAAGATAAAAGAAAAGGAAAGGACAAAACAAATGTCAGCTGGGATTGATAGTGCACACCTGTAATCCCAGCAATTCGGGAAACTGAGGTAGAAGGATTGCAAGTTCAAGGCCAGCTTGGGCAACTTACAGACATGCTGTCTCAAAACAAAAACAAAAAATAAAAAGGCCCCAGCATGGTGGCTCATGCCTGTAATTCCAGCAGCTCAGGAGGCTGAGGCAGGAGGATCTCAAGTTCAAAGCCAGCCTCAGCAACTTAGTGAGGCCCTAAGCAACTCAGTGAGACCCTGTCTCTAAATAAAAAATAAAAAGTTCTGGGGATGGGGCTCAGTGGTTGAGTGCCCCTGGGTTCAATCCCTGGTACCAAAAAAAAAAAAAAAAAAAAAAAAAAAGTTATCATAGATATATTCAAATAGGAAGAAAACATAGAGTTTAGTACTACATGAAATTTCAGACATCCCCTTGGGAGTCATGGACCCTGTCCCCAGTGGTTAAGGGGGGCTATTGTACATTATTATGAACTATAGGGAAATGTGATGGGACATTTGGGCCTTAGTGCTAATTTGTGACATTTCAACCAAATCTGAGGCAGGAATGCTTTTCAAATATACTTTTTGCAAACAAACACCAGGTATGTGGCCCACAGTGCCCTGCTGCTAGTCTCCTTATGACCTTCACTTAAGGCCCTAAGCACCCTGCAGATTTCAATCTCAGAAAACAGAAGGACAGAAGTTGTAGGCCTCTGTGGCCACGCCTTGACCAGGTTTGGGTGGTCACCACACAAGCTGAGGGCAGACTCTGCTCTCTGCCATTAGACTGAGCCCCAGCTGGTCATGGCCATCTGTCAGGGTGGCACCTGGCCCTCTTGCAAAAGCAGATGGTTTCAATTGATCTTTCCTTTCCAGTCTTTCCTGCACTAACACTCCAGACTGGCCCGGCTTCATCTGGGAACTTAATGGAATTCTTACATGTTCTTATTTCCTGTATCGTTTTCCTGGTCGCCAAATTGCTTTTCTTCTTCTTTTTTCTTTCTTTTTCTATTTTTTATTGGCTCATATATACAGAGGAGAAAAATTGAATAGCTTGTGTTTTCTAGGACAAAATGTAACTTCACAGAAAAACACCCACAATTATTATTATTATTATTATTATTATTATTATTATTATTAACCAGGGATTGAATCCAGGGATGCTTAACCACTGAGCCACATTCCCAGCTTTTTTTTCTTTTACAACAGTGTCTCACTACATTGCTTAGGGCCTCACTAAGTCACTGAGGCTGGCCTCAAACTTGTGATCCTCCTAACTCAGCCTCCCAAGTTGCTAAAATTATAGGAATGGGCCACCACTCCTGGCTCACCAACAATTATTTTTTAAAATATTTTTTAGTTGTTGATGGATCTTTATTTTATTTATTTATATGTGGTGCTGAGAATCGAACCCAGGACCTCACACATGCTAGGCAAGTGCTCTACTACTGAGCAACAACCCCAGCCGTCCCCCAACAATTATTTTTAAAACTCATTTGTTTTTTCCATTTCAGGGATTTTGACATACAGCTTGCCTCACATTCATAGGCCAATCTCATTTTGGCCTCCCTGGACTTGGCCTAACAAACCTCTCAGGATAAAATAGAAAATATGAAGGCCCGTATTTACCACATCTTCAGTCTCTGGTAGACAAGTTAGTGGCCCAGAAGACAATATGGGTTCAAAAATTATTTTGGTTTAAAAAACAAACAAACATGACTTAGAGCAGATAAATGTTACAGATTGTCCAAAGGCAAGATTGTATCTCTGGCCTAAGGCTTCAGTCTGTGTGGGGACATGTGGCCCTGGTGACCTAGCCCAAAGAATAACAGGGCTTTACCCTTGAGCTACATTCCCAACCCTTTTCTTATTTATTTTGAGAAAGAATCTCACTGAGTTGCTTAGGGCCTCACTAAGTTGTTGAGGCTTGCCTCAAACTTGCAGTCCTCCTGCCTCAGCCTCCCAAGCCTCTGGGATTGCAGGGATATGCCACTGCACTGGCTGGATTGTGTATTTTATAAAAACACACATCCTGAATTTTTCTGGGTGACAATAGTCAGTGTTGTCAAGAAAAAGGAAAGCAGGCCTGCCCTGACACTGTTAACAAGAGCGGATGTTGAGTCCACTGTAATCAGGACGACTCTACTTCTAGAAGTGTATCCTAAAGAAATGACTACACAAGAGAGCCGATGTCATGGACAGCTGTATTTTACATAGTTCTTACTGGAACACTGAAACCATCTGAAGAGTCGTAAACAAATGTGCAGTCAAACTGCACCCTCTGGAGGGGGTGGCTTCTAAAGACAGTCATTAAAAGGAAATTACCAGTAGTCAAAACTGCCCTGGAAAATTTGAAGCTGGGGGTGTAGCCCAGTGGAAGAGCATGCACTTAGCATGCTGCAAGGCCTTAAGTCTGGTCCCCAGAACAAAAGAGCAGAACAGAAACATGGGAGGTTTGGCCTAAATCTTACACAGCAACTTCCCTGTTTCTCAGGGTGAGCCCCTAATGGAGTAGTTTGCTTATATGTAGGGCCCATACTGTGTGGAAAATATGTACCCTAGACACTAATATCACTTGACAAGATTGGGGACATACAATTTGAATGGAAAACAACTGCAGAAATAGATCTGTGACTTCCATCTCAACCTCATTCTTTGAGCAAACTCATGGACAAAATAGGCCTTATTATTTAGACTCATTTTTTCTCACTCTTCAAAGTATATGCAGTTCAATTGACATTTTTGAATTTTTTTTAAGTTGTAGATAGACACATACCTTTATTTTATTTTATTTGTTTGTTTGTTTTTATGGTTTTACGTGGTGCTGAGGGCTGAACCCAGGGCCTCACGCGTGCTAGGCAAGTGCTCTACCACTGAGCCACAACCCCAGCCCTCAATTGACATATTTTAATGACGAATGTGATGTAACCCTGCTACAACTTGACAATGTGCCTATAAAGAAAACAGTATGTTAAGTGTGTGTGTCCAAAATATTGTGTCTTTGTCTCTACGGGGTCAGGATTAAAAAGACAAATTATTTTTTCTTTTCTTTTCTCGAACACACAGTTCTGTGTGTTTGACATTTTCCCCCAGTGGACAGCCTGAATGTGGCTCTTGCGTTACTTCTGGAATATGAAGAGAATTTTTGAAGCATTGCTCACCCACCATGGGGTGACAGAGCCAGGAGAGTTCCAGAGGTCCCTCAGCCTCCCCCACACCCGGGGGAGCCCTCTACTTCAAGCCCAGGTATGTTCTATTTCCATCACATCCAAAAGAATTTGGGAGGCATTAAAATTGGTGTTGCTCCTAGCTGACACAATGGTCCTGCTGAGGCCCCCTGAGGACAGCAGTTCCCCTGCCCTAGTTGGTGGCTCTACCTCCTAGGGTTCAAAAAAATTAGAAATGTCTCCTGCAGAGATGGCTCCCCATCTGGGGACTCAACGAAACTCCTCCATTTCCTTCAGGATTTTGACAGGACTTTTGTCACCACCCTGTAGACTGCGGTGCCATGCAAGGAGGTCAACTACCAGCCTTGGCGTAGCAGGAGGGACTCTGGGAACCACTGGACGGCTTTCAGAGGAGCATACACAGTCTCAGAACGCTCACATGATCCCTTGCGGCAGCTTCTTGTCATTGTCATTAAGTGAGCCAGCGTCTGACATGCTAATGAGCATCCCTCTCATGTACAGGCGACACGCTTGGAAACAGGACTATGAGTTCTGTATCTCATTCAATCTACACAACAAGCCTCTAGGAAGGTGTCATTACGCCTGCTCCACAGATGAAGGAAGCCAGGCTCTGGGAGACAAATTAACTTGCCTAAGTGTTCCAAGTGGAGTTTCTAGGAAGGAGGCCTGGAGGCAGAGCTGAGTGTCCATGTCTTCTTCGGTTTTCTGTTACTATAACAAAATACCTGAGAGAGGTGATTTATAAAGAATAGAGGTTTAGGGCTGCGGCTGGGGCTTAGTGGTAGAGCATGTGAGTGGCATATGTGAGGCCCTGGGTTTGATCCTCAGCACCACATAAAATAAAGAAATAAATAAAGGTATTATGTCCAAGTACAACTAAAAGAATTTTGTAAAATAATTGAAGTTTATTTAGCTCATGGTTCTGGAGGCTGGGAAGTTGAAGTTCAAGGGTAGAGTGTCAGCATCTGCTCAGCATCTGGTGAGGGCATGCGTGCTTCATCATAACATGGCATGAGGCATCACATGGGGAGACACAGCAAGCATGTGACTTCATGTCCTGTCTCTTCCTCTTGTTGGAAGCCACTGATGCCATCGTGGCGACCCCAGCCTCATGACCTCATCTAATCCTAATAACAACCCCAAATCCCCACCCCAAGGCCATTCACATATGAATTTGAGGATTAAGTTTCTGACACAAGAACTTTGAGGGGACAAGTTCCAACCATAGCAGTTTATTAAATACCCTGAGAAAGGAGGAGAAAGAAGCTGGAGAAGGAGGGCAGGTAGCAAAGTCTGCTGTGACATGGGCCCAGAGATGGCCTCTGAGCCCCCCACAGGAGCGAGAATGGCCCTTCAGAGTTGTCCCGAGATGACTGCACTTTTTCACTGCAGCAGCTATCAGTCCAGGGACGGGGCTCACCCCCAAGGCCGTGACCTTGGTGAGGTGCCCTCTGAAGCTGAGGCAGACCCTGAAGGGGTGGGAGCTGAGAGCTGTCTGCCAATCACGCTGCCAATAGCAGGTGGAGCAACGCATTCTTCCTTGGAGGGGAATCATGGCGCCCACCACACCAAAGCCCCAGTGTAATGTCTGTGATCTCTGTCTGCTGCTGAGGTAAAGCCCCTCTTCTCAGCTTTGATTTTCACAGCAGACTGGGTCCTCTCTTTCAGACCTTCTAGAAAAAGAATGAGCCCTTTTTGGAATCAGGAGCTCCCCAGTTTCTAGTTACCAAGCTGTGGGCTCACTTTTGCCCCAGACATGGCCGCTTCCTGTTCAGCCCCATGGAAAGCAAAGAACATCAGAACCCTAGACTTTTCTCATTGGTGTCAGGCACACTCAACCACTGAGCCACATCCCCAGCCCTATTTTGTATTTTATTTAGAGACAGGGTCTCACTGAGTTGCTAAGTGCCTCGCTTTTGCTGAGGCTGCCTTTGAACTCGAGATCTGCCTGCCTCAGCCTCCTGAGCCACTATGATTACAGGTGTGCCCACCAGACCCAACCAAACAGTCTTGTTTTGAAGCTTGAACTCCAACTTCCTCATTACCTAACTGACACACTTGCTTTTCTATGTCTCATCTATGAAAACAAAAAATGGCACCAGTGATATTTATCTCAGAAAATTCTATTAGAGTAAATTAAAACCGAGACCAGACCTGAGGAATCTGTAAGCAGACAAAGCCAGTTAGGCCATACTAGTAACCTCAGTCCTGCTTAATTTGCAAATATAGGCAAAACTTAACCTGAGCTATGGCTTAGTCCATTTTTCACTCCTAGAACAGAATACCTGAGACTCGGTGATTTATAATGAACAGAAATTTATTTGGCTTGTGGTTCTGGAAGCTGGGGAGTCCAAGACTGAGGGGCACGCATGCTGAGGGCCTTCCTGCTGCATTACCCCATGGTGGCAAGGCAAAGAGAGAGCAAGAAGGGAAGATTTTGGCAAAGTTTGTGAGGAATCTCCTATTTTGATAAAGGCATTAACCCATTCATTGGAGTTCTCTTAAAGAGAACTTAAAGAGTGAGGGGTCCCGCCCCTTCACGGCCTTCTGACTGTTTTCTGGCAATCTTTAGTGTTTCTTGACTCGTAGATATATTGGAGGTGGAGGGATGGGGATCTAGCTCAGTTGGTAGAGTGCTTGCCTTGCATACACAAGGCCCTGGGTTCAATCCCCAGCACCACACACACACACACACACACACACACACACACACACACATATGAGTAATAGATATATTGGGGATGGAGTTTCCAACACACAAATCCTGAGGGACACCTTCAAACTATAGCAAGCTATGTCTTGAAAATGTGTATATTAAAGAAAAACAAAACCCACGCTCAACCCATCAGATGCAGTCAACAAACTCATAATTATATATATAGCTAGGAACTTTCCATCAGGATATACCAAATAAGGCAACTGCATAAGTGTAACCAATCACATATTTGCTTTCGTTTACTTCTGGGTCCCTCCAATGAAAGTCCCCCTCGCCTGCCCCTTGTGTTCCCTCAGTGAAACTCTTGAACTTCTTCTGGTTTGGAGGTACCCAATTCATGAGTGCTTGTTTGCTCAAATAAACCCTTTTAAAGTGTTAGTGTGCCTGAGTTTGCCTTTATTGGCGGGGGGTGCCGGGGATTGAACTCAGGGACACTGGACCACTGAGCCACATCCCCAGCCATTTTTTATATCTTATTTAGAGACAGGGTCTCACCAAGTTGCTTAGGTCCTCACTAAATTGTCAAGGCTGGCTTTGAAGTCACGATCCTCCTGCCTCGGCCTCCCAAGTCACTGGGATTGCAGGCGTGCACCACCACGCCTGAGTTTACCTTTTTAACAATTCCTTCAAGGATCATATGTGGAAGAATATTTTGCATGAAGATAATTCAATACCAGTGTTTGTCCATCTTGCTTTTAGGAGGGGCCATGTGATGGGTTCCACCTGCTGGGTTGTAAGAGGAAACGATATTACTTCCCAACCCAGGGTCAGTGTGGGAGGAACTGCAGAAGAGCATGAATACAGGGGAGCTGTGAGGCTCACTAAGGGCCCCAAATGGCAGTCTATCCAGCTATCCCTCTCCTCGATCTATACTCAAAGGACTTAATCAGCATACTACAGTGACACAGCCACATCAATGTTTATAGCAGCTCAATTCACAATAGCTAAGTTCTGGAACCAACCTAGGTACCCTTCAACAGATGAATGGATAAAGAAATTGTGGCATATATACACAATGGAATATTACTCAGCCTTAAACAAGAATGAAATTATGGTATTTGCCAGTAAATGGATAGAACTGGAGACTCTCATACTAAGTGAAATAAGCCAATCCCAAAAAACCAAAGGCTGAATGTTCTCTCTGATCTGTGGATGTTAACACACAATAAGAGGAGGACGGGAAGATTACAAGTTCATTGGATTAGAGTAATGGGAATGAAGGGAAGGGAGGTGGATGGGAATGGTAGTAGACCACAATGGTCATTCATTCATTTATGTATTAATATGCCACAGTCTCGGCTGGGCACAGAATCACGAGCCACCACACAGCTTTGTAGATTCAAACAGCAATTCTTTATTCCCGAACTCACACCGGCCTCCACACACGTTCTCTCGCAATCCCAGTTCTCCTGCCACCCAAATCACCTACTCCACGAGGCTATTTTCCCAAAATGCTCTCTGAATCTCACGAGAGTTCAACAGGAGCTTAGGCAGCAGGAACGCCCTAATTCCAGCAGCAATAATCCTCAACATCGAACTTCCCTAAAACCCAAGGTCTTAAACTGGGAACGCCTTAAACTTGTCTTAAACCGGGAACGCCCTAAACCCAAGGATTGGGATACTTCCTCAAACTGCAGGATACACCCTAATCCTGGATCCACCCTCGTCCTTGGGCAGGGTCACCTAACATGCAATGTCAACAGCGAAATTAACATGGGGTACGCTGGCAAGGAAATTTCCTACTTGGTAATGGCCCTCAGCATTAATACATCACTCATCGAATTATTTTTTAAATGCATTTTCTTTATTTATTCTTTCATTCATTCATTCATTTTTCGGTATCTGGGATTGAACTCAGGGGCACTCAACCACTGAGCCACATCCCCAACCTTACCTTGTATTTTATTTAGAGACAGGGTCTCACTGAGTTGCTTAGGGCCTCACTTTTTGCTGAGGCTGGCTTTGAACTCACGGTCCTCCTGCCTCAGCCTCCCGAGCCGCTGGGATAACAGGCGTGTGCCACCACACCCAGCATGCATTTATTGATTTGTTTGTTTATATGTGGTGCTGAGGATTGAACCCAGTGCCTCACACATGCTAGGCAAGTGCTCTACTACTGAGTCCAGCCCCAGCCCTCATCGAATTATTTTTGAGCACCTTCCATGAGCTCCACATTGTGCTAAGGTTCTGGGGATAAAAAAGAAGAAGAAGCAGGATTACCACCCTCAAAGGTGCTCCATGTGTCAGAAAGGGACGTAAGTGAAAGCAAATAATGGTAACATCCTCTATTAGACCTCGTAAAAGAGGGGAGTCCTGTTTAGAGGAGTCCAGAGAGACTTTCTGGAAGAGGTAACATATAAGCTTGTTCTGGAAAGTCAAGTGAGTGATGAGCAAGCAGAAAAACTGTCCCAAGCAGAAGAAATTACATCTCTAAGGGCATGAGATGTGCAGAGGGAGCAGAGAGAGGCTGAGGGAGGCTGCCCAGTGTGGACGTCCTGGTGAAGCTTTGCGTGTGTGCATGTGTGTGTGTGTGTGTGTGTGCGTGTGTGTGTGTGTGTGTGTGTGTGTTGCAGGGGATGGAAGCCAGGTCCTTGTGCATGCTGCGCAATCGCTCTACCAGGGAGCTCCATCCCAGCCCCTGATGAAGCATTTTGACGTGATGCTGAAGGAAAGGAGGCAGGGGAGGAAAGGAGGCTTTTCATTGGAGAAACAGAGTGAGAATTCTTTCTAGCAGATGGACTTGGGGTCGGGGGAGAAAGGCGGAAGAAGTAGCAGAGAAAAGATCTGTGGCGGATCAGATAGAAGGCCACTACACAAGCCCTTAGAAAGGGATGAGGCTCGTACAAGGCACAAAGGGTGAGGATTCAGCCAGGTGGCCAGATGCAAGCAGAATTTCTTCTTTCATTTGTCTGGATGACAGTCCAAGATGCCTAATTCTGGATGATTGAGTTCTTTGGTCAGGGGCCTGGAGTGAAGAACTCTAGTCTATTAAGACTCTGTACCTTGATGGGGATATTTGTTTGTTCTAATTCTCTCCTTCCTAAACAGTAACTAAGTAGATCTACCCTCAAGGAAAAATGTCCTGTACAGATCAAAGGCTTATGTTCAGGACAAAGAGAGGACCGAATCAAAAACACAGGGTTGGGCTAGGGTTGTGGCTCAGTGGTAGAGCACTCGCCTAGCATGTGTGAGGCCCTGGGTTCAATCCTCAGCACCACATAAAAATAAATAAAAGTATTGTTTCCACCTACAACTAAAATATATAATTTTAAAATGAAAAAAAAAAAAAGACACAGGCTTAGCTGGGCACTGGGTGGCACGCCTGTAATCCCAGAAGCTTGGGAGGCTGAGGCAGGCGGATCACAGTTTGAAGCCAGCCTCAGCAACTTAGTGAGGTCCTGAGCAATTTAGCAAGAACCTGTCTCAAAATAAAATATATAAAAAGGACTAGGGATGTGGCTCAGTGGTACATTTCCTACCTAACATGCATAAGGGCCTGGGTACCATTCCCAGAAACACACACACACACACACACACACACACACATGATATATTTTAAGGGTAACGCTTACAGATTAAATGTAAGGTGTGAAGGAAAGAGCAAAGGTGAGGATAACACCAGGATTTGGGTCTGAGTAACTGGAAAATTGGAGTTACCACTTATTCAGAAAGGCTGGGGGAGGAAGGGTCTAGTCTTGGCTGTGTTATATGTGAGAGGTTTTTAGACACACAAGTAAAGAGACAGACAAGTAAAATATCTATTTATTTATTTACTTATTTATTTACTTACTTATTTATTTTTGGTACTGAGGATTGAACTCAGGGGCACTCAACCACTGAGCCCCATCCCCAGCCCTATTTGGTATTTTATTTAGAGACAGGGTCTCACTGAGTTGCTTAGGGCCTTGCTAAGTTGCTGAGGCTGGCTTTGAACTCAAGATCCTCCTCAGCCTCCTGAGTCGCTGGGATTACAGGCGTGCACCACCGCACCCGGCCTTGAATATTTTAATTAAAAGTTCTGAGATGTTACCCAGATACAACAAAGAAAAAGAGATGAAAAGGAGGGACTCATAGATATGGGAGATAGAATAGTCTAATAAATGTTGGCTGGAGTGTCAGAACAAAATAAAGGAAAGAAAAGCAGCAATTCAGGGGATAATAACTTTGAATTTTCCAAAATTAAAGAAATACATGACTCATCACGTCCAAGCAGTCCAACAAATTCAAACAGGATAAAAAGAAATCCATTCTGAGAAACATCACAATAATATTGTAGAACCATGAAAAAACAAAATAGTGTGCTTTGCATGAGTCCCCCAAATTTCATGTATTGGAAACTTAATCTCCAAAGTCATATGGAGGTGACGTAATCAGGATTAGATGAGGTCCTGGGGGGGGGGACCCTATGATGGCATTGGTGACTTTATAAGAAGAGGAAGAGAGACCAGAGCCAGCGCCCTGGCTTCGTCCTGCCCTGTGGTGACCTGCATCGCCTTGGGATTCTGCAGACTCTCCACCAACAAGAAGGTTGTCAGTAGATGCAGCTTCTCATCCTTGACCTTCCCAGGCTCCAGAAATGTCCAAACTAAATTTCTTTTCTTTATGTATTGTCCAGTTTGTAGTATTTAGTCCTAGCCATTGAAGATTCTAAAAGCGACCTGGGGGGTATAATTACCTATAAAAGAATGACATTTCGAATGTCAGCAGAATTCCCAACAGCAACAGTAGAAACCAAAATGCAGCCCCCCTTTTTTCTGGTACTGAGGATTGGACCCACAGGTGCTCTATCACTGCACTGCATGCCCAGCTCTTTATATTTTTTATGTTGAGACAGGGTCTCCCTGATTTAGTTGTCTAGGCTGACCTTGAACTTGCCATCCTCCTGCCTCAGCTTCCTGAGTCATTCGGCCACCATGCCCCACCCAGCACCACTGGTTGAAAAGACTATTCTTTCTCCATGGAATCTTCTTGGCACCAAATGCTATCTTTAACGTGCTGAGATAAAATAAGCATGTACTTGAATTTTATGCTGAGATAAACTGGATTTCAAGAAGAAGGGTGAAAAAAATGACAATTTTCATGGTCAGTTGAGATTTTACCAGCAACTGATCCTCACTTAAGGGATGTATTTCTGGGAAAAGGAGGGAGAATCTGAGATCCAAGAAACAACATTTCGGCAGCAGCGTCTGGCTATCGAGCTAAAAAAAAAAAATCACTCACAGCTGGGCATGGTGGCGCCTGCTCTAATCCCAGCGATTTGGGGGATCTGAGGCAAGAGGATATCAAGTTCAAGGCCAGCCTCAGCAACTGAGCAAGACCCTGTCTCAAAATAAATAAAAAGGGCTGGGATGTGGCTCAGTGGTTGAGCGCCCCAGGGTTCAATCCCTGGTACCAAACAAACAAACAAAATTAAGGAAGCCACCCCTTAGCACCTGTAGCTGCGGCATCCTGAAACTTGCTACTCAGTCACCCCCAGAGTAAGGTCCTGTGGCAAGGGGCAGGATCTCTGGGCTTCACATATTCCTGGGATTAGAGGAAACCGGAACGCCCCTGGGTGGCATGCCAAGGGATCAAAAGAATGGTGGCCCAAGGAGGAAGCCAGCTGAAGATCTCAAAGCAAAGGATTGTCTCCTGGGAAGCGAGAGACTAGACCAACCAGAAGCCCACAATCAGACATGGGTACTGAGTGGCCTGTCACCAGAATAAGCATCCCCAGCGAGCGCTAAGCAGTTACTTGTAAGGACATGGCAGCCCATTGCTGTGGGAGAATAAGGCACTACTCCTCTATCCACGCTTAGAAATCATGTCCTGTGGTGCACGCCTGTAATCCCAGAGGCTCCGGAGGCTGAGGCAGGAGGATCTCAAGTTCAAAGCCAGCGTCAGCAATGGTGAGGCCGTGAGCAACTCAGGGAGACCCTGTCTCTAAATAAAATACAAAATAGGACTGGGGGTGGGGCTCAGTGGTCAAGTGCCCCTGAGTTCAATCCCTGGTTCCAGAAAAAAAAAAAAGGGGGGGGTGGTGGTGGTGAGGAGACCGACCTTTGGAGTAAAGCAAAGAATACACATTTAAGGGAGAATGTGGGCTCTCTGGAGGGACAGTCAGCAACCTGGTTGTGAAGGGAGTTAATGATTATAGAGAGATGGTTGCTAGGGGCTGGTCTAGAGGTGGAGCTAGGGCTGAGCTACACAATTGTTCATGGGTGCTTTTTGCATTTCAGTGGTTCGTGGGTGTTTCCTGCACTTCAATGGTTTATGGACACTTCCTTTGAAACTTAGTCTCCCTTTATTTCCAAATTTCTAGACCAATGATCATGTTCCTCACTGGGTAACAACTTTGAGCCAGGGAAGATGTGCGTGTGTGTGTGTGCGTGTGTGTGTGTGTGTGTGTGTGTGTGTGTGTGTGTGTGTACTGGGGATTGAACCCAATGGCACTTTATGGATAAGCCATACCCTCAGCCATTTTTAGTTTGAGAGTCTTGCTTAATTGCCAAGGCTAGCATTAAACTTGTGATCCTGCCCCTTCAGCCTCTCTGATAGCTGGGATGACAGGTATATACTACCATGCCTATTGGCCCAAGGAAGATCTCTATTTAAATTTAGAAATATTTAAGTGTGGTCCATATTTTCTTATAAAGAAACTGAGCAATAGCCACCGTTTTATATACTTGTAATGTTTAAGAGACTTTAGCCTAGTTGGTATATGCCTGTAATCCTAGTGACTAAGGAGGATCAAAAAGTTCAAGGTTAGCATCAGCAACATAACAAGGCCTTAAGCAATTTAACAAGACCCTGTTTCAAAAGCGGAGGCGGGTGGTGGTTTGAGGATGTTGTTCAGTGGTTAAGCATCCCTGAATTTAATCTGTAGTACAAAAGAGAGAGACAGAGAATTTAGCCTATTCAAGTAACAGCCGTGTGACACTATATTTAAAATATGTAAATGATGTAGACTTAGGATTTTAGGTTGAATTTGTATTGTTTGTGTATACTATTGGAATATTCAGGAGAACTTTAGGTTCAGTGGACTCAAAAGTTTAATTTGTTATGTCAATATTATTTAATATTTGAGAAAGTTTTGTTCATTCAGACAGGTGAAGTATTTTACAAAGAAAAAGAATATTAAATTTTGATCCAAGTGACAGAGCCTCTGCATGGCTGGATGTTTCTGGTCTCTGGCTTCTCCCTCCTTGTAAAACCTGAACTGAGCTAAAACCTGGACACACCTGGAAATAAATTCCTTAACTTGCCTTCCAGGAAAAGCCTCCAAGCCTTTCACTAATGAATCTTATGGTTTAGAACCGGCTTTTCAAGGATGGCCAGGGCCCGGGGCTCAGGAGACTGAGGCTGGTGGATTGCGAATTCAAAGCCAGACTTCCCAGCTTGGAGAGGGTCTGTGTGTGTGTGTGTGTGTGTGTGTGTGTGTGTGTGTGTGTGCATTTTGTACCAGGGATTGAACTCAGGGGCACTCGAACACTGAGCCACATCCCTAGCTCTATTTTTGTATTTTATTTAGAGACAGGGTCTCACTGAGTTGCTATAGGGCCTCGCTTTTGCTGAGGCTGGCCTGCAACTTGAGATCCTCCTGCCTCAGCCTCTCAAGCTGTTGGGATTAGAGGCGTGCGTCACCGTGCCCGGCTCTAAATAAAATATTTTAAAAGGGTGGGGACGTGGCTCAGTGGTTCAGAGTCCCTAGGTTCAATCCCCGATACAAAAACGAAAAAAGGATGGACCTGTGCAGAAGCAGCCAGCTCAGCTGGTCATGGATGTCACAAGATTGAAATCCCCTGCATAGAACAGAATCCTGGCCCTGACCCAATAAAGAAGCACGCCCCGCCCCCCCCCCCACCCGCGAAGAGGCGCGCCTTCCAGTCATCCAGCGACTTGCCCCTCCTCCTTCCTGCAAACCACCCCCGCTGCCAACTAATCGGGAGACAGTTGGAGCTTATTATAGCCTCTGGCCTTCTTGCTGGTGTCTGTGCGATAAAGCGATAAAGCTTTTACTTTTTGCAAAAATCCGGTGCCGACGTATTGGCCGCTCTCGTGTCAGGCAGCGAGCCCTCGCTCCACAGCAAATCCTGATTGTGTTCAATCATGGGGAGCGGGCCTTGTGCTTCAGGAGCAAGCCAGTCCCCTCCAGGCTGCGAGTGAAGTTGGGGGTGGATCGTGAAGAATCAGTTATTTTTAATTCCTATTTATGTATGTATTTATTTACGATCTTGAAGAATCAACGGCTGTGCTATGGGCTGATCTGTAACTTAACTTCTCCCTCTGCGTGGGGAGTTGGCCCCTTCCATAGAAGCTGACACCCCCACCCACTCGCACCCAGACCACGGGTGCTGGCTTATGTCCTGAGTAGGTAGGTACAAGACGTGCACATTTCTGACAGTGTACTTATTACCTACTTACCTCTCCCGACCCCTCCTTTGTGATTTTTCTGTCTAAATGTATTAATGGGGGGTTGGAGTACTGGAGATTGAACTCAGGGGCACTCGACCTCTGAGCCAGACCCAGAGTTTTTATTTGGAATTTTAGAATGGTGCCTTAATAATAATTGGTTCAGGAAGAGTGTTTTGCAAGTTGTTTGTCGGGGATTTTGTGTGTGTGTGTGTGTGTGTGTGTGTGTGTGTGCATGTGTGTTTCTGGTACTGGGATGGAACCCAGGAAAACTCAACCACTGAGCTATATCCCTACTCCTTTTTATTTTTTTATTTTGAGACAGGGCCTCACTAAGTTGCTAAGACTGGCCTGGAATCTGTGATCCCCCTGCCTCAAGCCTTCTGAGTACCTTGGGATTACAGGGGTGTGCCACTGTACCCTGCTATTGATGTAGTTTTTACTAATGACTAAAAAGCAGACTCAAAGCTAGGTGTCAGTGGTGCACGCCTGTAATCCCAGGGGCTAAGGAGGCTGAGGCAGGAGGATCCCAAGTTCAAGGCCAGCCTCAGCAATTTAGCAAGGCCCTAAGCAATTTACCAAGATCCTGTCTCTAAATAAAATATAAAAAGGGCTGGGGATGTGGTTCACTGGTTTAGTGCTCCTGAGTTAAATCCCAGTAACAAAACAAGACAAATAAACACAACAACAATAACAACAAAAACCACTCTGAGCTAAACTCTTCTCTTTACAAAGTACCCAGCATTTGATATCTTTATTTGCAGCAAAGGAAAACTAGGCTAATAAAGATGTGATGCCTGGAGCTGATACAGCCATATTGTGAACACGAGACAAGGTACTAACAGCACAGAATGGCATACTAGAAATACGGAAAGAAGCTGGATTGCTGAGCCTCCAAAGTAACCAATCATCATAGAGTATTTTTTTTTAAAGAGAGAGTGAGAGAGGGGAGGGAGGGAGGGAGGGAGAGAGAGAGAGAGAGAGAGAGAGAGAGAGAGAGAGAGAGAATTTTTAATATTTATTTTTTAGTTCTCGGCAGACACAACATCTTTGTTGGTATGTGGTGCTGAGGATCGAACCCGGGCCGCACGCATGCCAGGCGAGTGCGCTACCGCTTGAGCCACATCCCCAGCCCCCATAGAGTATTTTTGATAATATATTTGCTTCATTTTTTTTTCTGATTTTCATAAAGTCCACGTCTTAGTATTTTTTCCCTATTTTAAGATTTCCCCTTGGGTATTATAAAATTAATCTTGTATCCACACCTTCCGAGATAAAATATTTGCTTATTCTTGTTGTTTTATGTGAGGGTAATGATAGTTTCAAATCTTCAAAACAAGAGTTATTTTGGCTAATCTTTCTTTCTTTGGGGGGAGAGGGGTACTGGGGATTGAACTCTGGAGTACTTGCCCACTGAGCCCCAACCCCAGCCCTATTTTGTATTTTATTTAGAGACAGGGTCTCACTGAGTTGCTTAGTGCCTCACCTTTGCTGAGGCTGGCTTTGAACTCATGATCCTCCTGCCTCAGCCTCCTGAGCCCCTGGATTTACAGGTGTGCGTCTCTGCACCCGGCACATAGCATCACTTATGCCATATTCTATTTATTAGAAGCAAATCACTAAGGCCAGCTCATGTTCAAGAGGAGAGTAATTAGAGTCCATGCTTGACACATCAAAGGATTAGCAAACATCTTTCAAAATCAGCACACCAGACTGTCTACAGCACATCAAGACCCTGGGCATACTTTTATGCCCTCATCTCCAGAACCTTGGTTGTTCCTTGTAATGTCTACTTTCCAACATCTCCAGGGCCTCCAAATTAGTTTTTTAAAAAATATTTATTTTTTAGCTGTAGTTGGACACAATATCTTTATTTTATTTATGTATTTTGATGTGGTGCTGAGGATCGAACCCAGAGCCACACACGTGGTAGGCTAGCGCCTACCCTTGAGCACCAGTCCCAGCCCCTCCAAATCATTTTGAAGTCAACTCTGCTAGGCGTCTTTAAAGTATACTCTCATTCTAAGATGTTACGCTTCTCATTCTGGCTCGGATTGTCTAACCTTCCGATTCGCCCCTTTTTGCTGAATCATATCACCCCCACCCAGAACTATAAGGGAGAATCATAAGATGATAAGTAAAATAATAAAGTAATAAATTACTAAATTTTGAGATGATTTGTTAGCAACATGTCACCCAAAACCACTATATTGTTTTGAAGGCTGATTTGCTAACCGAAAAGTCCCAGAGGCCAACCAGGCATGGTGCTGGGCACCCCGATATTCAGGAGGCTGAGGTGAGAGGATTGCTTGAGTTCAGGAGTTCGAGACCAGCCTGGGCTACATAGCAAAACCATGTCTCAAATCCACACACCAAAGAGGTCAGAGTAGTTAGCCTAACCTGTCCATTCAAAAGGGACAATGTCCCAAGCCTAAGTGTTAGTTACTGGTGGCTGCAGGGGAAGGAAGGAAGTTAATATGGTGGGTTTTTGTTATTTTGTTTTGTTTTGGTGCTGGGGATGGAATCCATGGCCTCACACATGCTAATCAAGGGCCCTACCACTGAGCTACAGCCCCAGCTCCTATTTTTTTTTTTTTTTTGTCTGTTTTGCACTAGGGATTGAACTCAGGGGCCCTCGACCTTTGAACACATCCCTAGCCCTATTTTGTATTTTATTTAGAGACAGGGTCTCACTGAGTTGCTTAGCATCTCGCTCTTGCTGAGGTTGGCTTTGAACTCATGATCCTCTTGCCTCAGCCTCCTGAGCCACTGGGATTACAGGGATTACACCACGGCATCCAGCACTAAGGATGTATTTTTTTCATATATTTGTTAGCCATTTGTATTTCCTCTCAATAGACATTGAAAATGTCAATTTAGGTCTTTTGCCCATTTATTGAGTGGGTTATTGGGTTTTTGTATTTTTTTTTTTTGGTGTTAAGTTTTTTGAGTTATTTATATGTGTGTTTTGAAATTGAAGTAACCACTCACTCCCCATTCCAAACATTCTATGTGTCTATATTCAATGTATCATGACAGAAAAATTGTCTCCAAAGAAGGTCCAAGGAGTTCTTCGAGAGCAGGGGAAACTCCACTCAGGACAAGCAGGGTTCCTGGCTGATGTGGTGGGAAACAATTTGAACATGAACCAGTAGAGATATAGTCATAGGTTTATTTAGGAAATATATGCAAGGGAGGTGGGGGGCCATCTAGAGAGATGCCTTGGGCTAAAGGAAGGAAGTTGCATTCAAGGAAGAATGCAGGCCATGTCCAGAGGGGAGAGTAGAGCAGACCCTTGCTGTGGGTGTTAATAGTTATAGAGGGATGATTGCTAAGGCCTAGATTAGAGGTGGAGCCGGGGCGGAGCTACACAATTTCATTGCAGTTTTTCCTCTACTTGTGCATGTCCCATGATACATATGCAGACAACGGCATGGGTCAAGGGTGCCAGCCAAGGGTGTAGGCTGGGTTGCTCAGGAGTTGCAAGGGTTTATGGGCACTTCTGCCTTTCTGTAGTTCATGGGTGTTTCCTGCATTTCAAGGGTTCTTCAGTGTGGACTTTCTTTGAGTTTCAATATCTTTCCCTTTATTTCCCAATTCCTAGCTCAGATGCAACAGTGTGTGTATGTGTGTGTGTGTGTGTGTGTGACTAGAGATTCAACCCACATGCTAGGCAAGTGCTCTGCCACAGAGCTCTATCCCCTCCAATTCCTTTGATTGGAACTTTGTGTCTAAGGAAGAGAAGTTGCTCATTAAAAGCTGTCTAGGTCTTGTTTGTAAGTTTATTCAGTACGGCATTATTAGTAATTGGATTGCAAACAACTCAAAAGTCCACCAGTAGAAAACATTTAGTTGGGCTAGGCGCGGTGGCACATGCCTGTAGTCCCAGGGACTCAAGAGGCTGAGGCAGGAGGATCTCGAGTTCAAAGCCAGCCTCAGCAACTGCCAGGCCCTAAGCAACTTAGTGAGACCCTGTCTCTAATAAAATACAAAACAAGGCTGGGGATGGGGTTCAGTGGTCAAGTGCCCCTGAGTTCATTTGTTGCCAAAATTTCAATCCTTGTCCCCACTACCAATCCAATAACGAGGACATGATTTTGAGAAAAAGGAAAAAACTTTGGTAGCAAAGGAGAAGCACAGGGGACTCCTGTCCCAAGAGGCTGTGATTCTGCCCCCAATGGGGATTTTTATTTATTTTTTATATTTATTTTTTAGTTGTAATTGGACACAATACCTTTATTTTATATATTTTTTTTAAAGAGAGAGTGAGAGAGGGGAGAGAGAGAGAGAGAGAGAGAGAGAGAGAGAGAGAGAGAATTTTTAATATTTATTTTTTAGTTCTCGGCGGACACAACATCTTTGTTGGTATGTGGTGCTGAGGATCGAACCCTGGCCGCACGCATGCGGGGCGAGCGCGCTACCGCTTGAGCCACATCCCCAGCCCATATTTTTACTTTTATGTAGTGCTGAGGATTGAACCCAGGGCCTCACACAAGCTAAGAGAGCACTCTACCACTGAGCCACAACCCCAGCCCTTTTTTTAATATTTATTTTTAAGTTGTAGTTAAAATGGGGACTTTCTAAAAAAAAATTTGTAGTTGTAGATGGACAGAATGCCTTTATTTTATCTATTTTTATGTGGTGCTGAGGATGGAACCCAGTGCCTCATGCATGCTAGGCAAGCGCTCTGCCACTGGGCCACGAAAGAGGTGATTCAGAGAAAATGAGATTAGGGAGGAGCGATCAGGAAGGAGAAGATCAGGGAGAAGAAGGTAGAAGGTTGGGAAAAAGAAAAAAAAATGTAGTTTCCAAGCCACAAGGGATATATTTAAAACATCAAGTGAACCCCTGTTATGCAATTATTCGGTGAATATCTAGAAGTATAGCCTCCCTTAAGATCTGTGCAGGACTGGTTCCAGGATCCCCTGCTTAGGGAATAATGAGAAGGAAAAAAAATCTGTACATGTTTAATACAGACACATTTTAGGGGAATAGTTTCCATCCATGGTTGGTTGAATCCACAGAGGGAGAACCCATGGATATGAAGAGCTGATTGTGTGTCCTTGAATTTTGAACCATGAAGATATATCACCTCCTGAAAAAAAAAATGAACAAGATTGAAATTAAATAGCAAACAAAAGAAAATCAAAACAACCCGGGATGTCTAGGAGGGGTTAGCAGGTCACCTTGGAGCAGAACTTGGTCCACCTTTCTTACCTATAAAACTATTATGGGTGACACATAGCTATTACTAGGGGATGGGTATAAGGCCTTTCTTGTGGCTGGATAGGACCTGCCCCTCCCAGTGGCCCTTGGTATGCAGAACCTGTCCCAGGGGAAGTGTGGAAGTCAAAGAGTCCAGAGAATAGAGGGATGTGGGCCTCAGTCCTCCACTTTGAAAGAATCTCCCTTCTCTGAAGGCTTAAGGAGGGTCCGGGTCGGGTCAGCTTCCAGGCAGGGGACTTGGGAACTCTTGGGAAATTCACCAAGAAGGAAGAAGTTGGACTAAGGTCTATATGGTTGCAAAGACTGTGAATGGGAAAGGCAGATTCTTATCGTGGTGGGTGGTAGCTCCAGGCTTGGAGGCCTTGTGTTGTGGAAACAGAGCCAAGTATTTGAAAGAAAAGCAAAGAGCCTCCCACTTGGGATCCCAATCTCAGGGCTCCCCAGAGGCAGGGTCAAAGTTCCTTGGTGAGTCATTAGGGCCTAGCTCTGAATTAAGCATGGTAGACTGGAAAAGACCATCCTGGCTGCCATCAGCAGGACTCAGGAAAAGAAGGTGTCTTTTCAGGACTGCTCAGATTCTCTGTTTTTTTTCTCCTCCGTGCATTTGGAAGCAGGACTGGGTTGGAAGCAGACTGCCATCTTGGATAATTCATTAAAGAAAGAGTCCAAGAGACAAACTGGGCTTTGTGTTAATCTGGGCATGTGGTTCCTCAATCGGAACATAGCAAATGGAATGATATTAAGGTATTGTTTTTCTAAAATACTTTTTTAGTTGTAGATGGACAATATCTTCATTTTATTTATTTTTATGTGGTGCTGAGGATCAAAATCCAGTGCCTCTGGGCTGGGCTGGGGCTCAGTGGTGGAGCGCTTGCCTAGCATGTGTGAGGCACTGGGTTCGATCCTCAGCACCGCATAAAAATAAACAAACAAAATAAAGGCATGCTGTCCATCTACGACTACAAAAAATATTTAAAAAAAACAGTGCCTCACACGTGTGAGGCAAGCATTCTACCACTGAGCCCCAGCCCCAACCCTTAAGGTATTATTGATAATTACTTTGGGGGTGATTTTGGTATTGTGGCTATGTCTACAAGGATTCCTTCTCTTTAAGTGATATATACTGAAATATTTATGGATGAAATAATATCATGTTTGGGATTTGCTTCAAAATACCCAGAAGGGAGGAGGTAAGGGGGAAGGAAAAGCAGAGGAGGTACAGATGACACCAGATTGGTCATAAATTGATAGTAGTTACTCTGGGTGATGGTACATGGGTGCCCCCCTTTTCCTGTAAACTTAAAAATGTTAAATGTTTTTCTAAAATGTTTAATAAACAAAAGCCACCAGGTGTCCTGGTGCACACCTGTAATCCCAGGGCTCAGGAGGCTGAGGCAGGAGGATCGAAAGTTCAAAGCCAGCCTCAGTAATTTAGTGAGGCCCTAAGCAACTCAGTGAGACGTTTTCTCTAAATAAGATACAAAATTGGGCTGGGGATGTGGCTCAGTGGTTAATTGCTCCTGAGTTCAATCCCAGGTACCTGCCCCCCAAAAGAAAAAAGCCATACAAACTTACTTAATCCCAAACTAGTAAAACCTGCCCTCCAAGTATGCTTCTGTGCTATTTGTTCCTAGGGTTGATTGATCTTTTTTTTTTTTTTTTTCCAACTCTAGGTCACCTCCCTGAAGTGAGAAACTTATTTCAAACATCTTTCTACTGTGGCTGGGCAGGTGGAGGCCATGGAGGACAGTGGTTAGAGTCCAGGACATGTGCTACCTACTCAAAACTGGGCCACATCCCAAGGCCTTTTTAATATTGTTTTGAGACAGGGTCTTGCTAAGTTGCTGAGGCTGGCCTTGAACTTGGGATCCTCCTGTCTCAGCCTCCCAAGTTGCTGGGATGACAGGCGTGCACCACTGCATCTGTTAATGAAAATCCTTTTATAAACATAAGCTTTTTGCAGAGCTCAGAAGCAAGATTTCTCCAACCTCCTCGTTTACTTTTTTCTCTTGATACCCTCAATCTCCCAAGGCAGGTCATAGAAACTAGAACCCCTTTCTCCCAAAGCTCCCCCATAAAACCTAGAAACATTACGCTAACTTTCTCTGCCTTTTTGTGTAAGAGCTAGCCATAAAGAAATTCTCTGACCTGCCTTGTCTGGCAGGGTCATACCCAGCGGGTCCTGTCCTATACTGGGGAGGAAAAGACTGCTCAACACAGAGAGACTCAGAAGAATTCGGTGTTATCAGTTTACCCAGAGCAGATGTGGCTTTTGGGAACTGAATATTGTGTCAATTTGAAAGAAATCGATGGATATAATGGCACTGTTGTGGCCCTCAGTATGGAAGATACACTAGTGCTGGGCACCCATTAGGCTGGTTTTAAAAATGAGTAGGAACTGGGTACAGTGGCACATGCCTGTAATTCCAGCAGCTCAGGAGGCTGAGGCAGGAGGATCTCGAGTCCAAAGCCAGCCTCAGCAATTTAGTGAGGTCTACGCAACTCACTGAGACCTTGTCTCTAAAGAAAAAGAAAAAGAGCTGGAGATGTTGCTCAGTGGTGAGTGCCCCTGGGTTTAATACCTGGTAACACTCCCCGCCCCCCCAAAAAAATCCCTTCTATTGAGGAGCACTACAACTGGTAATTTAGAATAATACCATTCCTTCCCTTTGTCATTAATATATGTTTGCTCCTTCCCTGCAAATGTTGCTGGTTTGCTTTTCAGTTGCTAGGTAGAAGGTGAGTATAATGTAGTTAAGATAGCAAATTGTCCCATAAATAAGTACTGTGTACATGGTATCTCTCCATATTGCACTTGATGCTCCAAATTATTCATTATGATGTTAAATCCACTGCTCAGTGTGTGAGGTAATAGTTAACTCCATATACTGACAATCTGAGCTTAGTACTTTCCTGGGTTTGAAAATTAACTTAGAACAGGATTCTTCTGGATTTGTTCAGAGCACCATACCCGTAAAAAGGAATGGATAGTCATTGGAAAGTTGACCCAGAAGGGTGAAAGGTCAACTGAGGTCCGAGATTAGAATCCCAAATAGGAACTGGGAAAATAGCATCCATCCTTGATTAGCCCAGGGAGCTTTTATTCTTAAATTAAATCTTCCAGAAAATTCTATCCAGAAATATTCGGAAGGATTGGGCTTTGGCATCAACCAGACCTAGGTTCAAATCTAGATTCTGTAAAAATCTAAAAAATATTTTGCAATTACTGAAGTGATTTATATAGATACTTTGTGACCCAGATGGTAGTGCAGCATTTCACATAAAGGCAAAATACTGGAAGCATTTTTTAAAATGTGTTCTTATTAGTTATACATGATAGTAGAATGTATTTTGACATACTCTACATATGTGAAGTATGACTTATCATTTTTCTGGTTGTACATGATGTAGAATTACATTGGTCATGTAATCATATATGCACATAGGATAATAATGTCCAATTCATTTGGAATTAAAATCAGCATGCTACAGGGACACAGCCACATCAATGTTTACAGCAGCTCAATTCACAATAGCTAAACTATGGAACCAACCTAGGTGCCCTTCAACAGATGAATGGGAGCATTTTAAATATCTTTTGAAATAGGTTTGGAAAAAATAAATTGTGAAGCTGGGTACAGTGGTGGATGCCTGTAATCCCAGATACTTGGAGGCTGAGACAGGAGGATTGCAATTTCAAGGCCAGCCTCAGCATCTTAGTGAGACCCTGTTTCAAGATACAATATTCATAAAGGCACTGGGGATGTAGCTCAGTGGGAGAGCACCCCTGGATCCAACCCTTATACAGCAAAAAGGAAAAATAAATTGTAATGTATTCATAATGTTGTGAACTGACATAGGCCAATTTGGTAAGGCAAACCTGAAGCTCCCTTTTAGCCACCATTAGTTCAAGGTGAGTGAGGCTCAAGTATTCCTCACCTTGCTTCCAAGTTATAATGAAAGTAGCTCTGAGACCCAAATCAACCATATGTATATTAGAAGCAGCCACAATCACAAGCACAATCCTTTCAATGGACTCTAGAATTCCAGTTCCCTATCTTCCCATGCAAGGTTCTTTTGAGACAAAGTGTCCAGCATCAGGAAACCATGGTGTCCAAATTCATGGCTGCACAAAGGAGCCATTAGAGATTTAGCCTTAGGTGCCACTGAACACAGGCCACGTGCCCGTCTTGATTCCCCCCACCCTGTTTGTGCAAGGGGGAGCAATATCTCAAATGGTTCAGCCAATCCATAGGCCTTGAATGGTTTTCAATTTCAACAAGAAGAGCTTTTTCTTATCTTTTTTTTTTTTTTTTGCTGTGGTTTTGTTTGTTTGTTTGTTTGTTTTGTTTTGGTTTGGTTTTTGGTGCTAGGGATGGAATCCAGGGCCTTCTGAGTGCTAGGAAAGAACTCTACTACTGAGCTACACCCCAGTTCAATAAGAGCCCTCTTCTGGAGCTGGGGTTGTGACTCAGTGGTAGAGCGCTTGCCTAGCACGGGTGAGGCACTGGGTTCAATTCTCAGCACCACATAAGAATAAATAAAATAAAATAAAGGCATTATGTTCATCTACAACTAAAAATATTAAAAAAAAAAAAAAGGACACCTTGCAGTTCAGGAGGCTGAGGCAGGAGGATGGAGAGTTCAAAGCCAGCCTCAGCAATTTAGTGAGGCCCTAAGCAACTCAGTGAGACCCTGTCTCTAAATAAAATACAAAATAGGGATGGGGATGTGGCTCAGTGGTTGGGTGTTCCTGAGTTCAATCCCCAGTACCTGACCCCCCAAAAAACAACCCTTTCCTAATAGCCATTATACAGATGTACTTGAACACTAATTATTCTCATTAGCAAAACACTTGGTGTGGATGGGAGAGAAAAGTGCTATGGATAAATACCTAAAACTAGCTGATCACTTCTGGAGCCTAACTTCCTGTAAAGAGCAAGGAACTGCACCCAGAGGGCTGCTTAACTACATGTTGTACATGTTCCTAACATGCTATCTATATATAGATTTTTTTTAAAGAGAGAGAGAGAGACACACACACACAGAGAATTTTAATATTTATTTTTTAGTTTTCGGTGGACACAACACTCTTGTTTGCATGTGGTGCTGAGGATCGAACCCGGGCCGCACGCATGCCAGGCAAGCGCGCTACCGCTTGAGCCACATCCCCAGCCCCTATGCTGTCTATATTTAAAGTAAATTGGGGCTGGGGCTGGAGCTCAGTGGTAGAGCATTTGCCTAGCATGCGTGAGGCACTGGGTTCAATCCTCAGCACCACACAAAAATCAATTAA
This sequence comes from Spermophilus citellus, assembly GCF_964194105.1. Classification (NCBI taxonomy): domain Eukaryota; kingdom Metazoa; phylum Chordata; class Mammalia; order Rodentia; family Sciuridae; genus Spermophilus; species Spermophilus citellus. Next base: position 34,200,090 of record NC_138190.1, read on the forward strand.
TTAATTAAAGGTCCATCTGCAACTAAAAAAGAATTTAAAACAAAAATTAAGTAAATTACACTTCCAGTTTCTCTGCACCCATGATTGAGATAAGGTGCAGGCAGAAAGGCTACAGGCACAAAGCACTGTGGGTTGTTTCTTTTTTTTTTTTTTTTTTTTTTCAGCACCAAGAATTGAACCCAGGGGTGCTTAAGCACTGAGCCACATTCCCAGCCCTTTCAATTTCTTATTTTGAGATATGGTCTTGCTGAGTTGCTTAGGACCTCGCTAAATTGCTGAAGCTGGCCTTAGGTCCTCCTGCCTCAGTCTCCTAAGTTGCTGGGATGCCAGGCCTGCACCACTGCGCCCGGTTGTGGGTTGTTTATGAGATGCACTGTGGGAAAAAAAGCTTGAAGTTGTGGTGTTGTTAGCTGCTCAGTCCTTGCTGACATTGAGAGACCTGGGGGAAATTTTCAAAGCAAGATTGAAAAACGTTTTCTAACCCTTTGGCCCCAGATGACCACAAGGTGGGTGATCCTCCCTCCACCAATCAAAACTCATCAATGAAACAGTCGGGAAATTTCTTATGACCCCAAGGGCTGCACATAACCTCTGTAGCACCCTGTAAATCATGTCACCATGAGATGCCAAGACAGTGTAGTGAGGGTGAAGACCCAGCTGTCCAAAGGATGAAAAAGAAAAATTATGATGCCAAGCTGTGCCAACCAGAAATGGGGAGAGAGAGAGAGAGGGAGAGAGAGAGAGAGAGAGAGAGAGAGAGAGAGAGAGAGAGAGAGAGAGAGAGAGAGAGAGAGAGAGAGAGAGAGAGCTGAGAAGTACTGAATTGTGCCAAGAAAACAAAATGGAATGAACAAACCAAGCTGATCAGCAACACAGCTAACTACTGTGGCCTCCACTACAGAGGCCCACGAACCAGCTACAGAAAAGAATTCAGCTCATCCAGGAGTCCAAATTCTTGGGTGGTGACACAGAACACACCCAGTTGGTGAAAGCCTTGGGTTTTGCTCCTGGGCAGCAATGTTTACCCAATTCTTTTCCAGAACAGAGCATGTGAGCGGAACAAGCTGCTCCTGCCAGGTGGCCCAGCCTATGCGACACACCTGAACGATGATGCTAACATATCCCACCGCTCTTATCCTCAACAAGGCAGATTGACCCACGAGGGGGACCCAGACTACACTAGCCACGAATGACATCGTCATCAGCAAGTTCACACAGTACCTGAGGCAGGGTGCCCACAGCGAGCTCAAGAAGAATTTGGATAAAGGGAAGCTGGAGAGAAGAAACTTCCAGAAGCCAACATGGACATTTTTGAAGATATTGGGGATGATGTGCCCTCCACAACCAAGACACCTTGGGACAAGAGCCAGAGAGACCTGGATCAAGAGTGGGAGTGAGTTGGAGTCCACAAGATGCAGGGGAAAAGAGAAGGCCCAGCTGGGGCCTGGCTTCGAGAAGCTGAAAGTGGACCATGGGTGTGGACAAATGACCTGGGCCTGCCAAATTCGTTCATGAAAAGTGTGCTGGGCCTGCTGGCCGTGAAGGCACTGAATTGCTAAGGAAGCCAGAAAAAAGCCGATGAGAGAATTTTTTGGAGTGTTCAACGGTTCTGGCAAGGGCTGCCCAGCCGTAATGGCTGTGGACAGTGACACAGAGAGACTGTACCCCAAAATAAACCAGAATAACAAAAAGGAGCCCTTGTGCCGTTAGGACGCTAATATTCTGGAAGAATAACATGAGTCCATGAACAAGGAGGAGGTCTGATCCAAAGCTGTACCCCACTGTGCTATCAAGATGTCTGAGAGACAGGCGCTGTGGCTCACGCCTGTGATCTCAGCAGCTCGGGAGGCTGAGACAGGAGGATCTCGAGTTCAAAGCCAGCGTCAGCAAAAGCGAGGTGCTAAGCAACTCAGTGAGACCCTGTCTCTAAATAAAATACAAAATAGGGCTGGGGATGGGGCTCAGTGGTCGAGTGTCCCTGAGTTCAATCCCCTGTTACCAAAACAAAGAAAACACACAACCAACACACTAATCTCCAGTTGTAACTAGAGAGTCTCCGCAAGGTCGTGTTCTCTACTGCTTGCTTTCTACAATTCTCAGAAAGGTTGCAAGGTGTTTTTAGTGAATGCATATAAAGTTTTATTGTATAATCTTTGGTTCTGTTAAAACCGGTCAACCTCAGGGGCTGGGGCTGGGGCTCAGTGGTAGAGCGCTTGCCTCGCATGCATGAAGCACTGGGTTCGATCCTCAGCACCACATAAAAATGAATAAAATAAAGATATTGTGTCCATCTACAGTGAAAAAAATATTTTTAAAAAATCAGTCAGCCTCTGATGCCCTGGGGAGCTGCTGAAGGACCCGAGACGCTATGCTGGAGTGGGGTGAGGGTGGGGTGTGTGGCCTGTGTCCAGGCTTTGTGGCCGTCAGTTTCTGAGTGCCCTCTTCCCACAGACTGCACCTCATCTCCGTGACTATGCAGAGGGATCTTGTGCATGACTTGATTCTTCGTGGTTACATGATTCCGGCCAAGACATTGATGCAGGCAGCCAACTATACCATGGGCCGAGAAACCATCTTCTTCTCCAACCCTGGTGATTTCCATCTCACCCAATGGCTAAGCAAAAACAAGGACAAAACCCACTTCTGGTACCTGGGCTTGGCTGGAGTGTGCAGCCGCATGTGGGGTGGTGGGTGGCAGAGCTGGAGGCGACCCTCCCCCTCATTTGTGGGCTGGAGAACTTCAGAATTGAAATCCTACAGACCAATGACCTAAATAACAAGTTCAGCCTCATCTTGACACCTGAGAAGCCATTCTTCTTCACATTCTTGTCCTTTAAGCAGGACCCAGCCCTGGTGTGATCAGAGAGGGTGGCCCTGCTCTCCTGCCAGCCAAGCTGACAGTCATGTGGTGGGATGGCCCAGTGTGGGGACACAAGTTTTTTTTTTTAATATATATATATTTTTAGTTGTAGATGGGCATAATATCTTTTTTTTTTTAATTTGTTTATTTTTATGTGACTCTGGGGATCAAACCCTCCTTCTCTTCTTCAACTGCCCCAGGAAGACAATAAACTGCACTTTGGGGATCCAAAAATATAAATAAATAAATAAATAAGTTGGTTAACCTGCAACAAATAACTTACAGAAACCAGAACCCAGACTATGAAATACTATGTAGCTGTAAAAAAAGAGTAAGATACAATCAACTCGGTAATGATGTTACTAAATGGCAAATAAATGTCCTGTATTGAAGCCGAATACCACACTGGAAATTAATAAGATAAATCTCTACTTCCTGCCTTGGTAAAGTAACTGAGATATATATATATTTTATGTCCTGCTCAGCCTGAGTTCTATGATATAGCAGCAGTAGGGTCCAGTCCCTGATGAGTGTTAAAGATGTTTAAATTCCCACATTAGCTGAAATGTTAGCAAGTACACAGAACTGAGAAGGGTCCTGGTAGTGGGTACAATTTTTAAGTACAAAAAAAAAAGGGATATATAACATGACTTTATTTTACTAAAAATAAAATCATATATGTTTGAACAGGTATAGAAGAAAGTCTACACAGATACTGTTGTTACATCTAAAGAGCAATCAGAAGGGAAAATATAGAACCACTTTTTCTTCATGCATTTGTATATTTTGAAATTGTATGTATTACTTTGGTCACATGAATTTTAAAACTTGGCACTGTCAGGACTGGGGATATAGCTTAGTGGTAGAGCACTTGCCTGGGCAGCCTGAGGCAGGAGGATCGTGAGTTCAAATCCAGCCTCAGCAACTTAGCGAGGTCCTAAGCAACTCAGCGAGACCCTGTCTCTAAAGAAAATATAAAAAAGATTTCCATCCCCAGCATTGCAAATTAAAACAGAAAGAGTTAAATGATCTTATAGAAGAATATGGTGAAATGTTTACACACATATTGTTAGGCAAAATAGTATTATATTAGCTATGACAACCATTAACTTCTCATCTGTATGCAAACCCACTGTGGCAGATTGTATTTTCTAAACAGCTCTCTGACATGTAGCCCACCAGTCTCTTCTTACAGTGGGACTTTGGCTTTAACAGGCCTCTATTGAGAGGTGTGGGGTCTGTTTCTTCCTGCTATGGTTCAAATATTTTTTCCAAAACTTATATTGAAATGTAACTGATGCTATAACATTATTTAGGGGACTGGGGGCCGGGGGCTGTGGCACATGCTTGTAATCCCTGAAGCTTGGGAGGCTGAGACAGGAGGATCACAAGTTCAAAGCCAGCCTCAGCAATTTAGTGAGGTTCTAAGCAACTCAGGGAGACCCTGTCTCTAAATAAAAAATTTAAAAAGGGGCTGGGGATGGGGCTCAGTGGTTAAGAACCCCTGGGTTCAATCCCTGGTACAGGGGGCGGGGGTAGGTAGTCTATGGGGTTTAATGCAGAATGGGGAAGGCAGAAATGAAGGGGAACTGCTGGGGGGAAACCGAGGACACAGGGCCTGCTCTGGTGGCCATGCATTCCAACCAGCTCTCATGAAAAAAAAATTTGTCATGAAAAGAATTGCTGGGGAGACATGGTTTTTGCCCTGTCCGTGCCTGTGTGATTATCTAGAAATTAAACTTACTGGTACCTTCATGCTATAGTTTGGGTATGATTGTCCTCGAAAGGTTCATGTGCTGGAAGCTTCACCCCTAGTGTGGTGGTGTCAAGGTGGTAGAACTTTTAAGCGATAATGCTTGGGCTGGGGTAGAGGACTTGCCTGGCATGCATGAGGGCCTGGGTTCTATAACCAGCACTGGAAGAAAGGAAGGAAGGGAGGGAGGGAGGGAGGTATGGAGGGAGGGAAGAAAACAAAAGGTCAGGCTTAGGTCATTGATCTCTAGGCCTTAGAAGGGATTGAAGTAGCTCTCTTTAGACCCTGGTAAATTCCCTCAGGAGGGAATTATTATAAAAGAGCAAGCCTGGCCTCTGAATCTCTTTGGCTTCCTGTTTTGCCATGTGACTTCTTCTGCATGTTCTCCTGCCCTTGTGATGCTATCCTCCATGAAATCCTCATCAGAAGCTGAACTGATGGGACTGCTAGACTTGAATGTACAGCTTCCAAAAGTGTGAGCTAAATAAACCTCTTTTCTTCATACATTACTAAGCCTCATGTATTTTGTTATAGTAACAGAAACCAAGATACTTTGCTATTAGATTTCCTGTATTTCATACTCCACATATAAATAGAAATCATTTATTAAATAATTCATTCATTTATTCATCAGATGTTGTGTTCTTACAACATCTTCTATGAACACTGAGTTGTTATATTTTCACCTATGTATATCCTCCATGTAACTACCACCCAGTTCAAGATATAAAGCATTTTTAGTACCCGAGAAAGTTCACCTGTGCTCCTTCCAAGTCTGCCTCTGTCACCCTTAAAGATAAGAACTATTTTGACTACTCTCATCATAGAGTCAGAAGATACAGGTTTTTTCAGGGTGGTGGTGAAATCACCACAGTAAGTGTCCAGTGGCTTAATAAGATGAAGTTCCCATTAAAACTTGGAAATAAGATTGCCCTCTGACTCAGTCAGGGTTTAATCAGGAAAAAAAAAACATTTCAAACAGAAAGATTCTATGCTGAGAATTTAAGGTGCTTACAAAATCCTCAAAAGAGCTTGAAGAGCAGAAGGGGAGGGACTGTCCTTGGGCTATTTTGGTTTCAAAAATCACACGACTTTAGCTGCGATCCAGAGATGAGGAAGCTGCCACTTTGCTACCAGAATTGCCAATCCCACCATGAAGCTGGCAGCTAGACAGAGAGAGTAGAGTCTGGCCCCCTCTACACCAGCATCTGTTCACCAGCACCAAGCAGAAGAAAAATGACTTCTGTCTTACTTCCGCTTTCCAAAATATAGTACAAGTGCATCTCATCAGTGAAATCCCAATCATGTCTGGAAAATTCTAGTGCAAGAGAGTCTGGGTAATATAGTTGTTAGCTTTCCAGCCCCTGAGATAAGAGAGAAATCAAAGAAGGGTGAAGATGGATACTGAGTGTCTGGCACACAGCTTCTGAGCATGACATGTCTTAGAGGAAACTATAGCTACATACGCCCTCCAGGACACTGGCTTCTGAACCATCGTAATTTTGCTATTGTTAAATCAAAAGTTATGAGGGAGGGGTGGGATTGGAATAGCAAAGACAGTAGAATGAATGGGGCAGAACTTTCCTCTGTTCATATATGAATACACGACCAGTGAAACTCCACATCATGTGCAACCACAAGAATGGGAAGTTAGTTATTTATTTTTATGTGGTGCTGAGGATCGAACCCAGAACTTTATATGCACGAGGCAAATGCTCTATCCCTGAGCCACAACCCCAGCAAGAATGGGAAGTGATACTCCATGTCTGTATGATATGTCCAAATACACTCCACTGTCATGTATAGCTAAAAAGAACGAATAAAATAAATACATAAAAAGTATAAACAGACCTCAAAAAAGGAGGAATTAGTGATAATTTATCAGAAGCATGTTATAAGGAGCTTGACAGAAAGAAATAGGAGTTCTTAAACAGTGAACAAAAAAGAACATGCTTTGTGTGTGTGTGTGTGTGTGTGTGTGTAGGTGTGTGCACACACGTGCGCTGGGGATGGAACCCAGGGCCTTGCACATGCTAGGCAAGTACTTTGCCACTGAGCCACACCCCAGCCCTAAAACATTCTTATTTTAGTCAGGGTTGTTAGGCACAAGCCCCACACACCCAATCAAATCAGCTGATGCAAAAGAAGAGACTGCCCTTATACCCATTAGAATAACCAATATAAAATAAATAAATAAAGAGATAGATAGATAGATAGATAGATAAATAAATAAATAAATACCAAGTGTTGGCAAGGATGTAAAGAGGCTGGGAACCTTACGCATGGTTGGTGAAATTGCACAGGGCTACATCCTCTGTGGAAAACCATATGGTAGTTTCTCAAAAAATTAAAATAGAATTTCATGATCTGGCAAAGACCACTTCCTAGCTGAAAACAGGGTTTATACTGGGGACTGAACTTAGGGGCACTTAACCACTGAGCCATATCCCAATCCCTATTTTATATTTTAATTTAGAGACAGGGACTCACAGATATGCTTAGGGCCTCACTAAGTTGCTGAAGCTGGCTTTGAATTCATGATCCTCCTGCCTCAGCCTCCTGAGATGCTGGGATTACAGGTGTGCACCACCATGCCCAGCCGAAAACAGTCTTGAAGAGATGTTTTACAAATCCAAGTTCATAGCAGAACTATTCATAATACCCAAAACACAGAAGCAACCCAAGTGTCCATCAACAGATGAATGGATAAACAAAATGTGATAAATCCATATAGTGGAATACTATTCAGCCTTAAAAAGGAAGGCAATTCTGACATGTGCTACAACATGGAGGGACCTCAAGGATACTGTGAGGATATTAAATAAAATAAGCCGGTTGCAGCCAGGAGCAGTGGCACATGCTTATAATCCTAGCAGTTGGAGAGGCTGAGATAAGAGGATCAAGTTCAAGGCCAACCTTGGCAACTTGGTGAGACCTTGTCTCAAAATTAAATTAAATTTTAAAGGGGCTGTGGGTGGAAGTCAGAGTTGCATGCCCCTGGGTTCAATCTCCAGTACTGGGGAAAACAAATTTTTAAAAACAAATAAGCCAGTTGCAAAAGAATACAATGTAACTTCCAGAGTACTCAAATTCATAGAGAGAAAATGGAATGATAGTTGTCAGAAGCTGGGGGAAGGGAGGAAGGAGGAATGATTGTTTAATGTGTACAGAGTTGCAGATTTACACAAGGAAAGTGTTTTGGAGATGGATGGTGGTAACAGTTGCTTAACAGTTCCAAAGTACTTAATGCCACTGAACTGTACACTTAAAATGGTTAAGATGCTCCTGTAATTCCCACGGTTCGGGAGGCCGAGGCAGGAGGATCGCAGTTCAAAGCCAGCCTCAGCAAAAACAAGGCCCTAAGCAACTCAGTGACACCCTGTCTCTAAATAAAATACAAAATAGGGCTGGGGATGTGGCTCAGTGGTCGAGTGCCCCTGAGTTCAATCCCCAGTACCACCTACCCCCCAAAATGGTTAAGATGGTAAAACATTTTAGTATAATTACAGTAAATTTATTTTTTAAATGACAGGGTTGAGTTATAAGGATTCTGGGGGCATTTCACCTATTTCCAAGTCAGGGAAAGCCGTTGAGTCTTCCCAGGGATTGACAACCAAGAATTTCAAACCTGGTAAGACCGGTGGACACATCTGGTCTTTCCTGTCTACTTGTCTTCGGATGTCAGCTTTACTCCTCTCTAAATATGTGGCAAAAGATAGTAACTCCCAGGTCTCTCTGTTCAAGGGTTACCAAAGAAATCAGTAGGATCTTTGAGCCCCAATCCCCAAATTCTAGGATTGAGAAGCCCATTGGCCTGTCTGGGTCATGTGATCACCCCATTTCAGTTGGCCAGGTTAGTAGCTTATCAAGCACAGACTAGGACATGAGAAGGAATGGGAAGGTTTCAAGAATGGCTAGGTGTGACCCATGCAACCGCCCTGCCAAAGATGGCTTATTACAATACATTCCAGCTGAGGAGATGGGTGCAGCTGAGCCTAATGTATTGGGTATTTGCTCTGACTGTATACACACCGAGGTGACATTGATGAAGTAGGAATTCCATGTCACTTGCATTTTTGAAGAGAACACACCAAGCAGGGTGCAGTGGCACACACCTGTAATCCCAGCAGTTTGGGATTACAGCAGCTTGGGATCCTCCTGAGGCAGGAGGATCGCGAGTTCAAAGCCAGCCTCAGCAATTTAGCAAGGCCCTGTCTGTAAATAAAATATTTAAAAGGATGTGGCTCAGTGGTTAAGTATCCCTGGGTTCACATCTCCAGCACCTAAATAAATAAATAAAATATCTGGGAAGACAGTCCCTTATATGGGCAACCATAACACTGGCCTTTCTTTGGAAACTTCCATACTCACTGAAGACCTGATCAGTAAATACAAGATTCTTCAAACATAAATTGAATCCACTACATGTAATTTCTACCAAGTCAAAGGGAAGTGTGCCTTCTCAAGATTCAAAGGAGCAAACTAGATTTATAAAGGCTTTCTACCGTGAAATATAACACACAAATGAATACACATCAATGTTCAGAATATGGATAATCATATAAAATGAACACTAGTGTAGCAACCACTACCTAGGTTAAGAAATGACTGGCACCCCTAAATCCTGCTGCATGTGTGTTTCAGAAATATCTGTTTTCTCTCCACCCTGGAGGCTACCACTATTCTGATTTTTACGTAACAATCTCTTTTTCTTTTCTTTCTTTCTTTTTTTTTTTTTTTTTTGCTTTGTTTTTGGTACTGGGGATTGAACCCAGGGGCACTTAAGCACTGAACCACGTCCCCAGCCCTTTTTATCTTTTATTTAGAGACAGGGTCTTACTAAGTTGCTTAAGGCCTTGATAAGTTGCTGAGGCTGGCTTCCAACTTGTGATCCTCTTGCCTCAGCCTCCCAAGTCCCTGGGATCACAGGCATGCATCACCACACCCAGACATTCTATTGCTAATGGACATTTAACTGCTTTCACTCTGGAACTATTATGACTGGTGCTGGTAGGGACATTCTTGTACATGTATTCTGTTGTATGTAAATACATTTAAGTGTAGTATTTATTCCAACTGAACAGCTGTCTCATTAGCTAGGAATAGCTTCAACTTTAATAGATTAGGCAATATTCTTGGATACCATTGCATCAATTTATACTCCTATTAGCAAGATATGAGTTTCAGCTGATTCACAATCCTTGCCTACACTTGGCATGGCCAGGCATTTAGCTTTTGCCAACCTAGTGGTGTGTGGTGCTATCTCGTGGTTTCAGATTTGCATTTCCCTAACTAATAATAAGATTGAGCATCTTTTTTTAATATGTATTTACTGGCCTTTGATTTCCTCTTTGGTGAGGTCTATGAAAGTCTGTGACCTACTTTTCTATCAGGTTGTCTTGTTCTTATTGAGTCACAGGGTGATTCATATATTCTGGATACAACTTATCTTTTCCCATTTTCTGGCTCATATTTTCACTTACTTTATAGTGGTTTTTTTTCAGAACAGTTTGACATTTACAGAAAAATTAAGAATACAATACAGATATTTCCCACATACCTCACACCCACCCTTCCCTATTATTAGCATCAGTGTGGTCCATTTGTCACAACTAATGAACCAAAATTGATGTATTATTATTAACTGAAGTTCATACTTTATTCATATTTCCTTTTTTCTGTTGGAGTAGCCCAAGCAGGACACTTCATTACATTCCATCATCATTTCTCTGTAGGCTCCTCTTGGCTGTGACAGTTTCTTAAGACTTTCCTTATCTTTGGCAACATTGACAGTTTTGAAGGGTGGTGATCAGGTGTTTTGTAGAAAGCTCCTCTACTAGAATTTGTTCCATATTTCTCTCATGGGGGAGGAAGACCACACAGGTGAAGCATCATATCATATCCGGATACATACTATCAATGTGGTTTATCACTGCTGATGTTGACCTTGATCTCCTGACTGAGGGAGTGTTGTCAGGTTTCTGCATTGTAAAGCTATCCTCCTCTCCCTTCCCCACCTTTCTGTACTGCATATGATGTCTTTTGAAGAACAGAAATCCTTTTTTTCATATTTTTGTTGGTGCATGATCATTATATATAAAACGGTGGGATTTGTTGTTACATATTTGTATGCGCACACAATATAACCATATAATTTGATCAATATCATTCCCAAGAGCTGGGCATGGTGGTGCATGCCTGTAATCTCAGAGGCTTAGGAGGCTGAGGCAGGAGGATCACAAGTTCAAGGCCAGCCTCAGCAATTCAGGGAGACCCTAAGCAACTTACTGAGACCCTGACTCTGAATAAAAAATGAAAAGGGCTGGAGATGTGGCCCAGTGGTAAAACACCCTTGGGTTCAATCCTCTGTACCAAAAAAAAATGTTCCCCAGTATTTTGAAGAGCAGAAATTCTTCATTAATAATAATTATTATCATTGAGTGGGAGGCTGCATGCTCTGGGAGCAGAGCATGACCTCAGCCTCTACAGGGCTTCCAGGGGGCTGGTTTGCAGTCCAGGCCATCTCACCAAGCTCTCTCTGGGGTCACTTAGAACTCACTGCTAGAATGAACTGGGGAAGGGAACAGAATTAGGGATGCCAACAGAAATGTGTGTTCTTTCAAATCTCACATTCAGAACTTTAGTCTTGAAATTCAAGAGCCAAGAAGTTGACATCTCTGTTTTCCCTTTCTCCTCTGAGTCTTCCCCTCAGGGCAATGGCTGGCTGGCCCCTGGCCTGTGGCAGCAAGGGAAGGCCAAATAGGCCTTTTCTGCAAACACATATGCACCTCTTAATGCCTCAAAGGAAAAGTTAACCACACAGTACATCATCCATTGTAGCTAGGCGGGGATGGGGGCGGCTGTAATCCCAGCAACTAGTTTGGAGGATGAGGCAGGAGGATTGCAAGTTCTAAGTCAGCCCCAGCAACTTATCCAGGTGCTAAGCAACTCAGTGAGACCCTGTCTCTAAATAAATTACAAAATAAGGCTGGGGATGTGGCTCAGTGGTTAAGTGTCCCTGGGTTTAATCCCTGGGACCAAAGAACAAAAGACTAATGGGCTGGGGATGTGGCTCAAGAGGGAATGCGCTCACCTGGCATGCGCGGGGCGCTGGGTTCGATCCTCAGCACCACATAAAAATAAAATTAAAAAATGTGTCCACTGAAAACTAAAAATAAATATTAAAAAATTATCAATCTCTCTCTCTTTAAAAAAAAAAAGACTGAATCATAAAACAGAACTGCTGACCACTCACAGTGTGATCTTGACAACATATCCACTTCCCTAGGTTCAATCTCTCAATCTATGCACGGAGGAGAAGGCTTCCAGAGCATTTCTTGCTAAATTCTGAGGCTCTAATAAGCAGTAATGGTCCTCTGAGAAAGCTGGAAGGGAACTTTAGATGTAAGGATAAGCTATTTGCCCTTAGCCCAAAAGACTATGTTATTTCTCAAGACAAACAGAGTAAGAAAGATTGTGACACTATGAGGTTTTCTTGCAAGGTGGAGATTTGTTTTATATTCCTATCTATACAATTTTGATGCTATTCCTCAAATTTAAAGAAATAAGATTGTCCTAGAACTCTTTTAAGAACAGAAAAAGAAAAAAAAAACTGCTTCCCCTGTTTCTTTAGGCTAGATGAAACTGCAGAAACTCTGGTCCACTTTTAGCTGATTATCTCCCTAAATAAGGGTAATTTAGATAAGCTCTTGAAGGGCCTCTAGGATATGCAGCAAGAAGGACTTTTCAATTGATGTGCACAGAAATGAATTCATCATGCCTAAAAATGATTTAAAAATTTTTTTTTCAAGATAGTCATGTTAGAGTTAATGTTTTGGAAATTAGCTGCTTTAGACATTTTGGTTCTCATAATTTTACATTTTCAATGGACAAAAGATCTCTGCTTTTTCAGATTTAAGTCACATTTGTGAAAATTTTCTGCTGGAAAAAATGCAATTTTGAGAGTTCAGAGTTTCCTGAGGTTGAGGGAGAAAATCCAGAGTCCGTTTTCTAAATTGAGAGTGGCTTTGGGGCTGGGCATGCGGCTTGGTGGTGGGGTGCTTGCAACAGACACACACAGTGGCTTTGATAAGCATAATGGGTTCTAGAAAGCTCAGGCTGAGTATTTGGGGAATCTTCTGATTCCAGTTTTGAGGTGGGCAAATTTTCCTTGGGTTGTTCTGCTGCCTGGGAAACTCCTGGGGTTGCTGTTTTCAACCCGCGCGCGCCTGTCCATCCGTCCGTCTGTCTCTCTCTGTCTCTTTTCTCCTTCCAAGTTAATTCTAAGAAGAAAATAAAGAGTGGGAACTGAGAAAACAGAGACATTCTTCTCCTGAAAGACCCCCGGACCCTCAAATCCCCCGTCCAAAAGAACTAGCGTCACACTGGCTGCAAAAGCAAGAGGCAAGTTTATTAATACACAGGCGCCTGCGGGTGCACAGCATAACCTCAGCCGAAGCTTTGGTGAACTGGCACACCGGGCTTTGGGGTACAGATCTTTTATAGGGAAAAAGGAGTTGTTTTCCACCTAGCACAATAACAGGTGTTTTTGAATCCAGCATACACGTCACTTAAAGGGTAAACTTGTTTTTCACTATGGTAAACTTGTTTTTCACTATAGGTTCCCGAAAAACTCATCAATCTTACAGGTTTACATTGTGTTTCCTCCCTGTTCCCGCTTATGATCCCAGTCTGCTCAAGCATGTCCTGTGATGTGGTCAGGGTGCCCTTTCTAACAGGTCATGTGGTGAGCTCACCTGTTTACTACATACTTTCTACTTTTCATAATCAGGCCTTAGGTTATGGGGCTGGGGTCTTTCACTCCTAATAAGTCTATCTTATATTTGTGCACTGAACAGTACTCAACCACCTTCTGTGGCTCCCCATTTCCTGAAAAGTGTAGTTCTTTCTCATGTACATTTCAAAATTCTTAATAAATATGTCCCTAACTTAAAGTTTTAGCTTGGCGTCCCCTTCCCTCATATAATCTCTTCTTTTATCAAGCAGAACAGTTAATGAGGAGGCTTTCTTACTTTAGAGTTTCCCCTACCTGGAAGAAGCTCCCCACCTCCTCGCATACTGAAATCATATCCATCTGTCAAGGTCATCAGCAGGAGTATCATTTTCTAACCAGTGTCACTTCCTGCTTCACACCATAGAGACTAAAGACCATAAGCTGTGGGAAGGGAAGATCCTGGTCCAATTATTAAGTCTAGCCCTGCTATATCGTCACAGAACACCTTGCCCAGACTAGAAACTGAAAAATGGATGTTCCGTCCCACCGTTCTTGGTAGTTCGGAAAGTATTCGGAGGCAGGGCTGCCAGATTTGGCTAATCAAAATAAGGACGCTCAGTTATATTTGATTTTCAGATTAAAAAAATGAATACTTGCTTTAGTATGTCCCATAAAAATGTTCGAGACATACTAAAAAGTATTTGTTGTTTATCTGAAATTCAATTCTGGGAATCCTGTATTTTATCGAACACCCCTCCTTGGGGGCAGGGATTCCCAGGGGCATCTAGCTTTTTCCCCCCCCGCAGATGCTCAACATCTGGATGCTTCTTAAAGCGAAACCCGAACCTGCCGTTGTACAGTTGGCATTCGTAGCAGGGTGGAGCCCACGACCCGGAAAGACAGACCCTCCCAGTTGGAGATCGTCGCCGGAGACTGAACAAAAAGTCGGCACTCACGAGGCAGCCTCACCCGGTGGGATCTCGGGACCCCGCGACCGGCTCAGTCAGCCCCTCGACACCCCCTGCCTTACCCTTCATCTTATGACCCGTCATCGCCGGCAGGAGGTCGGCACCGCCCAGCTCTTCAATCGTTGGCTACCATTGGCAGGGCATTCCATCCATCATTCTATACCCCGCCTAAAAGGCTGGCCGCTCCCTGCTACGTCCCTCCCGTAGTTCGCGGCGTAGCTGCCAATTGGTTGAGAAGGCGGCAGCCGTCCCGGCGCAACAAAGGGGCGGGTTCTCGGACTCGGAGCGATATCGAGCGCGTCACCCCCTCTAGCTGCGGTGGTCGCTCGAATCCCGCCCGCCCTCTCAGTGTCGCCCTGCGCTGCTGAAGCCGCCGCGGCACCATGGCTGTGCTCGCCGTGATCCTGTGCTTGTCGGTGGCGGGTGAGGAGTCGGGGCGGACGTGCGGGACGTGCTTCGGGAAGCCCTGCGCTGCGGGGCTCGAGGGTCCCGGGCGGCCGGGGGTGGGCGGCTGCCCGGCGGATGCCGCAGTGCGGGCAGCCAGGGCCGGCCTCGCCTCAGCCGCCTCTCTCAGGGCTGTTCCCCGGGATCCGCTCGTAGCGGTGCGGCCTTAGGGACCGACGGTCCAGGGCCAGGGCCGGGCTCCGTGGGGGGTTCTCGGAGCCGGCCTCCACCCTCCGCCTTTTTGAGGAAGGCGCGTCCTCCCGCAGTGCCGCCAACCTCCAATCAGCCTGGCCTCCTCTTCCGGCTCGGGAGGCTCTTCGGAGGTCGGGCGCATTTCTCAATGGACTGGTGAACCACAGCCCGCTGCGAAGAAGGAAAGGCCGATTCCTTAGCTGCCATTGGCTGCTGCCTTTATTATTATTCTTTGCATTCGGTTAATGTCTTCAATGTAGTGGTTGTCATCAATAATGGTGACGGCTCTAACTCATGTATGTTTCAGGATGTAAAAATTGGGGTGGTGTCATTATTTTATGTGGTTTGTATCTTCAGGTGAACACAAAGCACCTCTCCATAGTTTGTCACAGTTCCCAGTTTTAAGGATTTGGAAACTGGGATGTGAGTCACATCCTTAGGGTCACATGTCAAATCAATGGCAGCTTTCTGAGAGGAACCTGGGTTCCCTAGCATTGAGCAAGAGTGGAAGTCAGCGAACATTTGGTCTCTCAACTTGTATATTATGTGGTAATGCATTGCAATTGACAGCAATCCTCAGAAAAGGGTGTCGTCCTCGTTTTGCAGAGTGATCAAACCTAAATAGATTATTCAACACCATAGAGGCAGTAAGTAGTGAAGTTGGACTTGAACCCAGACCAGCTGGCTCCAAAGCACGGGCCTTTTCCATAATGTGTTGTAGCAAAGGCAGTGCTGCATGTGAGAATGTGGGTGTAATGGGGGCCAAGCCAGGGAATGCACACTGTGGGCAACAAGAGCCCAAGTTGAGAACAACTTGGAGGAATTGGTGCCCTGGTCTCCCGTGTGTCACTTTAAAACCAGTGGGAGGTCTGTGCCTGTGCTGTGGGAGGTCCTGCGTCAGGAATGACAATTTAATTCTGTGGGAGGTATAGACCAGTGATGTTCTTGAAATCGGTAGCTCTCTTCCATCTCTGGAGGTGTGTTGATAATAGTTATATTTATTTTCTTTCTTTTTTGTGTGTGTGAAACCAGGGATTGAACCCAGGAACGCTCTTCCATTGAGCTATACTCCCAACGCGGCCCTTTTTATTTTTTATTTCCGGACAATCTTGCTAAATGGCTGAGGCTGGCCTTGATGATCCTCCTGCCTCAGCCTCCTGAGTCACTGGGACTACAGAGGTGTGCCACCACACCCAGCTTTTTGTTTCTTTTCGTTAGCTGACTTTGAAAAGGTCATTCTGATCTGTCCATTAAGATACTTTTCTTTGGGCATGGTGGCTCAGGCCTCTAATCCCAGCCACTCTGGAGGCTGAGGGGGAGGATTGCCAAGTTCGAGGAGGCCTGTCTTAATGACTAACGAGCCGTGTCTCGAAATAAGAAATGCACAAATAGCTCAGAGGTAGAGTGCCTCCAGGTTCAATTGTCAGTACCACACACACAAGAAAAGAAGATACTTTAGGTCAATTTTTTATTTTAATTGAGTTTTTGAAATTAAGAAAATCTTCCCTTTAATACTATGCTTTAAACAAAACATCTGTTGAAATTCTCTGCTTTAATGACGTTGTTTTGATTCAGTGAGGTTTAGGTTTTCTGGTTTAGTTTTGAGTCTGAGATCAAATAATTGTTTCTGTACATGGTTTGAACATGCTTTCCTTACTAGAATGATCTAGTTTCTACAAACCAAGAACTTCTGCATTGCTGGGTCTTGTCAGATGAGGTTAAATTATTATTTTCCACAATGACTGTAATTTAATGGAAAACATCTTCAAGAGCTCCAACTTCTCTATTTGAGAAGAAAATCAAAATCTTTTAAAACATGGTTACAGAAGTGGAGAGAGAACTAAGGAACTAGAGTTATAAATATCATGTCCTGAGAAGTATTTGAAAAAAATTCAGATATTTAACCTTGAGAGGAAAGGCAAAGAGTGAAGCACATGGAATTTAAGGGATGTTATGTAGAAGATGGAGTTGATTTGGTCACTGATACCCAGGAGGACAAAACTAGAACTCCCCCCCCCCTTTTTTTCATATTGATGGATTCCATCCATTCATAGATCATAACATAGTATGATGGAGTTCTTAGAAGGACACGGAGCCTCTCACCCAGACTGGGGAGGTACCTCACAGGGCAAATACGGGAAAGGTTGGGGTGAAAAGAAAGGACATTTTAAGGGCTAGGGATATAACTCAGTGGGAGAGCACTTGTGTAGCATGCGTAAAACCCCAGGTTCCATTCCCAGCAAGAAAAGAAAGTACACAGAAAGAAAAGAAAAGGCATTTTAGACAGAAGCATAGACATGTAAAAGGAAAAGAGCAAATAGTTTGCTGAGGCAAGAATGTATAGGGGCTAAGTTGGAGAGATCCCAGAAGTAAGGTTGGTAAGGCCTCTGGGCTATTATGTTTTGGATTTGCGTCAGAGGCTCTGGACATTTAAGCAGAGAAGTAGACAAATACATTTGTATTTTGTAAAAGTGATGAGAAAACTAGATCAGAGAGTGACACCACAGGGTCATAGAGGCAGCCAGATCTAGCAAACCTGGTGAGGGACACTGAGGGAAAAGGATTCAGGAGATGATAAGAAAAAGCACTCAGTAGAATTCTGTGGTTCAATTAGTCGTGGTGCTGCAAAAGTATTTAAAAGTTCCAGCCGTGGTGGCACGTGCCTGTAATCCCTGTGGCTCAGGAGGCTGAGACAGGAGGATCACAAGTTTGAGGCCAGCCTCAGCAACTTAGGGAGACCCTAAGCAACTTACTGAAAACATAAAAAGGGCTGGGGATGTGGCTCAGTGGTTAAACACCCTTGGGTTCAATCCAAATACAAAATTGTTTTTTAGGTTTAAAAATATATATATATTTTAGGGCTGGGGGTGTGGCTCAAGCGGTAGCGGGCTTGCCTGGCATGCGCGCGGCACTGGGTTCGATCCTCAGCACCACATACAAATAAAGATGTTGTGTCTGCCGAAAACTAAACAATAAATATTAAAATATATATATTTAAAGGCAACTGATTCAAGCAACTGGACAGAAGGTGGCAACCCTTTTGGAGCCAAAGAATGCAGGAGAAGCATGTGGAAAGATGGTAGATCCAGTTTTAAACCTGTTGAGTCTGAAGGGCAGGTGGGACTTAGAAGGAAATGTCAACAGACTGTTGAGTATATCGGTCTCAGACCTAAGGGAGATCTAGGCTGGAAATAAAAATCTGGGAGGCATCAGTGCATTTCTGTGTTCACAACCTAGGAGTGGATGGGCTCAGCCAGGGAGAGCTCTGTAAAATAGGAAAGTAGGGGGTCAAGAATGGAGCTCTCAGATCTCTGAAGTGGAATATAGTAGGTGATCCATTTAGATGTTAGGAGAATGTACTAGAACTTAAAAAAAAAAGTAATCTTTTTTGTAAACAGTAATGGTCACTTGTTAATGTCCCTCAGTTTGTCTGATGTTTTCTCATGATTAGATTGGGAAGAATACTATACAGGTATCAATCTTATTAGAAATTTTCTTTTTTTTTTTTTAAAGAGAGAGTGAGAGAGGGGAGAGAGAGAGAGAGAGAATTTTTAATATTTATTTTTTAGTTCTCGGCGGACACAACATCTTTGTTGGTATGTGGTGCTGAGGATCGAACCCGGGCCGCACGCATGCCAGGCGAGCACGCTACTGCTTGAGCCACATCTCCAGCCCTAGAAATTTTCATTTCTGTGTGCTTTGTAATGTAGTACAAATATATAGCCTATTGTTGTTAGTATTAATATCATTGTTATTATTACAGTTCTGGGGATTAAACCCAATGGCTTCAAGCATCCTAGGCAAGTGCTCTACCTCTGAGCTACATCCCCAGCCCTGTAGCCTATTATTTTAGTACAAGTGTGCAGCATATGCTTGCACCCACGTGCACACACATATACACATATGTACGGGCTTCCTTCCATCTTTGTGTTGAAAGGGTTGAAATCTAAAAAGTTGGGCCATCACTGCTTCAAAGGATGAGAAGAGAAACAGGAAAGCAACCAGAGGGATTGAAGGAAAACCAGGGACCCTGGCTTCGTGAAATTCAAGGAAGGAGATTTTCAGGGAGGGTGTTCCCGTTTCAGATGCTTCGGGAAGTTCAGTAAATTAAGGGCTGAAAATTGTCTTTTGGACTTGGCGGGCTGTGTGAGTGGCGGAGGGATCAGGAACTCTGGGCTTGGTAGCTGGGTAGCGTCCAGGAGGTGAAGTAGAGAAGCAGGTTATGGTTGACTCCAGTTCTAGGATTCTTCCTTTGAAGGGAAGCAGAGGCTGGTAGCTGGTTTTGAAGTTGTTGTTTGTCATTTTAATTTTAGAATGGGCACACCCTCAGCATGTTTTTGAGGTGTGACTTCATTCACTCATTAACTGAGCAAGTATTTATTGAGTACCAATTTGTCAAGCACTGTTCTTACCCTGGGGATACTGAGTGAACAAGATACAAATCCCTCCTTCATGGAGCTGATTTTCTTCAGGGACATCTTTCTCTGCCTACCACCATATCGTCGCCTATCTTCTGATATGTTGTCTGTCTCAGAATAGTGGCTTAATAACATTTGAATGAATTGTTTTGTAGGTGAATGAGTGAAAGTCCCTAAGAAGGCTGAACACAAGCCTATGTTAGAGTGGAGGGGACCATCCCTGCCTTCATGTCTGGAGGGAGAGGACATACAGGGAGGGGCTTGTGCAGATAAATTGGTGATGAGGAGAGGAATTCCTCTTCTTTCTGGGGACAAGGTAATCGGGTGAGACTGAGTGATAACCCAAGAAGCTGAACGTCAGGGAGCCCATTTCAGTTCAGTACAAGGAGGAACTTTTCAAAGGACTAGAATGTTGGGACAGTGGAGCTGACTTCAGATAAATACAGTGTTTGTAAATTGAGGTGGGGTTCCTCATCACTGGTGATGTTCAAGTCAAGAGTATGGGTGGCTTGCAACCGGACGTCCCAGAGCTGTGATACCTGCAGTGAGCAGAAGTTTGGACAAGGTGACCTTTCTCTGTATAGGAGCCTATTTCTAAGGTTTCCTAAAGTGGTAGCCTCCTGAAGGAGTTTGTTGTATGTCCATGGAGGTTAATCTAACTACAACGGTGACACAAAGTTAAATAGTATGGCTTTTGCAGGGTTGAGTGAGTAGGGCCACATCTCAAAACAAAGGTACTCCAGGTGAAAATATGGTTCCTTAAAAGTGAATGGTACTTGGAAAGCCTAGGTCTTGTGCTGCCCCATTTTCCTTAGAGTTTAGCGAACCAAGATGTCTGGGTTACAAGTGACCCTTCCAGTCTGCTAGTTTTTGAACTGCCTCTGGCTAGAACAATTTGTAAATCCCTGTCCTGGCTGTTGTGCTGAATTGAAACCTAAGTCTTTGTGTTGTATCAGCACCATCCCGAGGCCTTTTATTTACCGTCAATACTGCAACACCAAGACATTTACTGGCGCTTCCAAACTTTATTCCTATTCCCTGTAAATGGTACTTCTCTAAGTCAAGAGAACAACAGCCCTGCTTTATTAAAGTCTCATCTTCCTATACGAGCCAAGATTTGTTTTGGACTTGCAGCTGATTTTTTCATAAGAACCTAAAACTTTCCACTAGTTCCTTGCCTTATATAAACTAGACACCACTGGGTTAATACATAACGGGGGAAGAAGCCAAAAACCTGGGGCTGGGGCTGGGGCTCAGCGGTAGAACACTCGCCTAGCACGTGTGAGGCCCTGGGTTTGATCCTCAGCACCACATAAAAATAAATAAATTAAATAAAGGTTTAAAAAAAAGAAGACAAAAACCTTAGCCTTAGCCTTGGAGGGCTTATAAAAATGGTCCCTTTATTCAGTTAGCCTTTATCTTTAAATCCAGACACCATACCCTTGGAGTAGTTGACTTAATCATTACAGAATACCTGTTCACACCCTCCAGATAGGTTGACTGAAAATACCGCATGGACTTTGTTTCTGAAGTCTGAATTGTTTTATTTTGTGACTGGTCACAGGCACCCTCCACTTGACAGTTCTCATTTCACTAGATTTGCATGTAGGACATTGATCTATCCTGAGATAAGAACATACTAAAGTCTTATAATGAGATACTAGAAACTTTATGAATTCACACTTGGTAGAGAGGGCCGAGGGTAGAAATAATTTAGAGATTTCAAGTTTTCTTTCTTTTTAGCCTGTGTCAGGGTTTTACTTTTTGTTGTTGTGTTTAAATTCTGGAGAAATGCCACTGACTGCTAATTTTTGCCAGATGGTCACATGTGCCTTTTAGGTGTTGTCTGTAGGAAGGCGTCTACATCATTAGGAAAATCCTGTTTCGTGGTTGTACTTTTGTTCGAGCAGAATATATGAACTTGGGCTGGGACTATAGCTCAGTTGATAGAGTGCTTGCCTTGCATGCACAGGCCCTGGGTTCAATCCTCAGCACCATAAAAAAAAAAAAAAAAAGAATATATGAACTTAAATTCTTCTTCTTCTTCTTTTTTTTGTGGTACTGGAGCTGGAACCCAGAGCCCTGCGCACCCTAGGCAAACACTCTACCACTGAGCTACATTCCTAGCCATCCTTCCCCTCTTTTTTCTGTTTTGAGTCAAGATCTCACTAAATTACCCAGGCTGGCCTTGAACTTGCAATCCTCCTGCCCTGATCTCCCAAGTTGCTGAGATTTACAGGCATATGCATCTAGCTGAACTTAAACTTTGAAAAATAATTTGTTGACATTGAGGATTCAGCATTTCGTCAATTGTAATTTAGTATGCCAAGTCGGTGGATGGTGGGGAAACATGTATTATATTTAACACTTTTCAAGGTGGGTACAAAAGAGTTATGGTGCTGATAATTCATTGAATCTGTTTTCTTTTCAGGGGTTTTGGGGAATGAGTTCAGTATATTAAGATCACCAGGGTCTGTTGTTTTCCGAAATGGAAATTGGCCTATACCGGGAGAAAGAATCCCAGATGTGGCTGCATTATCCATGGGCTTCTCCGTGAAAGAAGTATGTATATATTTTTAAATGCTTGCAATTCTTTCTAAAAACACATTTGCTGATTTCTTTTAAGAGACCAAGGAAGTAACAAACATATATAGGTATATTCACTGCAGATTACTAAAGTTTTTGAAAGCTCATTTCTGGTTGGGGAGATTTTTGATAAGTGCTTCAAGCTTAGTTTCTGAAACCAAATTATTATAAATTATTTACCATGTAATTATTTAGTCATTGTTTAAAAATTCTTTGTATACCAGATAATGCATTTGTCCTATTTTTTTTTAGCTTTTAAATATTTTTTAAATATATATTTTTTGGGGGTGGGGAGGGTACCAGGGATTGAACTCAGGGATGCTCAACCACTGAGCCACATCCCCAGCCCTTTTTTATATTTTATTTAGAGACAGAGTCTCACTTGAGTTGCTTAGGGCCTGGCTTTTTCTGAGGCTGGCTTTGAACTCGAGATCCTTCTGCCTCCAGCCTCAGGAGCTGCTGGGATTACAGGCGTGCACCAGTGTACCTGGCTAAATATGTCTTTATTTTTAATTGACACATAGTAAATAAACAGAGGTATTCTACTATTAATAGGATATATCTTTTCTTTTAGTGCAGGTGATAGATTTGCTATGAATGATAATATTAGATACACATCTTGTCTGAGACTAGGAAAATAACGTGGTAATCATGTAGTCCTTGGGCAGCCTAGGACCTTGGTTTCTTAGTCTGAAACTATTATGTGTTGTAGTCACTGGCTGCTTACATGATTGTAGCAGAGGGCGTCTATATCTAGCCAATCCCAGAAATCTGAAGCTCAGGGCTTAGAAGGAAAGAGATGCATTTTGCTTTCTTATTGTCTCCTCCCCCATTATGCATGTGGTGAATTTGATGTGGTCCCTAGATATCTTCAGTCACCAAAAGGAACTTTCCTTCTAGATCTTTAGTGTGCTTGCAAGAAGCTGCTCATGGGAACTGTTGAGCTGCCGGGCCGAAGGGTGGAACCCCTGAGCTCTGTGTCGTCTCTGGGCAACCAGGGTGAACACATTTGTATGTTTAAGGATGAAAGTTGTACCTAAATTCTTTACAACCTTAATGTATTGTTTTGTTTTGTTTTGTTTTTTGTGCTGAGGATGGAACCTAGGGCTTCACACATGCTTAGTAAGTGCTCTACCACTGAGCTATACTCCAAACCCTACAACCTTAAATTTGAC
Organism: Spermophilus citellus; assembly: GCF_964194105.1. Classification (NCBI taxonomy): domain Eukaryota; kingdom Metazoa; phylum Chordata; class Mammalia; order Rodentia; family Sciuridae; genus Spermophilus; species Spermophilus citellus. The sequence goes on from NC_138190.1 coordinate 34,223,220, forward strand.
TCCAAATGGCTATTAAAATTACCTTTAGAAATAATTGTTAGTAAACTGGCCAGGCATAGTGGATGGTGCACACCTGTAATCCCAGCAACTTGGGAGGCTGAGGCTGGGAGGATCCCAAGTTCAAAGTCAGCCTCAGCAATTTATCAAGGCAGTTAGCAACTCAGTGAGACCCTGTCTCTAAATAAAATACAAAAAAAGGCAGGGGATGTGGCTCAGTGGTTGAATTCCCCTGAGTTCAATTCCTGGTACTAAAAAAAGAAAATTGTTAGTAAACTGACATGAGTTACTTTCAGAAGGAATTTTGTTTGTATTTAGTCTAAAGAGAATTTTGTAATGACAGTCTTGCTATGTCACTGAGAGAGAGAAAAGTGATTCCATATGTAAGGGTACAAAATGATGTAGAGGAAGAAATTGTCCATGGTTATAGGAAGAGGAGAATGTTTTGCAATGTGGAATTTAAAAAGTCCTTGTGTTGTGTTTACTTGCCTGCTTTTTTTTTTCCCACAGCAGGTTTGAGCTGATTTCTTAGTAGACTTTGTTTCAAATCCAGAATCTTAAGAAAATGAAGAAGGTAGAAATCGGCATCCTTGATTAGGAGATTGCAGCTACTATTTATTTTATAAAATGATTATTGTCCCCGTGAATTTTCTTGGCCAGGGTCATCAGAACCCCTAAACTCTGTTTAGTTGATATTATGGGGCGATAGTTTTCTGAGTTGATAATTAAGCACCATTTTATGCCTTTCGACATTTAGGATCTTTCTTGGCCAGGACTTGCTGTGGGGAACCTGTTTCATCGGCCCAGGGCTACCATTATGGTGATGGTGAAGGGAGTAGACAAGCTGGCTCTCCCTCCAGGAAGTGTCATCTCATACCCTTTGGAGAATGTGAGTATATCTTGCACTAAAAGTTTTTGTGGGGAGGGGCCAGTGCTAGGGATGGAACCCAGGACCTCTAGCATGCTAGACAAGTGCTCTGTCCCTGAGCTACATCCCCAGCCCAGAGGAATACACTTTTTAATTTTCTCTTGCTAGCGAACATTATGAATTAAATTCTAAACACTTTTTTTTTCATTTTTGGATACACAATTTCTTTAAAACGCACTCTCTTTTGAAATTCTTTGGAGAACACAGTTTCATTAAAAAGATAATGGTAGTTATCAAGTTATGGAAACCTGGCCATTCTCCATGGGTGAGAATTCTTTCTAAGATAAGAGATAGACAAGTTGCCCTGCTCAGAATGGTCAGAGGCTTGAGAAAGAGTGCCACTAAAAGAGAGCCACTTGAGGGTGTGTCCTTCTGACATTTTCTTGGGCATTGTCCTGTCACCTTCCCTTCAGAACTTTTCCTCTGAGACAGAAGGCTGTTTGCTGGCTCACTTATTCCTTCACTGGCCTTTCAGGCAACGTTGGTGATGAGCTGATGGGAGAGGCCCTCCGTCTACTGCAAGCACATGGACGTGCTGGATAAAAAGTCACAAAACAGGGCTGGGGTTGTGGCTCAGCGGTAGAGCGCTCGCCTAGCATGTGAGAGGCCCTGGGTTCGATTCTCAGCATCACATAAAAATAAATGAATAAAATGAAGGTATTAGTGCTGGGGATGTGGCTCAAGTGGTAGCACGCTCGCCTGGCACGCGTGGGGCGTTGGGTTCGATCCTTAGCACCACATACAAATAAAATAAAGATGTTGTGTCCGCTGAAAACTAAAAAAAAAAAAATATATATATATATATATATATATATATATATAAATTCTCTCTCTTTCTCTCTCTCTCTCTCTTTAAAAAAAATGAAGGTATTGTATCCAACTACAACTCAAAAATAAATATTAAAAAAATAGTCACAAAACATCTTCATGAGCACAACTACCCTGAAAACAAGAAAGGGGTGCACACAGGTGCCAGATAGGAATAGAAAACTCAGAGGCCACCGTGGTAAGCAGGAGCTGACACTGAAAGGGTGTTTCCTGCTGAAGGTGAGGAGCTGTAAAATGCTGTCTGTCCACTTGCTCTTGAGAAAGGGACTAATGAAACCCCAGCTGCCTGGGGCTGCTGCAGAGGAGCTGGCTTACCGCCCTGGGCTATGGGCCCCAGATTCCCCCAGAGAAATCTGAATTACAGGGGTAGGGAGATTCCTTCCGAATTCACGACTCACCCTGTAGGGACACCTCCTTTGGCTGTTATAAAAAATTGAAGATGTACACCGAGGGTGTAGCTCAGTAGTAGAGCACTTAGCGTGTGTGAGGCCTTGGCTTATTTCCCCAGCACGGGGACAATAAATAATTGAGGAAAGTCAGAAAGTACTTGAAGGAAAAAACAAAATGCCACGAGAAAGGTGTCAGCCACAGTAACACCTCATCTTCCTAGATCAGCCGAAAAGCCATTTTAGAATGTGTATTCAAATTGTGCAATAGAAACTGTAAGACACATGAGGCAGTTGTAAGACATTTTTGATCGGTGATATGTTTGTTGATATTCTAAATATTTCAAAATTTAGATTGTGATGAGTTATTTAGAAATTTTTTTCATTTCCAAATGTATGGGTTCTTTTTTTAAAAATATTTCTTAGTTGTAGATAGTTGTAGATTCATTTTTATGTGGTGCTGAGGATCAAACCCAGTGCCTCCTGTGTGCAAGGCAAGCACTCTACCACTGAGCTATAGCCTCAGCCCTGGGTTCTTTTTTTAATAATTTCTAATTTAAAATTTTTCATTTTACTGTAAGACTGTGGTCTGTGCGATGCTGATTTTCTGGGCATTTGTTTTTCAGACTTCCTTATGGCCGATTTCCAAGCACACATGGCATGCTTACAAAACAAGCATGTACTAGACCACAAGGCAAATCGGAACAAATGATAAAGAATCAGGATCATATTAACCACCCTCTCTGAATGCAGTGCATTTAAATCTGAAAATAATAACAAAATGATACCTTAAAAAAGTATCTGAGCTGGGCATGGTGGCTCACGCCTATAATCCCAGCGGCTCAGGAAGCTGAGGCAGGAGGATCACGAGTTCAAAGCCAGCCTCAGTAAAAGTAAGGCACTAAGCAACTCAGTGAGACCCTGTCTCTAAATAAAATACCAAATAGGGCTGGGGTTGTGGCTTAGTGGTCGAGTGCCCCTGAGTTCAATCCCCAGTGCCAAAAAACATATCTGGATCAACATACCCCTGTTCCATCCACCAGCCCTCCTACCCAGCCTTTGGTAACTGTCTTTCTCTTTCTACTTCTATAAGTTCAACTTTTTTGTAGATTTCATATGTGAGATTATGCAGTATGTTTTCTAATGTGCCAGGCTTATTTCATTTAACATAATGTCCTCAAAGTTCCCCTGTGTTGTCACAAATAACAGGATGTCTGCCTCCCTTTAAAGTTGAATAGTAATTCACTGTATATATATATAAACCACAATTTTTTTTCCAGTGCTGGGGATTGAAACCAGGGCCTCTTACATACTAGGCAAGTGCTCTACAATTGAGCTACGTCCCAGCCCTACCACATTTCTTTATCCATTTTCTGCTTATGGGTAGGTACCTAGGCTGCTTTCATATCAAAGCTATAGTGACTAATACTGCAGTCAACATGGAGTGTGGAAATCTCTTTGGCAAGCTGATTCCGACTCCTTGGGACATATGCCAGAAGTAGAATTGCTGGCTCATGCTTCAGGGGTCTAATGCACAAAATAGTGACTATCATAAATAATAATGCATTGTGGGTTTTTGCGGAGGGGGTCATGGTACTAGGGAATGAACCCAGAGATATTCTACCACTGAGCTACATCCCCAGTCCCTTCTTTTGTATTTTGAGAGAGGATCTCACTGAGATGCCAGGCTGGCCTCAAACTTACAATCTTCCTGCCTCAGTCTCCCAAGCAACTGAGGTTACAGGCAGCTGAATGAATTACATTTTCAAATTGCTAAAAAAGTAGGTCTTAGGGTTGGGTTTGTGGCTTAGTGACAGAGTGCTTGCCTAGCATGTGTGAGGCATTGGGTTCAAATCTCAGCACCACGTAGAAATAATAAATGAATAAAATAAAGGTCCATCAACTAAAAAAAAAAAAAAGAGTGGGTCTTAAATGTTTTCACCACACACACACACACACACACACACACACACACACACACACACACAAAAGTATATGAGGTTGTTAATTAGCCTAATATTTAACCATCCCACCTTGTAAACATGTTTCAAAACATCACATTCTACCCCATAACTGTATACAATTATTATTTGTCAATTAAGAATAAAATAAGTATTTGGAAATGATAAAAACAAACAAAAAATGTGACACTGCAGATTTAAAGCATACCGAATATCCAGGAGGCCAAGTCCAAAATAACACCTAGGTGTAGTGAAATTGAAGAATCATCAAGGAAATGGGAAATCTTAAAAGCTCTCAGAAAGAAAAGACATTGTCATTACCAAGGAATGAGAGTAGAATGAGAGCGGATTTCCCCTCATTGCCATTGTGGGTTGGAAAAGTGGCGATTTCCTAGTGTGAGGCTGGGTGAGAATATTACATAGATAGTCATAAGAATGAAACGACACCGATCCAGGGGCAATTCTGCTGTGACTGTTGAAAGATGGAAAGAGGATGAGTTTATGGTTGGTGATGCGGGAGAGCTAAGTCCTTGTTTTCTAGACTAGACAGTAAATAGATAATGCCTACACTTGAAAATCAAAATGTAGTCACATAAGCATCTTATTTACAGAAGGTGGTAAAAACAAAAGGATTTGAGAGTGCCTCAGAGGAATGGGAAAGGAGGGGCGAGGCAAACATTTTTCATAAAATGTCTTATAGAACTATTTGTCTCTTTCAACTCTGTGTATATGTAATTCTTGAAAATTCATTTATTTTAAAAAGGCAACAAGAAAGACAGTTGGAATAGATGCACTCCTGAATAATTCATGGGTTAAAGAGGAAATCGCTGTAGAAATTTCCAAATTATTTAGAACTGAATAATAATGAACTGGGCTGGGGATGTGGCTCAAGCAGTAGCGTGCTCGCCTGGCATGCGTGCGGCCCGGGTTCGATTCTCAGCACCACATACAAACAAGGATGTTGTGTCCGCCGATAACTAAAAAATAAATATTAAAATTCTCTCTCTCTCTTTCTCTCTCTATCTCTCTCACTCTCTCTTTAAAAAAAAAAAGAATAATAATGAACCTTATATTTAAAGCTGAAGTGGTAAGAAAAGGGATTTGTTTTGTTTTGTTTGGTACTGGGGATTGAACCAAGGGGCACTTTACCACTGAGCCACATCCCCAGCCCTTCTTAAATTTTTTGTTTTGAGACAGGGTCTTGCTAAGTTGCCAGATGCCTTGCTAAGTTGCTGAGGCTGGCATTGAACTTGCGATTCTCCTGCCTCAGCCTCCCGAGCCTCTGGGATTGCAGGCGTTGCATCATACCCAATGTAAAAGGGAAATTTATAGCTTAAGATGCACATACTAGACAATTTAGGTTATATAAGATTGGAAATTAATAAGCTAAAGAAACCAAAAAGTGGGCTGGGGTTGTGGCTCAGTGGTAGAGTGTTTGCCTAACATGCGTGAGGCCCCGAGTTCAATCCTCAGCGCCACATAAAATAAATAAAATAAAGGTCCAAATGTATGATATGTCAAGATCATTGTACTGTCATGTGTAACTAATTAAAACAAATTTAAAAAAATGAAAATGATAAAAAAATAAATAAAGGTCCATTGACACTAAAAAATATTTTAAAAAAAGAAAAAACAAGAAACCAAAAAGTTTCATAGTAAATGCAAGTAAAGTCGAAGGAAGGAAACAACAAAGATCGGAAGGCAGAACATTTTCACCGAGAGTATTAATGTCATTTATTATGTGATTCCTGGGAAAATCATTGTGGAGTTTCTTTAAAATAAATATATAAAAAACCAAAATGCCATTGCAAGATTTTTATTAGCATATAATCTAAAACTAAACATTTTAAAACAGACTAGTCTCACTTTACATGAGAAGCTGTGAAGAGAGCTCCTTTTATTGCTTGCCCCTGATTGGCTGCTTAGAATACTTTTCCTGGCAGAAGATGGGGAATGATACAGAAGGCTCAGGTGGCAGACCCCACAAAACCTTAAAACCAGAGTGTCTTAGAATTCCACTTAATGAAGCTTCCATTTGATTATCTAGCTGTTTTAATTAGTATTTCAAGTCCTGTGGATTCAGAAATTCCTGGACAAATGGGCCTTTCCTTAGAATATGGTGGCAGAAAACAGTCGCCGTGTTCTCAGCAGCTCAGCTTCTTGCTTGGTGAGCTTGGTTGTCTAGATAGCTATTTCTTCTCCTTCACAGTCTGGCAGTCATCTGATTCATTCGCTTCTCCTGTGCAATTGCTAGGGACATGTTAGCATTTACCTTCAACTTTCCTGACCCAAGTGCCATTTCACTCAGTGAAATGAGGTTGGGAAGTTTGTCACTTGCTTGTGTTTTCCCTGCAAAGCCTGAGGAGGTGACTGTGATCCCAAAAGGAAAGCACTTGCGGTGACTGGGGGGGGGGGGGGGGTCACAGTGTGCTTTTGCAAGTTTGCACATTCTTCCCCCCACCTCAGTTACTCATAAACTCATTTTAAGAGAATTTGGGGAAGAGTTAATGTGCATCTTGAGTAACAGAAAAATTGATTTCATTTCACAGAAGTATAAAATTGATAAGTTTAATTTTGATGCTGGGATTTCATCAGTGAGATTTATATAATCACATTGATTTCTGCCTGCTTGCACCACATTAGCATTAATTTGCTCCTTATAAACATGAACTTGTAAGTAGTAAAGGGAACTATTGGGAAGAAAATCACTAAAAAATCTCCACTAAAACAGAAACACTGCTGTATTGCTTATTCTAATAATATCAGGAATAACATAATTTTGTGGGGAAATTACTACAGTTTATTTTTTAAAATAATGTAGAACCAAAAAAAAAACCTTTTTATTCACTTCCTAGGATATGGTTTACTTTGGTAAAGTCTCCATGGATATTTGAAAAAATATGTATATTCTGCTTTTGTTCCATAAATGTTAATTAGACCTTGAAAAAAAAATGTTGAACAAAGCCAACTATGGAGATAGAATCCAGCATTTTGGTCACCCTGGGGGTGGAGGTGGGTGCTTCTCAGGTGCTGATGACGCTCTACCTCCTGTCTGCGTGGGTTACATGAATGCATACATTTGTATAAACACTTATTGAGTTGTTACCCCAGGATATGTACACTATATTGTTTGCATGTTATATATATTTTGATAATATAACATGTACATAGTTCTTTTTTATAATTAACATTAGGATATATAAAAAATTAAAAATATTAACACCTTCACAATTATTAACATAGTCTTACTAAAATCAAGAGTGATGACATATTGTTACTACATTTTTATACCAGATAACAGAGTGAAGAAAGCAACAAAAAAATAATCACTAAAATTCTGCTGTGGATTTTCCTAATGAATTCAACAATGAGTATGGATTACTTGTTATATTTTGATACAAATTTCAAGTAAATAAGGAGGTCTTGCCAGAGTTGGGTATTTCCCTCTACTAATACCTTCATGCATTCCTAAGATAAGAGCCTTAAATTCTTGGAGTATACTTTTATAGCCTGTCTGAGAGTCTTCAGTCTATCTGAAGATGAACCCTAAATCTTATTATCCATTTAAAAAATTTCAGAATGGAAAATGAGGTCTAATTCTTTCAATTAAATTCAGTACCTCTGATTCCTCAAATCTCTTAAATACAAGTAAATACTTTACACATTCATTGTAGCATGTTTAATCAATATTGAAACCAAATGTGTTGCTGCTTCAAGTACATGAATGACCACCAGAAAATGGTTTGTGCTACATAGTGTCCTGTCCCCATGTTTGAGCTGTATCTCATCTAGTCACATTGGGAATACAGACTCTGCTCACTAGGGGGCTGTTTAATCCTCTATAGCCTTAAAAGGGCTCCAGGTGTTCATCTTCCAAATTTCCATAAAAAGTACCAGTGCCACCCAGGCTCTGTGGCACGTCTGTAATCTTAGCAGTTCGGGAGGCTGAGGCAGGAGGATTGCAAGTTAGAGACCAACCTCAGCAACTTAGTAAGACCCTGCTGCAAAAGAAAAATTAAATTAAAAAGAGCTGAGGATGTAGCTCAGCAGTAAAGTGCCCCAGGTACCAAAACCAAAGTCCCCAGGCTTCTTTCTTAATACCATCTGAATGACTTTTTTTCCTACTTTCATTCAGAAAATAACTGTGGTCTTATTCTTAAATCGCAGGCGGTTCCTTTTAGTCTTGACAGCGTCGCAAATTCCATTCACTCCTTGTTTTCTGAAGAAACTCCCGTAGTTTTGCAGTTGGCTCCTAGTGAGGAAGTAAGTGCTAAAGTTTTTATATAAGATGCTTTAAAAAAAATAAAAGCAGCTTTCATGACTTAATGAAAATTGAAAACCAGTTTTATGAAAAATACTGTCAGACCTCCTTGTGTTGAGCAGACTGTAGACTGTGGGTGACTTCAGTCTGGGGTTCTCGTTGCAGAGAGTGTATATGGTGGGGAAGGCAAACTCGGTGTTTGAAGACCTTTCAGTCACGTTGCGGCAGCTCCGTAGTCGCCTGTTTCAAGAAAACTCTGTTCTCAATTCACTTCCCCTCAATTCTCTGAGTAGGAACAATGAAGTAAGTAGTGCACTTGTTGAATGAAAAGATAAATATCATTGTTAACTTTCCATTCCTTACGTTACTTTGAAATGTTAGAATTTTGGGCTGGGGATGTGGCTCAAGCGGTAGCGCGCTCGCCTGGCATGCGTGCGGCCCGGGTTCGATCCTCAGCACCACATACCAACAAAGATGTTGTGTCCGCCAATAACTAAAAAAACTAAATAAATATTTAAAAAAATTCATTCTCTCTCTCTCTCTCTCTCTCTCTCTCTCTCTCTCTCTCTAAAAAAAAGAAATGTTAGAATTTTTAGAAAATAAAAGATCATACAGATTTACTGCTGGAGTAAATTGTTCTCTCCACTGGTGTAATATTCTTTTTTTTGGTGAGTGTGGGGGGGTGTTTACTGGGGGATGAACCTGGGGGTGCTTAACCACTGAACCATATCCGGAGCCTTTTTTTAAAATATAGTTTTAGTTGTAGATGAACATATTAACTCTTCCACTGAGCCCTAGCCCCAGCCCTGTGCCCTTTTTATTTTTTATTTTGAAACTAGGTTTCACAAAGTTGCTTAGGGTCTCACTAAATTGCTGAGGCTAGTCTTGAACTTGGAATCCTCCTGCCTCAGCCTCCCGAGTTGCTGGGGTGACAGGCATGCGGCACCACACCTGGCTCATGGCATAATCATCTTAATGATCTCATGAGTAAACCAGTCCTTGCTGTGAATCAAGCTGTAGTAGTGTTATATTCTAGTGGCAGGGTTGCCCCTGTTCATCCACACAAGCCAGGAACCTCAGTGTCTCCGTGGAGGAGCTGTGTCCACCTGGTAATCCTATAGAGGATTAAACAGCCCCCTAGTGAGCAGTCTGTATTCCCAATGTGACTAGATGAGATTCAGCTCAAACATGGACAGGACACTATGTAGCACAAACCAACCGCTGCCGACGTGTTGCCAGGTTTTTCTCATTCATTCTGGACACTGCTGTGGAAGGGGCACCCTCATCTTTGCTGCCCTTCAGCTTCATCGTCTGCTTTTGCACCCTTGTAATCACATGGCATGCCACCTTTGTGATGACGTCCACCATTTACCTACTTTGGGCGACCAGAACCACTATTTTCCATTGCCCAATATGGAGAGTATTCAAGGGGAGTGAGCACCCTGGCCCGTGTCGGGATATCCTGGTGCCCTGAGGAAAAACCACAGTGGAATTCAGATGATGGATCATGGTTCTGTCAGAAGTATAGCTGTTGAGTGGCAGTCACTGTGTTAAGAGATGGCCACTACCTTTCTGTTAGGAAGCAGTGTTTTACATGCAGTTTTGTTCTGGTGCTGTGGGTGGCGCCCAGGGCCTCAGGCATGCTGGGTAAGCGCTCTCCCACCAGCTGCACCCTCGCCTGTGTACGCCTTGTCAGTTGCAGTGAACCTACCAGAGGGGGGGAAATTATATAATTTTACTTATGGGATTAATATTTGTAATAGCCTGTATTTTACTTGATAAATGGCAAATATAGACCTGTAACGCATATTTAAAATAATGTTCATTTTGGGTTTTTTGGTCTCTGAAGGTTGACCTGCTGTTTCTTTCGGAACTGCAAGTGCTACATGATATCTCAAGTTTGGTAAGTAGGCTGCTTGAATTTTTCAGTTCCATTTATTCTGGTGTCTATAAACTCCTTCACTGATAGTGAATCCAGTTGGAAAGCACCATATGTATGCCCTAAACCAGGCATGGCAGTGCACACACACCTCTAATCCCAGCTACTTGGGAAGCGGAGACAGGAGAATCACAAGTTCAAGGCCAGCGTGCGCAGCTTACTAAGATCCTGTCTCAACAAATAAAAAGGGCCAGTGACGTAGCTCAGTAATAGAACACTTGCCTAACAGCTGTGAAGCTTTGGATTCAATCCCTGAAAATGCAGAATAAAAGAAAGGAATGTCTAGATTTAAGACCCCATGAAAATTGAGAAATTAGTAGTGGTGCTGGGCATTCTAAACTCATGTGAGCGTGAAATTATTTTTGCATTTCTCCTTTTAGAGGAGACAGTATGTCCTCCACAAAATAGTCCTGGGAATAAGAATACCCTGGCTAACTTGGGCATTGATTTCTGGTCAGCCATTAAGACATAATTCCTACATCTGTAGCTTTGTGTTGAAAAACAAGAAGTAACAGTTGGGATAAATAATACTGTCAACCAAGTCGAGAAGGAATACATCTGTCTGAAGGCTTCTTCTTTTTTTTTTTTTTTTTTTTTTTTTTGAGTTACTCATCCTTGTAACTGAAATAGAAATTCTTACCTCTTTGGTAGCTTGTGAAGTTGTTTCTTAAACTTTTTCAGCCAGTACTGGGTTGAGGAATCAGGAAGTTCAGCGCTGGGGATCTGTGAAAGTGGCAAGGGAGGGTTTGTGGGGAGTAGCGGCTGATGGCTCACTAATTCCTGGGATCACACTGGTCCAACCAGCTGTTCCTTGTGTGCTTCCCCATAGCTGAGTTTTTAAACTAAGCAGTTGTGTTTAAAAAAAATTGTGTGCAGGGCTGGGGATTGACCCCAGGGTCTCACACATGCTAGGCAAGTGCTCTGTCACTGAACTGTGTGCCCAACCTTTTTTTATTCTAAGACAGGGTCTCATGAAGTTTCCCAGGCTGTTTTCGAATTTATAATCCTCCTGCCTCAGCTTCGAGTGTAGCTGGATTATAGGCATATGCCGCCGCACCTGGTGTAAAACTAACAATTTTGTTAGATAGGGCAGAGAAGTGGGAGGGGAAGGGAGGGGGCATGGGGTAATTAATGATGGTGGAATGTGATGATCATTATTATCCAAAGTACATGTATGAAGACACGAATTGGTGTGAATATGCTATGTATACAACCAGAGATAGGAAAACATGTGTCTATATGTGTAACAAGAACTGTAATGCATTCCGCTGTCATATATAAAGAAAAAAAATAACTTTGAAAAAAACCTAACAATTTTGTTAAGAACTTTTATTGAATAGTTCTGTAAGTGTTCCCCAAAATAAGACTTGGGTGGGATTTATCAGAAACTCCCATTTAAACCAGTTCCCCGTTACCACCATTTTAGACCACAGGCTGTGGGCGTGGCTGGGGTACTGTGGTAGCCAAGTTTATTTAGGTGTGAAACTTGAATCAGCTGTTATACACCACACGTTATCTGTCACATTTTTTCATTTGTCCTCCTCAGTTGTCCCGTCATAAGCATCTAGCCAAGGATCACTCTCCTGATCTGTACTCACTGGAGCTAGCAGGTTTGGATGAAATTGGGAAACGTTACGGGGAAGACTCTGAGCAGTTCAGAGATGCTTCTAGGATCCTTGTTGATGCTCTGCAAAAGGTAAACTTCAGTGTCGGATGAGAGGTTGGAATGTGACATTTCACTTTTGCTCTTAATGGGAAAATCTGCTTTGTGAGAACACTTTTTCTTGTGTGTGGGGGTTGTTTGTGGTGCTGGGGATCCATGTGAAATGCCGTTGAGTGAGGTCTTGACTGCTTGGAGGGTGTTCTAATTATAGTGGCCAAGAATAAAATAGGGTCAAAGGTATATATTGGGCTACATCTTTCTAATGCTGGCAGGGACAGTATTAGGAAATGATTGATAACTATAGCATGATATATATTTTTTATTCTGGTAAAATATATATAACGTAAAATGTAACCATTGTAGCCATGTTTAAGTGGCATTAGATACAGTCCTGTGTTCTGCAGTCGTCATCATCTCTAATAAAACTTTTTCATCTTTCCCAGTTGAAGCTCTGTGCCCATTAAACACTATCAGGTACTGAACTAGAACACCGAGCACAGCAGACACGCAACCAATGCATAACAAATGCCTGTTCTTTTCTGCCCTCCACGGTACTCACCAATAACTCCTCAGTGAGGCTTCCTGCGTAAATCTTTGTAGACGTTTGTGATTAATCATAGACCACTTAGGAACATCTCTTCATTTCCCTTTCCTACTTCCCTTCCCCCAGTTTATATGCCAACAAGTTCAGTCTCTTAAAGTAATCTTATTTTGAGCATTTGAATATATATTAAAGCTCAACACTTTTCTGAATATTTCAACATAATCAAAATCTTTAGTCTTGCCTATTTTAAGACATAGCATATATCATGATCCAGTAGGTAGGAATATGTTGTCAAAGAACAGAAACTTTACACATAATTTAAATGAGTTTGTATTTGACTTGCCACAGAAAGTGATGGTGACGCATGTTAATTATCTTGGTTTAGCCATTCCACAATGTGTGTGTACTTTATTTATTTTTGTGGTACTGGGGATTGAACCCAGGGTGCTCTACCACTGAGCCACATCTCTACCTTTTTTGAAACAGACTCTTGCTCAGTTGCTAAGGCTGGCCTCCAACTTGCAGTCCTTCCACCTCAGCCTCCTGAGTCTCTGGGATTACAGACGTGCATCATCACGCCTAGCTGTATATATATCTTATAACAAATATTGCATATGATAAATATCTACCCATGGGTTCCATATCTGGAGATTCAACCAAGGATTGGAAATATTTAGGGAAAAAATGTGCATCTGTGCTGAATGTGTACAGACTTTCCCCCTTGCCATTATTCCCTAAACAACGCAGTCTATTAACACAGCATGGACACTGTATTAGGTATTATAAGAAACCAAAAGAAGATTTAAAGTATACCGGAAGCCAGGCACAGTGGTGCACACCTGAAATCCCAGTAGCTCAGGAGGCTGAGGCAGGAGGATAGTGAGTTCAGAGCCAGCCTCAGAAACTTAATGATGTCTTGAGCAACTTAGTGAGACCCTGTCTCAAAACATAAAAAGGATTGGGGATATGGCTCAGTGGTTATGCACCCCTGGGTTCAATCCCCAGGACAAAAAGAAAAGTAAGTAGGTAAGTATACGGGAGGATATGCATAGGTTTGTATGCATTGGTAAGTATACGGGAGGATATGCATAGGTTCTTTACAGATACTACACCATTTTATGTAAGGGACTTGAGCATCTGCACATTTTGCGTTCCCAGGAGGGTCCCGGAACCAGTCCCCGACAGGTGCTGAGGGATAACTATATACAATTTTTGTCACTTAAAAATAAAAATGGGGACTGGGATTGTGGCTCAGTGGCAGAGCACTTGCCTAGCATGTGTGAGGCACTGGGTTCGATTCTCAGAACCACATATAAAGTGAAAAATAAAGGTCCATCAACAACTAAAAAATGAAGACAAAACATATTGGAGATTCATCACAATGTTAACAACTTCCTTTTAGTTTGCAGATGACATGTACAATCTTTATGGTGGGAATGCAGTGGTAGAGTTAGTGACTGTCAAATCATTTGACACATCCCTTATGAGGAAGACAAGAACTATCCTTGAGGCAAAAGAAGAGGTGAGCATGATTTCTTTTGAAAAAATTAAATCCTCTGTCACCTCTAGGTGACATGAATGGGCCGTCAGTAAATCTGAAAAACAATTTCAGTTCAAATATTCATTGATTATTCACAAGGTTCTGTGCTTTAGCCAATAGTACTCAGTCCTTTGGGGTTACCATCAGATACTGTAAGAATTTGAGTTAGGGATAAAAGTAAATCTGCCAGGGCAGTAAGAGAGTTCCAATATTGGTATGTACAGGGGACATCAGCAGTCACTGAGGGCGTGGTGGGGCGCTCTCAACTGATGAACTCTGGTCTTTTAGAAGGAACACTGTCTTGGCCGCAAAATCCCTTATTTCTGGAATCCTCCTTGGGTAGGTCTTTAAAATTTTAGTTTACCTCCATAGTTTTTTTGGTATGGATCTTGCGCGAGTTTAAGCATTTAGAGTGAGAGGTGAGGTTGCTGGCTGTGGAAAACTGTGTGTGTCCATGATCTTAGACAGATATATGGCTTCAGGAAATCTGGGGGTGGGAAAGAGTGGTATAGACACTCTAGATGCCACGTAGCCAAGAACGTTATTTACGGTTGGCCTCGTCACTTATTGCTGTCAGCTCCCTAGTCACTTCTGTACCCTTCAGACCCATGTCACTCCGTTTACAGATGGCAGGGAGAGACCTGGGATGAGAGGGCTGAAGCTGATGCCTGCCAAAGGCAGCCTGGAGACACCGGATTTAGATTGGTTTCCTGTGTTTAAGACACATAGCAGGCCAGACAGACGCCCCGCTTACCCCGCAGCTACCACCAGTGTCTGCTGTAAGGCATCTAGAAGCACTGGATGAAAAATAAAAGGCCTTTTTAAGTGCATAGCTCAGCTCTCAAAAGATAAAGGAGATCCTTACAGGGTGAGCAAAGAAGCAGGCCAAACTAAGGACATCCATCAGGGGCTGGGGAGGCCCTGGGTTCAATCCCCAGCACCAAAAAAAACAAAAACAGAAACCAGGTGAGGAGCCTCTGAGTCCCTGTGGGGGAGGGGATGAGAAGTGACACCTCCCTATAAAGCTGGGGACCTTGAAAAAGCTGTGTCCTCCCGAGAGGGGAGACTCGTGAACACTCTGCCTACCAGCAAAGGCAGCTTGAGCTCCGGGTGGCCAGTCTGTTGGGAGTAGAGATGTTCTCAACAACAGGGCCCCCTTCCTGTGAGTGAGGGGCTCCAATTTGTGTCACCTGCCGTTCTGGAAAGCCCCAGCCAAGAAATCAACAGAAACCTTCCCATGCTGGTGAGACCTCCACAGCACATAGCTGAAGTAAATGTGGAATCTCTGACAGGGTACACCCTTAGTACAAGTCACGGGGCAGGGGAGCCTTCCCGGGTACGATCCCCAAAGTGAACTCGAGAAATTGTAACCCACGGGCAGAGCTGATACACCATGAGGACAACAGCAAATAGCAAGAATCAGACCCCAAAACCTTCAGACAACAGCAAGTGAGGAGAAGCCACAGAATATGTCTAAACTGATTAAAGAAATGGGAGCTGAAAGCAGAGCCTTCAGACAGATTTGAATTTAGTGGGAAAACTTGAATACTGCCACGGTTGGCCTGCCCAGTTTACATGAAGTGACCCCAGAGAGAAGCCATCTTGAAGAAGGCCCCAGTTTTGGAGTTTGAGCAGTCACTTGTGTAAAGCTGAATTATTGTGTCTCCTGTGAAGTGCTAGGCTGCATTTACCAATCGGCTCCTTTAATGCACGACTTGAGTTTCTGGGAAAGTAGCCTCTCAAATGACCAGATGTGTTATTAGGGGCAAGAGCCAGGTGAGGTCCAATTTGCTTTACCTACGAGGTTGAGTTAGCACTTCAGGTATGCCGTCTAAAATCTCCAGAATTTTCTTGTTTGTAAAACTGTAAGAGACCCAAAGGAAACCTTTGCAATGGGAAGTTGGCATCAAACATTCCTTGGAATGTCATTTCGTCTGGTCGCTTGCCTGTCGTCCCTGTTCATCACTCTCCTGCATCCAGTCTCTGGCCTGTTCACAGAGAAGAAGGCCTCGCGTGGGCTTGCTTCCTAGAGCGCTGATGGAGATGGTGTAACATTAGTTGCAGCAAAGACTGTGCAACCCTGTCAGTGAGCTGAAAATCACTGCAGTGTGCACTTTGGCTGGGTGTGAGCCTGCTGTATCAAATAGAAACCAAAGAAGGTCTCGGGGTGTGAGGTCCTTGGCCTCAACTCTAAGCTCCCGCAGGTAAACACAGGGTCTGTGCCCCAATTCCCTCCTCCAGTTGAAGTCACTGTCTTCTGTTAGCGTAAGGGGACAGCTAAGAACAGTTCAGGGAATCGTTTGCCAAGTGCCCACGATGTACCAGGGCCTGGGGTGGTAGAACAAGCAGAGCTCTGACACCGTCTGCCAGGCACCCCGCCCTCCTTTCTGCCACCTCACTACGCTGCCACACCCCAGTCTGTCTCCCTGCTTTTCAGCTGTCCCTTCCCAGATCCACCTGTACACTTCATCATCACCGTCATCTTTTCTAAGGGAGACCCTGATCAGGAGGCTGGCTTCCTGCCTCAGCCATGTCCCGTCCTCGTTGCCGTGGGCTCAAGGCCAGGTCCCCATGGCTTCCCTGCATGAGCCGCATCTCTTGTTATTGTCCTGTTCTTTATTTTTTATATTCATTTTGTTTTTCCAGTGCTGGAGACCAACCCCAGGGCCTCCTGCAGGACAGGAAAGCACTCGGCCCCTGAGCTGTCCCTAGCCCCGGCCTACACTTTATATTCTTTAGCCACAATGAACCAAGTTGCTGTGTAGTTGAAGAAGCCTGTTTTCCTCTTTTAGAAACATGAAGGTGCTCGTTCTTCCACAGCTTGTAACATATTTAATATTATTTAAAGAATACAAATGCTGAACCCCTGTTCCCTGGAGTCCCCCACCTACCCCACCCCTCAATGACCCGGCTCCTGACCACGGCAGCCACCCCCTTGCTTTCCCTTGCAGTTTGACTGTGTGCATATTTATCCTTAAAACAGAGCTGTTTGGTTTTGCCTGTTTCAGTTTTGTACACATGGAATCCTACCTCATTATTTTTCTGTGTTCTTTGCTCAGTGTTATTTTTCAAAGTCACACAGACTTATGAATAGAGCGGGAATCAGTCCCCTCACTGCTGTGTCACCCACTGTACAGCCACGTCCCCGTACCCGCCCACTGTGTGGCTGATGGCTGCACAGGTTCTCGGTTCACTCGTGGACTTACCGGGATGGCAGGATACGCCTGCCTTCAGCTACACTGGGTGTTGCCAGTTTCTCAAGCAGTTGGACCAGTTTACACTGCCACCCACGGTGCCAGTGTCTTCTGCCTGAAGACTCCCCTTCCTGGTTCCGCCCAGTACAAGTAGCTCTTAGGCCACTTGTGGATAAATGTTTGCTAGACAGCGAGTCTCACACACTAAATTAGGATAATGTTGTATCTTAAAATTTGATTTTCTCTTTCCTTTTCTTCATTGCAGAAACCAGCCAGTCCCTATAACCTTGCATATAAGTATAATTTTGAATATTCAGTTGTTTTCAATATGGTACTTTGGATAATGATTGCCTTGGCTTTGGCCGTGATCATCA
Organism: Spermophilus citellus; assembly: GCF_964194105.1. Classification (NCBI taxonomy): domain Eukaryota; kingdom Metazoa; phylum Chordata; class Mammalia; order Rodentia; family Sciuridae; genus Spermophilus; species Spermophilus citellus. Next base: position 34,240,835 of record NC_138190.1, read on the forward strand.
CCTCTTACAATATTTGGAACATGGATCCTGGATATGATAGCATCATTTACAGGATGACAAACCAGAAGATCCGAATGGACTGAGCTCTCCTCATGCCACACTTAGGCTAGGGGTTTGGAAATTGGCCATTTTATTAAAATATATCTTTTAGTGTGGTTTAAAGTAGATAGTATACTTGATTAAAACAAATAGCAAATTTTGTTCTCTATTTTGTGTGTGCCTGTGATGTTTTTTTAGAGTGACTTCTAGTATTGATGTGAATCAAATGATGTAATAGATTCCATAATATGCTTGAATGTCATGATATAGCCATTTAATAATGTAATTTCATTCCGTATAATAGATTTGGAGATATGCACTGAGAGACATGTAAAACACTTAGAGTAGCTTGTTATTTATGTTGGAAAAATGCACTGAGTTTTATTAGAGCAGCTTATGAATGCTTAACTTCCTTACACAGGATAGATGAAAATTATACTTGGGTTCTCATATACTATGAACCATTTGTAAATGTCTTAATTTGATGTAAATATCTCTGAAAACAAGAGCAAAGGTTTTTAACTTAAAGCAGCCCTTTCAAATACTGGATGTGCTTATGCAGTCACTTAGTTTTGGAGCTGATTGACAGGATAGCTGTTTTTTTAACCTCTTCTGCAAGTTCAGTGATGTGCATGGTCTTGTAGGGGTATTAAAAATACTATATTGCTTCAAGAGGAGACACGTGGAGTTACAGATGCTTGTAATTAGATACTCAAAAGCAGATCTTTGGGGGACATCTTGAGGCAGGAATAGAAAATATTTTTATTTCAGTAACTCTTCCCCCTGTGAATCTACTATGGTTTGTGGTACAACTTCATTCTCTAAGATATTAAGTGAAGTGGATGATTTCTGCTTTTCATGTGGAAGTGGACCAATGTCTTTAAGGAGTGATAAATAAAGTTAATGATTCCAAATTTGTGTCATTTCAATACTAAATCTGCATGGTACAAACCTAACAGGCGTTCTTCTTTCCGTCAGTACTGGCTGTTTGTTATACACATGGGATCATGCTGGGTTTTTTTGTTTTGTTTGTTTTTTTAACATTTGTATATTCTCACTGCCTCTTGAGATTCCACACTAGTATAAGGAAGACTTGTTATTGAACTTATATAAAATACATGATAAAATTCACACCTGCCTATGTTGAAAAGGCTTAAATCTTCCTATAGCATTTTTGGTTTTTTTGTTGTTGTTTTTGGTACCGGGGATTGAGCCCAGGGGTGCTCAACACTGAGCCACATCCCCAGCCCTTTTTGTTTTTTTTATTTTGAGACATGGTCTCAATGGGCCTCACTAAGTTGCTGAGGCTGGCCTGGAACTTATGATGCTCCTGCCTCAGCCTCCTGAGTCCCTAGGATTACAGGCGTGCGCCACCATACCAGCTTTCATGTAGCATTTTTAAAGATAAATAAGCAATGAATTGGTTAGAATATGAAGAACTTTTAAAGGTAAATGCCTCCGACTATGCTTTTATTTCCTAAAGACACACAGAATTTTCAATTCACATTTATTTATTTATTTGGGGGTGCTGGGGAGTGAACCCAGGGGCACTTAACCACTGAGCCACACGCCCAACCCTATTTTGTATTTTATTTATTTAGAGACAGGGTCTTGCTGAGTTGCTTAGGGCCTTGCCAAGTTGCTGAGGCTGGCTTTGAACTCACGATCCTCCTGCCTCAGCCTCCAGAGCTGCTGGGATTACAGGCGTGCGCCACTGTGCCTGGCTAAATTTACATTTATGTAGCCAACTTATTTTGTGAGTGTTGCAGTCCTTCCCCTGTGAACTCTCCTTGTGTTAGTACTGGCTATTTCTGTCTCTTCTGTGGAAATACTAGATCATGTCTAAATAATGTTGAGTTTGGCAGGTTTGACAAAATGGGCCTATTTAGTTATTTCCTATCATTTATTGTGGGCTGCTTTAGAGAATGACTTGCTAAAACTCTACAGTGGAGGAAACTTTTTCTTTTTGCCTCTCATTGAAATATAAATAATAGAAAAGTCTACATTGTTCTAAAAATCAATCAAGTGTTCTCCACCTGTGTCGGGTTTATGGGAATGAAAGTTTTTCTGGAACCCAACAGGGACTGTGTACAGAAACAGGGATTAGTCATGCTGCAGGGTAGTTAGAATCCATTTTTCTTTCACAAGTATCTTATATAAACATTGCCATAGAAGTTAGATTGTTATGATTAAATATGAAGTAAACCAATGCCTTTGTAATTTAAAACTGATGAGACTTTAAGTTCTAGGGGAAGAAAAAAAAATTAATTACATGACAGCACTAATCCTTATAGGGTAAATGGTATCAGCATCCCTCTATCTATGTTAGGCAGAAAGCAATTAATTAAAATAAATGTCCTGCCAAGATTATTATACCTGTTGCTGATGATTTGCTCTTAAATTAAGTCTAATTTGTTCAGGAACATAAATCACAGTGTCAAGACTTATGTGAGAGGCAGGAAAGGCAGACTCATGGCAGATTGTTCCAGTGACATTGAAAGAGAGAACCTAATCTTTCCCATCTTAGTGGTGTAATATTCCAGGTTTATAGAATATTCGAGATTCTGCATGGAATAGAAATTGCTTGGGGCCTGATTCTACTAGGAATAACATACAATTGATCTTAGTCAAGATAGTATGGGCCGGGCTGGGGATGTGGCTCAAGCGGTAGCGCGCTCGCCTGGCATGCGTGCGGCCCGGGTTCGATCCTCAGCACCACATACCAACAAAGATGTTGTGTCCGCCGAAAACTAAAAAATAAATATTAAAAATTCTCTCTCTCTCTCCTCTCTCTCTCTCTCTCCTCTCTCACTCTCTCTTTAAAAAAAAAAAAAAAAAAAAAAAAGATAGTATGGGCCAGGCACAATGGTGCAGGCCTGTAATCCCAGTGGCTCCAGAGGCTGAGGCAGGAAGATCGTAAGTTCAAAAGCTAGCCTCAGCAAAAGTGAAGCCCTAAGCAACTCAGTGAGATCCTGTCTCTAAATAAAATACAAAATAGGGTTGAGGATGTGGCTCAGTGGTTAAGAGCCCTTGAGTTCAATCCCTGGTACCAAAAATAAATAAGAATCCTAGGGGCTGGGGATGTGGCTCAAGCGGTGGCCCGCTCACCTGGCATGCGTGCAGCCCGGGTTCGATCCTCAGCACCACATACAAACAAAGATGTTGTGTCTGCCAATAACTAAAAAAATAAATAAATATTAAAAATTCTCTCTCTCTCTTAAAAAAAAAAAAGAATCCTGTGTAGAGCTGGGATGTGACTTAGTGGTAGAGCAATTGTCTGGCATGCGTGAGGCCAGGGGGTCCATCCGCTCCAGTGCACTGCAAAAAAAAAAAAAAAAAAAAAAGTAGAATCATGCACACAGATAGGAAATTTCCAATTCTGAAATACTCTTGAAATACAAAATTAGACTTGACAAATGAAAAGAGATTACACCATATCTTTTTGGATGGGAAAACAATATCTGTAAAAGGATTCTCCAGAGAACACATGCACACACACACACACACACACACACACACACATTTATTTTAAGGAATTAGTGCACATGATGAGGCAGGCCAACAAGCTGGGATCTAGGCAGTATTTCTGTTACAGTCTTGAGCAAATTCCTTAAAAATACAACAGTCATGCTATGGGTAGGGTAACTCGATGGGAGAGCACCTGTCTAGCATGGGCAAGACCCTGGGTTCCATCCCCAGAACTGCAAATAAATAAATAAATAACAAAAAAAACCCCACAAGTCCTTGGAATAAGGGCCCACCCTATTCCACTATGACCTCATCTTTAATGACATCTGCGTGACCCTATTCTCAAATAAGATCATTGAGGTGGGGCATAAAAGTTTTAACATAATAAACAAAAATAATAAAAATATTTGTATGGAACCAGACAAGTTGACCCTAAAGTTTATATGAAAAACTAAGAAAACACTGGAAAGGAAGAGTTACACAGGTAAACCAGCTCTAACAGAGAAGACACTAGAAAACCCCTCTGATTGACACATTCTGTCCCCTCATCCTGGGTGTGGAACACTATTACAAAAAGAAAAATAACAAGCTAGGAATCCAAGATACCAACTGCTCAATGGTAAGGAACTGAAGGGGCAAGAAGGGAGGCCTCCTTCTCTGTGGGTGAAGGCTGGGGGAGGTGGAAAGCCATGACTTTCAGTCCATCACAGTAAATATCTGTTGGTCAGCTTTGTGTTGCTGTGACCAAAATACCTGACCAGAACAAATCTGGAGGGAAACTTTATATTTATTTTGGTTCATGGTTTCAGAGATTTAGGCCATGGTGGGCCCAGTTCCCTGCTCTGGGCCCGAGGTGACACAGAACATTATGGAGGAAAGATGTGGTGGAGGGAAGCTTCCCAGGACATGGAAAGTGGAGAAGGAGAGAGAAAGCAAAGAAAAAGGGTGCAGGGAAGATGGATCCTTCCAGGGTGCTCCCGGGGACCCAGCTCCTCCAGCCACGCCCCATGTGCCTACAGTCACCAGCCGGTGTGCCCACTCACACTAGGATGGCTGGTTAGGTCCAGACTCTCTCGATGTGATGGGTTCACCTCCAGACATTCCTGCATTAACACAGGAGGTTTGAGGGACACCCTGCATCCAAACCACAGCAATATCAGACAGGGATCACTGGTGAGTGCTCACCCCAGGAAACAGGAAGCCTGGCGAGATGCACACCTATCCACCCACCAATGGCTCATTAGGAGCTAAGGGCTGTTCCTGCAGCAGTGCCCATGCCAGGCCGCACCTCGACTGCGCAAAACGTCCACTCCAGACGAGGAGTTGAGAGTCATGTGCTTCTGAGAAGAATGAGGATCACTTTTACAATTGTTTGGCTGACACGAAGAAAATGGCATCCTGGCATTTTTTGGTAAATGGATGGAACTGGCCACTATCATGCTAAGTGAAATAAGCCAACCCCAAAAAACCAAGGCCGAATGTTCTCTCTGATATATGGATGCTACATCCGACAAGGGAGGGAGGATATAGTTAAGTTCACTGGATTAGACCAAGGGGAATGAAGGGAAGGGTGGGGGGGATAACAGTGGAATGAACTGGACAGAACTGAAGCCAGATTTAAAGTTAGGTAGTCAGTGTAGTTAGGTAAATCGGGTCTAATACTGAGTGAAATCTAAAATGGAGGCCATGCTGGGAATGACTCAGGGAAAACACAGGACAACTCATGGAATGTTAATGAAGTCCCAAAAAGGCCCTAGGCCAAAGTCCACCTCAAAGAAGTATTAATGAACAGCCCCCAGCAAACTTAAAGATAGCCCATCACAAAGAAGTGTCCCACCCCTCGGGCCTTCCAACCTACATTCCATCCCCAAAACTATAAGAAGGAGAAACAACTGCACTGCCACGGATTCTGCCTCTTGGGTCCCCTTCTTCCTCCGGGAGAAGTCTTTTCTGCTGTCCTTTAATAAACTTCTAATTTCTCCTCTGACCTTGCCTCGGTGTGCTTCTTTGGTGTTATTCTTCAACATCGGGGAAGCAAGGACTCATCACCGGTCAACAGCGGTATCAGAACTCTCCTGTGTTCACATATGAACACGACCAGTGAAACTCCACATCATGCACAACCCCAAGAATGGGAAGTGATCCTCCATGTGTGTATGATATGTCAAAATACACTCTACTGTCATGTGTATCTAAAATGAACAAATAAAAAATCTTTTTTAGATTTAAAAAATAACAATATTTTGTCTGTGATGGTATACCCTGAATGTAATGGTGAGGAAACATCAGGCAAACCCCAACTGAGGAACAGTCTATAAAAAAATGTACTCTTCAAAAGTATCAATGTCATAAAAAACACAGAAAGGCTGAGGAAATGTTCCAGATTAAAGGGGACCAATAATTTCCCCACATGATGCTGTGCTGGATCTTGTATTGAAGAAAAAAATTCCATAAAGGACATTATTGGAATTTTTTTATATTTATTTTTTAGTTTTCAGTGGATACAACATCTTTATTTTATTTTATGTGGTGCTGAGGATCGAACCCAGCACCCCGCACATGCCAGGTGAGTGTGCTACCACTTGAGCCACATCCCCAGCCCAAATGGACATTATTGGGACAATTGGCAAAACTGGAATATGGACTACAATTAAAGTATTGTATTAGTGTTACATTTCCTGAATTGGATAACTCTTATGGTTATGTCGGAGGATGCTGAGAGCCACAGCCGAGTTGGAATGGCCCCTGGCATTTTGCCAGAAGTAATGGTTGAGCGGCGAGCCATTAAGATGATGCTGGATTGATTCAATTGTATATTAGACCTTTACTGTCCGCCTCGGGTGCCCGCTACTTTGGAGTTCTCGGGAGGATTGCCTGAGGAGTTCGCGTTGGTGGGGGAAGTTCCAGGAGAGGGAGTTCCGGTTGGTGTGTGGTGTTCCTGGGGGCCGAGTGGGTGGCGTTCGGGAGAGTTCCCGGGGAGCGTGTGTGGAGTGTGCTGGTGGAGTTTGGAAATAAAGTTTGTTCCTGCTTGAGTGGCTCATGATTTGTGCCCAGCCAGACTGCTGCAGGAGGAGATCTTTGTTCTTAGGAAATGCATGCTGAACTATTAAGGAGGAAAGTAGAATGATATTTGCAACCTACTCTCAAAGGTTCATTAAATGGTAATGTGTGTTTGGAACACACACACACACATACAGATATATACATGTGTGTTTATCTGTGTGTACACGTACACATCATCAAAGAGAATCAAACAAACATGGCAATGTTTAAATGTAGTTGTCACAGTTTGTTCTGTGTCAGCTTAGTTAAGGGGGAGCCATGTTTTCCAGAATCCTCTACCTGTATGGTTCCAGGTAAGAACTGGCTCTCAAATTAAAAAGCTTCTGCAGAGCAAACGAAATGATTAAGAGCTTGAAAAGAGGGCCCACAGAATGGGAGAAAACCTGGGCCAGCGAGCTACTCCTCCAGTGAGGGATTAGTATCCAGAATATACAAAGACCTCAAAAAAATGTAACACCAGGGCTGGGGATGTGGCTCAAGCGGTAGCGCGCTTGCCTGGCATGCGTGCAGCCCGGCACTAGTGAGAGACCCACGGTTGCAGAGGCAGGAGGCCATGCAGTGGGGACACAACAATCCCCCTCTAGGCTAAGTGCGATGAAGTCCCCAAGCTGTGTGGGCTGAAGTCCCTGGGCTGCTGCTGATCTTGCAGCCCTAGAAGCATCGCGGAACGCAGCCTCAAGAGAACTGCACCAAGCCCCAGCCTGGATGTACCCCAAACTTGCTAAGAACAATAGGAAAAGCCCCTCTGTGCCCGGGGCTCAGCCTTTGGGAATTATCCCTCTGGGCTGTGGTGCCACTAATACAGTGTTGCTGGCCGGTCTCGGTGTCCTGGCCCTCATTTCCCCGTGACACCTGGAACTTGGTGGCTCTGCCTCCCGGGGGTGGAGGGATGGGTTGGGGGGGGGAAGCTGATGCTGATCTGAGTGAAGGGTTTGGGGGAGTTCTCTGGATTATCCTTACAACTTCGTTGTGAAATATTTCCAAAGTAAAAAGCTTCAGAACTGGGAGTGGACAGCACTTGCCTAGCGATAAATGACATCCTGGGTTCCAAAATTCCCACCACCACCCCCAAGAAAGTCTTTCAAAGGCAAAATTCTATATTTTTATATATCTTTCTAAGATTTAAAATACTGGACGATCTTCTCACTAAATGGCTAAAAGAAGTTTTTACTTCTGGTGCAAAGACTAGGTATCAGAAATAGGCAAACCTATTTCCTATGACAGGGTGGCAGAATATGCCACTTCAAAATGTGTCACTTTGACATAGGGATTACTCAAGCTAAAGGCACCTGATGAACAGCAGATCCCTAAAGGGCCTTGTAATGTACCCCCTCTGACCCCCCAGAGCAGGAGATAAAACCCCCATGTGAGCCAGGCCTAGTGGTGCATGTCTGTCATCCCAGTGGCTCAGGAGGCAGAGGCAGGAGGATCTCGAGTTCAAAGCCAGCCTCAGCAACTTAGGAGGCCCTAAGCAACTCAGTGAGACCCTGTCTCTAAATAAAATACAAAATAGGGCAGGGGATGGGGCTCAGTGCTCGAGTGCCCCAGAGTTCAATCCCAGGTACCAAAAGTACCAAAAAAAAAAAAAAAAAAAAAAGGACTGGAGATGGGGCTCACTGGTTAAATGCCCCTGGGTTCAATTCCTGGTACCATAATAATAATAATATAAATAAATAAGTAAATAATTTGAAAACCCCATGTGGAAGATACCCTGCCGGTACCAGGAGAGACCTTTTCTGACAGCCACAGCCGGGAGGCTTTTGTACAAGCTGACCTTGTTAAAATAATTCTCCTCTTCCTTTGGCCTCCCCACTTCAGTTTACCTGTCTCCAATCGCCTCTTTTTGTTCAGCCTACTCCAAAAGCACGCAGGTCTGGATGGTTCTTTGGGGTCTTCATTTCCGTGCGAGGGCGCCTGGGTCAAGTAAACCTTGTCCCCAGTTTGTATGCTCTTCCTGCAAATCTAGCTGATGTCAACTCAAGTCTCAGGCTCAGCTGGGACCCCAAGAGGGAAAGAGGGGAGGAGGGGAGGAGGGCCAGGGTAAGAGAGGGGTGGAAGGAGACGGCAACCTCCTGCTTGTTTCCCCCTTGACCTGAGCGGTCAGGGGCCTGAGGACGTGTGACTAGGGCAGAGAGATGACACGAAAGATCAAAAGATGGACAGGAAGCAGCAGCCATTCCCCGGGGCTGAACACAACTGATTCCTTCCCCACTTCAATGCGCGGAGGGACCCAGGCCCGAGGAGGACAAAGCAAGGGGCGTTTTACAGTGAAGAGAAACGGAGGTACAAGACCCCGATGCCCGTCTTTGCCTTACAGCTGCTGGAGAAGCCCCCGGCCTTGGCCCCCACCACTCACCGGAGGAAAACAGCAGAGAACACAAAAGAGTGGAGTCAGGGCCGCAGATGGCTCCAGAATGACTCTGAGCAGTGTCTGAAAATAGCAGAGCCAGTACACCCGCCTACGGTGTCACTCATCCAGCTGTCTCGGGCCAGTGCTGCTTCATTCCTTTGGTGGAACTAGAGCCATCGAGGCAGTCAGCACAGGACGTGGCGGAGGAGGAGAATTTCAGAAAACACTGAAACCCTTGCGCTCTGTCCTCCCAGCCACGATTCAGGAACGCGTTTTTGGAAAGGCTGGCCAGGATTTCCGAGAAAACCCAAGGAAATACATTTCTGATTTTTATGGTCTTAAAACCACAAGACAGAAAATCATTTTTTTTTCTAAAAAGTGAAATGCTGCTATCATTAGAGTAATAAATTGATTCAGGCAATGCTATCATAAAATACTTAAACTCAGCAATTTATAAGCAACAGAAATGCATCCCTCATGGTTCTGGAGGCTGAGAAGTCCAAGATCAAGGCACTGTCAAGTTTGCAGTTTGGTGAGGTATCTCTGCTTCCTAGATGGCGCCCTCTTGCTGTATGCTCACATGGCAAAAGGGACAGACAAGGGAAAAGGGGCTAGAGTGGCCCCTTCAACATTTTATAACGGCATACCTCTTAATATTGTCACCTTGGGAGGTACGTTCCAAACTATGAAGTTTGGGGTGAGACACATTGAGATGAGAAAAATAGGCCTCAGGAAACACCAAATGATCCCGAGTTGAGGGACATTCTTTCAAACTGCAGCCTGGAAGAAAATGTCACAATGTCACAAATCAAAGAAAGGAAGAGGAACTGTTCCAGATTAAAGGAGACTAAAGAGGCATTACAATGTCTTGTGTGATCCACTCTGGATCCTGAACTAGAAAAACAATATTGGGTCAACTGGCAAAATTTGTGGATTGAAGATAACAGTACTATATCAACAGTAAATGTCTTGATTCTGATGGGCATATTGTGGAAATATAAAAGAAATCTGTGAATGTCTATATTTTTAGGAAATACACGCTGATGTTTTATTTTCTTTTTTCTTTTTCTTTTTTTGGTATTAGGGAGTGAATCCAGGGGCACTTAACCACTGAGTCACATCCCTAGCCCTTTTTTGTATTTTATTTTGAGACAGGGTCTCACTGAGTTATTTAGGGCCTCACTAAGTTTCTGAGGCTGGTTTTGAACTCACAGTCCTCCTGTCTCAGTCTCCAAAACCGCTGGGATTATAGGCATGTACCATTGCACCCAGCTAACATGCTGAATTTTGAAAGAAATATCCTTATGGGTACAGGGGAACCAAAGAGAATGTAGCAAAATGTTAACGGCTGGTGAACCTAGGTGAAGAGTATATGAGAGGTTTTTGGAGAACATTTCTTGCTTTGTTTTAGACTATTCCAACTATTACTCCAGTCTGAAATTATTTCACAATAAAAAGTTTAAAAGAGGGCTGAGGTTGTGGCTCAGTGGTAGAGCGCTTGCCTAGCACATGTGAGGCCCTGGGTTCTATCCTCAGCACAACATAAAAATAAATAAATTAAATAAAGGTATTATGTCCATCTACAACTAAAAATATGTTTTTTTTAAAAAGTTTAGGGCTGGGGATATAGCTCAGTTGGTAGAGTGCTTGCCATGCAAGCACAAGGCCCTGGGTTCAATCCCCAGCACCACACCCATGCACACAAAAAAAGTTTAAAAGAACAATTAAGGGGCTGGGGCTGGGGCTCAGTGGTAGCGCATTTGCCTGGCATGTGTGAGGCACTGGGTTCGATCCTCAGCACCACATATAAATAAATAAAATAAAGGTCTATCAACAACTAAAAAATAAAAATAAAAAAATAAAGAACAGTTAAAATGCAATCTCTTGGGATTGGAGGCATAGTTCAATGGTAGAGAGCTTGCCTAGCATACGAAGTCCCTGGGTTCAATCCCCAGTACCAAAAACAAAACAAACGAACAAGCAAAAATGTAACCTCTCTGGTCCACTGTGCACTGGAACTCACTGCAGAATCACGTAGGCCCAGGATTGTTCATGTCCAACAGGAAGAAAATATGTGATGATACATTGTCAAGACTAGGAAAAGGTATGAATCTATCTTTGTATTTGCTTGTCTTCTCCCATCTTTTTCCTTTTAAGGATGATAATGAACTTGACAGCCATGTTCATGTTCGTATCTCATAGTTGAGTCACACAGCGGGGTTCACGTTTAAAAGGCAGCACAAAGAGTAAAAATGCCACTTCCAATAAGATCAATGGTAAAGTAATATTATTGAAAATAATGATAAATCCGTAGCTGTTTCGTCTCATCTACTAAAGAGGGAGAAACACACGGCAGGCTAATCCATCTGCGGGGAGGGACAATTAGGACAGCATTACTGCTGTTATCTAAGCCTAAAACTGTTCTGTCACTCCCTACCTTTAGTTCAGACAGGTAAAGTCCGTGGTAGTTTGGTTCATTCCTACCACTGCACCCTTCTCAGCTCAGCTTGGAGACTCCATTGCTTCTCTGTCTTCCTTCAGCTGCTGGCCAGGTTCCATTATGCTTTACCTTCCCTTCCCAGAATAAGTCTGCCCCTTCATCATAACTCTAACAATCAAAAACTACCACAAGGCACAAAGTCTGTACAAAGGCTATACGGTTGCACCCTAGTGTCCACAGGATTGGTTCCAGGACCCCCCATGGATATAAACTCTGTGTATACTCAAGACCCTCATGTAAAATGGCATCGTATTTGCATAGAACCTGCACACACATCATTCCATATACATTTTTAAATTGTTTAAAAAATTGGGGACAGGGTCTCGCTAAGTTGCTGAAGCTAGCCTCGAACTTGTGATTCTCTTTCCCTAGCTTCCCAAGTTGCTGGGATAACAGATGTGTACCACTGGGCTTGGCTCATCCTCTATCCTGTAAATCATGTTTAGATGACATAATACCTCATATACTATAATGACACAGCCACATCCGTATTTATAGCAGCACAATTCACAATAGCTAAGCTATGGAAACAACCCAGGTGCCCTTCAGCAGATGAATGGATAAAGAAAATGTGGTGTGTGTGTACACACACACACACACACACACACACTCAGCCATAAAGAATGAAATTATGACATGTGACAATAAATGGATGGATCTAGGGACTATCATGCTAAGTGAGCTCCACAAAAACCAAAGGCCAAATGTTTTCTCTGATATGCGGATGCGTGGATGCTGACACATAATATGGCAGAGAATACGGGAGAGAACAGAAGTTCAGTGGAGTAGACAAAGGGGAATGAAGGGAAGGGAGGGGTGGGAATAGGAAAGACAGGGGAATGAATCTGAGAGAACTTTCCTCTGTTCATATATAAATACAGCACAGTGAATCTCACCATCATGTGCATCTGTAGGAAATTAAATTTAAAAATAACTATAGGTAAATGGGGAAAAGATCAATAGAGGGAAGAGAGCATGGGGAGGGGGAAGGGAAGAGGAAAGAGAGGTGCTGGGGTCTGAATTAAATAATATATTCCATGCTTGTACAATTATGTCTCTTATGGTTTGGATGTGAGGTGTCCCTCAAAAGCTCACATGTGAGACAAAGCAAGAAGGTTCCGAAGGCGCTGGAATTGTGGCTCAGTGGTAGAGCACTCACCCCAGGCATGGGGGAGGTGCTGGGGTCGATCCTCAGCACCACATAAAAATAAATACATAAAATAAAGGTATTGTGTCTATCTACAACTAAAAAGAAAACATTAAAAGAAAAGGTTCAGAGAAGAAATGATTGGGTTAAGAGACCTTAACCCAACTGTGAACCAATCCCCTGATAAGATGAACCAAGTGGTCACTGAAGACGGGTGGGGTGTGGCTGGAGGAGGTGGGCATTGGTGGGTATAGATCTGGGGTATATATTGTGTTTTTGTTTTTTTTCTAATTCTTTTTATTATTTTTTCTTTAAACAACTGCCAAGATTGAAACCAAAGATAAATAGAAGGCACAACAGTTTTTGCTCTGGTTGTTATTTGGTTAGGGGGATTTTTTTTCTTTTTTTTTTAAACAAATACAAATGAAATATGAAAAAACTCTACATCAAAAGAATCTAACAGCTCAAGAAAAGCCTATTAATTGCATTCTAGACACTTAAAACCTATCTCACAATTTAAATTTCAATGGTAAAAACAGTAGGTTTTAGAATTATTTTGTGATCACATATCAAAAGAAAAAAGTTCTATTAACACCTTTCATTCAGTTTTTAACCACATCAGAGAGAATCAAATGTCAAATTTTCCAATGGCAATTTTTCCACATCAGAAGGTAATTGTAAGTCTCAAAAAATAAACAATTTGGATTTTTCCTGCCTCCAAAATGCTTATCAAATCCTCATTCCTCGAAGGCTTTGAAACACGTAGAAAATAAGTAAGAAATATTCCAATGAATGAAACATACCAAATGTCAGTAATAAGCAAGACACATTCCTTTGGGGAAATAGCTGTTTTTTAAAAAAAATCCAGTCTATATATGCAAAGCAAACAAGAAAATTCAGTCTTTGCTGCAGTCCGGCTGCAGCAAAATAACCGGGGGGTGACGAGCAACTTGTGTACATTGATACAGCAGGAGTGGGAGCCGTTTATTGTAGGACAGGAGGGGTATATATACATTCCACACAGCTTATCTTTTTTTTTTTTAAAGAGAGAGTGAGAGAGGAGAGAGAGTGAGAGAGAGAGAATTTTTAATATTTATTTTTTAGTTCTCGGCGGACACAACATCTTTGTTGGTATGTGGTGCTGAGGATCGAACCCGGGCCGCACGCATGCCAGGCGAGCGCTCTACCGCTTGAGCCACATCCCCTGCCCCACACAGCTTATCTTAATTAGCATAAACTAGATACAGCAGTCAACCAATAAGGAATCTCCACACTTAATGGCTCGCTGGCGTTACTTCACAAACCACTCCCTCTGTAAAATGCCAGGTGCCATCCAGACTTGTTTCAGACCTTAACAAGTCTTTTCGTTTTTTCTTCTTTAAAAATTCGTTACTCCTAAAATAGCGTTCCACAAGACTGGAAGTGAAGGACTAAAAGGCCAGGAGAAGGGGAAAGGGAGGGAGCACACACCATTAACACAAAAAAGAAGTAAAACTGCACAAACTTAAGCGGTTTATAAGACTAGGATCATCATACTCCAAGATAACAAAGGCTGGTTGAAGAAATTCACCCTTCTGCAGAAGCTGGGGTTTTTATGCTTCATGAGATCAGTGAAGAGCCATTCACTGCGTGGAGCAATCCCCCTTCCCACTCCAGATCCTGGTTTCTGTGCCCTGCCTCCACGGGGAGGGCCTCTCATTCCACCACCCAGGCTACCTCCAGGGCCTCCAGGTCCCCGTCCCAAGCAGCTCGAGTCTTCCTGTCTTCCACATTCAGTCGACTTCACCTCTGAACACGATTGGCCTGTTGCTAAGGACCTTCTGAACAGGCGCAGCATCATCAAACACAACAAAACCAACATTGGGTAATTTCCCCCCACTGTTTATGCGCAGCTCTACCACATTCCCATAGTTTTGAAAGAAATCTTTTAAGTTCTGATTTGTCCACTTCATGAGGCAGGTTGCCAATGAAGAGTTGGTGAGTATCAGGATGTCTCACAATTCTTCGGGGCTCAATATCACCTTGGTCACTGGCCTCACAGATTGGTCTGGGTCCCCTCTGAGGAGGAATGTTTATTCGTTGCTCTCGGACTCATTGATCCCTCTGAGGCCTCTGTGGTGGAATCTGAGATTCAGGCTTAGACTTGGCCCCGGGGCTGTGAAGCTGGTAGTTTAACAACAGGAGGTGGTATTCCAGTAACAGGAGCAGCTCCACTGGGAGGAAGGTTCTTACTGGTCACAGATGCCCAAGAAAATGTCCTCAAGTTTCCCTGTAGTGTCTGAGCTATATCTGGAGGTGCTGGAGAAGAACTCTTCTGAGCATCCTCAGGAGCTCAGACTTTTCCTCTTGGATTTCAGATATGGGTTCTGGCTCTGGTTTTGGTTCAGGATCAGGCTCTGGTTCAGCAACAGGCTCCTCTAAATGTTTTTCCAAGTCACTGCTGACAGCCTGATCATAGAAAGTTCCAGAATCATCAGGTACCACCTCAGGTGTCTGCTGTCTTTCTTCAGGCTCCCCTACTTCTTCCTCAGATTCCTCCTGAGGCTCAGTGACAAAGCCACCAAAGACCTCATCTTGGTATCTGAAGATATCATTATGAACACAGAATTTATTTGCAACAGAGCCCTCCGGAGCAAGGACAAATGTTTGCATGAATCTCCGCAAAGCCTGGTTGTTTTTTGATAAGAGTCCCATCACCTGGACCACCACACTATCATTTAGAGTAGCATGAGCATCAACATGGCGAATCTTAGTGTGGCAATTGGTGTAGTTCTGTGACATCACTTTCCTATAAATTTCTTTCTGTCCATATAGTGCATCTGCTGGCTTTCCATTTGAATCCAATCCCCCATGCACATAGGAAGAGTCCTTTCCATAAAATCTATGTAGCATGTCTGGGGCCTGGTTCAGCAGTATGTAATACTGTCTCACAAATTCCCACCCGAGCAGCAGGGGACTAGGCTTCTCCATAACCGTTACCTTGGTCAATTCAACCTGCACGGCTGAGCAGGAAAGGAACAAACACAGAAGGTGGCAGGAATTCCTCACGCAATTGTATCCGCACACACTCGGGTGTATATTTTGTGTCTGGAGAGTGGAGTCTCTCTCTGCTTCCTGATCATCACATGAGCTGCTTCCCTCCACCACCCTCTTCTGCCATGATGTTCAGCCTTTCTTGAGCCCTGAGGAATGGAGCCAGCTGTCTATGGACTGAAACCTCTGAGACTGTGAACCCCCAAATAAACTATTCCTCACCTGAAATTGTGCTGGTCTGGTTTTAGTCACAGCGGCGAAAAAGCTGACTGAAACAATGTCAAAATGGATTCCACGGTTACATAACTAAAACAAACCAATAAAAAATGCCTAATACAATGTAAATGGTATGTACATAGTTGTTCTACGGTATTGTTTAGGGAATAATCACAAGAAAAAGTCTGTCCATGTTCTGTATGGATGAAGTTTTTCTCCAACCATCTTCAATCCCTGGATGCACAGCCACGGCTATGGTGGCAACAGAGCCAACATCTACCAGTAAAGCAAGCTCCTTCGTGCTTCCATTTCTCTAGCTCCAAGATGCCCTTCAGAATAGGCAGACCCTGTTACGGTCAACAAGGGCCACGTCTAGTCAACATATTAGAAAGGCTTGCAGGGAGAAGAAATATTTCTCTTTCTTTTTCTTTTTTGGTGGGGAACAGGGAAATACCAAGGATTAAACCCAAGGCCTCACACAGGCCAAGTACATACCCTACCACTAAGCTACATTCACAATCCTCTTAGCTGACCCTTAAGCTAACAGAACACAGTGACTTCAACTGGAGTAGAGGATGGGTACATAAACTTGTGAGTGTGTGTGTGTGTGTGTGTGTGTATGTGTGTGTGTGTGTAGGCAGTACTGGGGATTGAACCAGGGGCACCCTACTACTGAGATACGTCCCTAGTCCTTTTGTTTTGAGATAGGGTCTTGTTAAGTTGCCCAGGCTGCCCTTGAACTTGCCGTTTCTCTTGCCTTAGCCTCTCGAGTAGCTGGGATTACAGGTGTGTACTACCGTTCTTTCCCTGGCCTAAAGGAACTTATGACATAGTTAGAGTGACAAAAACTCATCAGAACTGACAGTGATCTGCTGAGGGCCATTACCAAGTAGGAAATTTCCTTGCCAGCGTACCCCATGTTAATTTCGCTGTTGACATTGCATGTTAGGTGATCCTGCCCAAGGACGAGGGTGGATCCAGGATTAGGGTGTATCCTGCAGTTTGAGGAAGTATCCCAATCCTTGGGTTTAGGGCGTTCCCGGTTTAAGACAAGTTTAAGGCGTTCCCAGTTTAAGACCTTGGATTTTAGGGAAGTTCGATGTTGAGGATTATTGCTGCTGGAATTAGGGCGTTCCTGCTGCCTAAGCTCCTGTTGAACTCTCCTGAGATTCAGAGAGCATTTTGGGAAATAAGCCTCGTGGAGTAGGTGAATTGGGTGGTAGGAGAACTGGGATTGCCCCAGAACGCGTGTGGAGGCCGGCGTGAGTTCGGGAATAAAGAATTGCTGTTTGAATCTACAAAGCTGTGTGGTGGCTCGTGATTCTGTGCCCAGCCGAGACTGCGGCAGTGATCAGTGCAGAAGATACAAGAAATAGGAAACCTTAATCCTATTTTCCCATATATTCATTGTGTTGCCATGGCAAACGACATGATCTCTTAAGGCCTCAGGCCTTCTTTGTAAAATGAGAGGCTGGAATGGATGATAATAATAATAGCACATTAAGTGGCGCATGCCTGTAATCCCAGTGGCTCAGGAGGCTGAAGCAGGAGGATTGCAAATTCAAGGCCAGCCTCAGCAAAAGCAAGGCGCTAAGCAACTCAGTGAGACCCTGTCTCTAAATAAAATACTAAATAGGGCTGGGATGTGGCTCAGTGGTTAAGTGCCCCTGAGTTCAATCCCTGGTACCAATAACAACAACAACAACAGGTCAAGGGCTGGGGTTGTAGCTCAACAGCCGAGTGACTGACTAGCATGGGGGAGCACTGGGTTCAACCCTCAGCACCACATTAAAAATAAATAAATGAAAAATAAATGGTTACATTTTTTAAAAAATAACAACTGGTAAAATTCACTGAGCACTTAGTACCTGCCCAGCCTACTCCGAGTGTCACTGTGTATTAACACATTGAAACATCACAACAATCCGAGGCAGGTGCCACTGTCATTCTCCTTTTACAGATAACCCGTGAGATCCTTTCAACTCCAGGTCTAGCATTAGGTAATTTCAAGTAATGTGGTACACTGTATTTTTCTAGAAGTGGCCACCACAGTATTTCACATCTCATACACTCTTCTTTGACTGTGACTTTGATACTCCCGCCTTTGAGAGGTGAGTCTCTGTCCCCTCCTGTTGAATTCGGGTGCCTCTGTGACTACAGAGAAAGTGATATTGCATGATTTCTCAGGCTAGGTCCATAAAAACCCATACGGCTTATATTAGTTTTCTATTGCTGCAAACCAATTACTACAAATTTAGTGGCTTAAAAAAAAAAAAAACACTCAGTTATCAGCTCATGGTTCTGTGGCCAGAATTCTGGACACAGCATAGCTGGATTCTCTGCTCAGGGTCTCAAAAGGCTGAAAGGAAGGCGTTGGCTAGACTGAGTTCTTGGAGGGCCAAGAGAAATTCTGCTTCCAAGTTCATTCACTCTGTTAGCAGAGTTCTGTTCGTTATGCTCCTAAGACTGAGCTCTCTGCTTCCCTGCTGGTCTTCAGCTGGGGGCCACCTGCCTTCCAGGTCATGTGGCTACCCCACTTTCAGAACCAGCTGCAGAGGATCTCTCACATCCAAGCCTCCATGCTTAGACTCTGACTTCCTGTCTCTGATCTGTAGACCCTTGTATGGTTTTGACATTATGTCCTCCAAAAGCTCATGTGCGAGACAAGCTTTAGAGGAGAACTGACTGGGTTAGGAGGGCCTTAACTCAATCAGTGAGTTAATCCCCTGATGGGATGAGTGGGTGACTGGAGGCAGGGGGGGTGTGGTTGGAGGAGGGGGCATTGGGGCGTGGCTTTGGGTGTATATTTGTATCTGAAGGGTGGGGTCTCTCTCTGCTTTCTGATCATCATATGAGCTGCTTCCCTCTGCCTCACTTGGAGACCTGAGGAATGGAGCTGGCCATCTATGGACTGAGACTCTAAAACTGTGAGTCCTCAAATAAACTTTTCCTCCTCTAAAATTGTTCTTGTGGGGTCTTTTAGTCACAGCAGCAAAAAAGGTGACTCAAACAACCCTGATTGAAAGAGCTCATGTGAGTAGGTAGGTCCCCTGGGACAATCTCCCTGTGTTAAGGTCAACCCAGGTGAGACCTCAGCTACATCTACAAAATCCCTGTGTCATATAGTCATGGGAGTAATAGTTAATGATATTCCTAGGAAATTCACACTCAAGGGGAGATTATACAAGGGTGAGGATTGCTAAGGTCCTCTCAGAATTCTGCCTACCACACAGCTTCCGCTTCATTCTTTTTTCTTTTTTCTTCATTCTTTTTTTTTTTTTTTTTGGCGGTAGTGGGAATTGAGCCCAGGGTCTTGTGCATGGCCTCACTTTGCTACTGAGCTGTATCCCCAGCTATACTTGATTCTTTTATGTTTGCTCTTAAAGGTCAGCCACCATGCTGTGAGGAAGTCCAAGCAGCCTGTGGGGTAGCCCATGTGGAAAATAGGCCTCCTCACCCTGGAACAGCCCCAGCTGAGCTCCCAGCCAACAACCAGCATCACTCGGCCAGCCATGAATGAGCCCTTTTTTTTTTTTTTCTTTTTTCTTTATTTGGTACTGAGGATTGAACCCAAGGGTACTTAATAACTGAGCCATATCCCCAGCCATTTTTTTTTTTGTATTGTATTTAGAGATAGGGTCTTGCTAAGTTGCTTAGGGGCTCACTAAGTTGCTGAGGCTGGCTCTGAACTCTCAATCCTCCTGCCTCAGCCTCCTGAGCTGCTGGGATTACAGGTGTGCACCACCACACCAGCTGAGTGAGCCATTTTGAAAGTGGATCCTCCAAGCCCCAAGATGAACCATGCTGCAAGGGATGCATGGAGTAGATGAGCTGTCCCCATTAAGTCCTGCCCAAATCGCAAATTTATTGCCAAATAAAGGATTGTTGTAGTTCTCATCCAGTAAGTTTTGGGGGGATTTGTTACCTAACCATAGGTAATCAAAATCAAGTGACAACTAGGTGATATGATCTACAAGTACCAGAAGCTTCTTGTACAAAGAATAATAGCTTAGACTTTTTTTAGAATATTGAATCATTTGACAGTACTGGCCTAAAATGTCATTCAAAGCAGAGCACAATGGTGCATGCCTGTAAACCAAGCAACTCTAGAGGCTGAGGCAAGAGTATCGCAAGCCAGCCTCAGCAACTTAGCAACTCCTGTCTCAAGATAAAAAAGATTGGGGATGTAGCTCAGTGATAAAGTACCCTGGGTTTAATCCTTAGTATCAAAGAAATAAAAAATTAAAATAAAAAAGTCATTCAATACACACTTTATTTTTTAGTATTGGGGATTGAACCCAACGGTGGTTAACCACCAAGCCACATCCCCAGCCCTTTTTATTTGAGACAGCTCTCACTAAGTTGCTTGGGGTGGCCTCAAACTTGTGATCCTCTTGCCTCAGCCTCTTGAATTGCTGGTACTGGTGTATGCCACGACACCAGACTTAGGCTTGCTAATTTATTAATTTAAACTTACACTGAACTGATTTAGACCAGAATGCCAGTCATCCATATCTGGAAGCCTAACATTTTAAAAGGGTTATCTAAAAATTGTATCACTTTATATTATATATTTTAAGCTGCATTTGTAAATATTTGGAATGTAAATGAACACCGAATGAATACTAATTTTCAAAGATACAAAAGACTTGTTTGTAATCACTAAAGTATTAATATTTCAATGCATATTCAATTACTTTTCAACAGTTGCTATTTTTATGGGAAAAAGAAAACACTGAGAAAATGATCTCTAATTTTGTCATTAAAGAATTTTCATCAACAGATATTAAAACTATTAGATACAAAGATTCGGAGAATATAATATCCGTACACTCCCAAAGCAGCCGCCCCCCTTTGCATTATTTGTTGAGTACTGAGAGGATAAACAACCTGTACCTTGGAGAACCCTGCCAGACACCTCAACCACGTATCAAATTTGCCATCAATGAGGAAACAACATAGTATAAGGTGGCTCCCACTGTGGCACACTAAAGACACGTCACCTGTGGAGTTATTTTTGCCAAAAAATGCTTAGCCTCAAACTAATTGTGAGAAAATAGACAAATCCATATTAAGGACATTTTTTTTTTGGTACTGGGGATTGAACCCAGGAGTGCTTAACCATGGAGCCACATCCCCAGCCCTCTTTGTATTTAGAGACAGGGTCTCACTGAGTTGCTTAGGGTCTTGCTAAGTTGCTGAGACTAGCCTTGAACTTGTGATCCTCCTACCTCAGCCTCCTGAGCCTCTGGGATTACAGGCATGTGCCACCATACCTGGCCTTGGGACATTCTTTTTTTTTTTCCCTCACATTTGTTTTATTGTTTGTTATTAACTTATTTAAACTTTGGGTTTTCATTTCCGAGAAGAGTGGAAGAAAGAGAGGTAGGAACCCATGGGAAGAGCCTCTGAGACTCCTTCTGTTCCGTCTTTTCCTTGAAGATCCTTTAAAGAGCCTCCACTGTGGGATGGATGGATGTGTCCTACTGCAGATTTGATAGCCGTGTAGGAGAAAACCGTTCCAATTCTCCAACCCTGTCACATATCATGACGTGCCACCACTGTTTGAAGAAGGAAGGAGAGCCGAATGTATTGTAATCCCAGGCTGAGACAGGAAGATCACAAGTTCTATGCCAGCATCAGCAATTTAGGGACACCCAGTCTCAAAATAAATAAAAAGCCAGGTGTGGTGACGCATGCCTATAACCCCAGCAGTTAAGGAGGCTGAGGCAGGAGTTCAAGGTCAGCCTCAGCAACTTGGTGGGACCGTGTCCTTAAATAAAATGTAAAAAGGGCTGGGGATGTGCTCAGTGGTTGAGTGCCCCTGGGTTCAGTCCCCAATACCAATAAATAAATTCATACATACACACACACATACATAAATACATAAACAAAAAACGAAGAGGGCTGGGGTTGTAACTCAGTGGTCAGGCACCCCTGGATTCAATCCCCAGTGCAAAATTTTAAAAAAAGAAAGAAAGAAAGGAATGTAACAGTGTCCGCTTTATGCTGTGAGTGCAGCCCTTGCTGCTCTGCCTCTGCAACTTATTTTTAAAACGAACACTTTTCTTTCTTTTCCTCTCTCTCTGCCTCTCCCTAATCTCTCCCCCTCTGTAATGTCAGGGGAAACGGATTACCTTTCTTACCCATCTTAGACAAGAGTTATCTGTCCCCACCATAGGAAGGAAATAATCTAGACTTTAGGGATGGTACCAGATGATCTCAGAAAGGACTATCTCCCAAATTAATAAGTGAATTACAACTCAACAGAGAACACGTAGAACATGCATCCTTTGAATTGCCTCTTTAGCTCAGTTGGCAGAGCGCTTGCCTCCCATGCATAAGGTCCTGGGTTCATCCCCAGCACCACACAAAGAACAAGCAAACAAAAAAAACTGAATCACCTTTTTTTAAAAGCCCCCAGTTCCTGCTGTTGGGCAGAATCACAGCCTCTGGGACGGAAGCCCCCTGTGTTTCTCCTTTGCTAGCAAACAATAAACCTCCTTTTTCCTTTTTCTCAAAACCTCGTTATTGGACTGGCATCGGGGACAAGGACTGAGCTTTTGACAACGGGAAGAAGAAAAAGAGAAAGAAAGGAAGAAGGAAAGAAGGAAGGAGGGAGGGAGGGAGGGAGGGAGCACACTGCATAGTCCCCCCACAATAAGCAGGAGGAATGCACAGAAAACAGCCAAGCAAAAGTGAAGGGAGGAAAAACGGGGAGAAGCTATATATATATATATATATATATATGAATATATGAGAGAGAGAGAGAGAGAGAGAGAGAGAGAGAGAGAGAGAGAGAGAGAAAGAGAAATAAAAGCCTAGGGACATTCTTAAAAACCACTGACTTGGACTCTTCAAAAATGTCAATGTTGCAAAAGGCAAAACAAGCTGGGGATCTCTTCTAAAATGATGGATTAACTGAAAGAGTTAAGGAAATGTGAACTTTGAATTAGATCTTGAATCTTCCCCCTCCGACAAGGGGAAAAAAAAACCCGTTAACACTATAAGATTTAAATATGCACTGCATATTAGATAATAGTGCAGTACTAAATGTTAATTATCTGAGTGGAATATTGTGTTGTGGTTAAGTAGGCGAAACTCCTTGTTCTTCAGAGGCACATGCTAAAATATTTACTGGTGGAATGTCGCTATGAGCCGGGCGTGGTGGCGCATGCCTGTAATCTCAGCAGCTTGGGAGGCCAAAGCAGGAGGATCCTGAGTTCAAAGCCAGCCTCAATAACTCAGCGAGGCCCTAAGCAACTCAGTGAGACCCGGTCTCTAAATAAAATATAAAAAATTGCTGTGGATGGGGCTCTGTGGTTAAATGCCCCTGGGTTCAATCTCTGGTACCAAAAAAAAAAAAAAAAAAAAAAAGTCTCTATGCCTCCAAGTACCACACTCGGGCAGTTGTGCCAGGACTGAAATTCTATACCTAGTTGAGGAATTTTGCACCGACAGCCTCCTGGATAAAGCTGGTAGCTGGGGGATTTCAGGTTGCGGTGGCCCGCGCCATGTAGCCGTCACCATGGTGGCGTAGGGTCGCAGACAGCCTGCACACTGTGTGCCAGCACGCTGGTGACGGTGCACGCCATGAGCAGCAAGGACAAAACAGGCAACGTTTCCTCTGCACAGATGCAGAAGCTGGGCCGTCGCCTCCCTGGGTTGCACGTGGAGCCCTGAATATGGCCGTAGCACAGCGGGGAGGGCGAAGCAAAGCCGCCTCCACCTCTTCCACGGGGACAAAGACACAGGCACACTCGGTCCACTGTTTCCTGGGGCGAAGGCACGCGCACCCACCCCGACAGGCACACGACAGGGATTCTGCGCGCCCGACGCCTGGACGCACTTTAGACAGGCGCAGGCGCGAAGGCAAGCCACGCCCCCACGCGATAGCAGCACGTGCGGCCAGAGGCGCTTTACGGCAATGGGGGGAGGCACGAGGCCACTGGAGGACGTCACGTTGGGGGCACTGTGTGTTCTGGGCTCAACGCTCCAAGTCATTGAGGGCTGCCAGTTCGGCGGTTGACGGTCCGACGGCCAGGCGATCATGGGGGTGACGGAAGAGGTATTGAAGAAGGCCAAAGACTACGTGAAGACTAAGGAGTTCCGGGATTATGTAACCAGCACCCACTTCTGGGGTCCTGTGGCCAACTGGGGCCTTCCATTGGCAGCCTTGAGGGACATAAAGGCGTCGCCGGAGCTCATCAGTGGCCGCATGACCACAGCGCTCATCTTGTACTCGATGACCTTCATGCGCTTCGCCTACCGTGTGCAGCCGCGAAACATGTTGTTGATGGCGTGCCACTTCACCAACGTGGTGGCACAGAGTGTGCAGGCTGGCCGCTACATAAACTTTCACTATCTTGGTGACGCCCAGCGGGCCACCGCCGCCAAGGGCAGCGCAACTCCAGCGGCTAGCTCCCGTGTCCAGTGCCCCCCAAAAGCTTCCTAATGTGTGGGGACTCCATCAGATCTTTGCAGCTTGCAGGCTGAGCCACATTTCCTTCTGAAGACCCATGGAAATTGGTTCTGACTCAAAAAAAACAATGAGAAAATGACTTAAAACTGCAGTTTGATTAATAAACAATAGCATCACAATGAAGCTGTTGATCGTTGCCTATTTTGTGAACTGGAAATCAGTTTTTGGCGGAGGGTAGTTTGGCTTGGAGGATCTGCACATTGGGGGGTTGGAGGGAGGACGAAGACTTTAGGAAAACATTTAACATCATCCACTAGCTCATAGTTCTTTGTTTTGCTTTCCTTTCCTTTTTGTTTGGCTCTCTGGGGAACATGCTTAATACCACACCTGATTTTTAAAACTTGATACAAGTCTGTACCAAAAAAGTTTGGGGGCTACTTCTATTGAGGGAAATGTTTCCATGTGAGTTTAAACAGGAATGTGAAATCCAGTGTAAATTTGTAAGGACCACTTAGAGAATCTAGAATCAGTTATAGAATCTGCCATGGAGACGGGATAACAACTCTGAGGATGGTTGGGTTCTAGGCAAATAAAAAGTAAAAACGACAAGGCCATAATTCTTTCCTCCTTATCAAAAATGGAGATAGATAGTTAACCTATCACCCTGTGTTGAATGCTAGCTGGGGTTGGGGTGTGAAGGGAAGTGGTCAAAGGAGTAGCCCAGAATATTTCCCTAGAGATCCTGTGGGTGCTAGACTTAAACCAAGGAGCAGAAGAAGAGGGAAAAGAGAAGGGTGAGGGCTGTGGGGCCATGACCTCCAGGGTAGAGGCTGCCCTCTGGCATTTGATCCTACATTCCCCCCCCCCCCCCCCGCCCTTGTCTCTGGAGGATGCAGGAAGATCCAGATAGGTCTGTCACTGGGGAACCCATGTATGTTTGGAAGTGCTCAAACTATGCTTTTGTTTATTTTGGTACTGGGGATTGAACCCAGGGGTGCCCTACCACTGAGCTATATCCTCAGTCCTTTTTGTTTTTATTTTCGGTTTTGTTAAATTATTGAGACTGGCCTCTAACTCGTGATCTTCCTGCCTCAGCCTCCTGAGTCACTGGTATCATAGGAATGTGTCATTGCACACCACTTAAACTGCTTTTAAGTTTTCAAATGCAAAGAAATTGGAAAGGAAACTGAAAGGTTCTGAAGATAACAGCTCTTGGTTCAGTTACATTAGTGGAATTCTAGAAGATTCCTCACCTTTTTGCATCTAAGCATTAGACCTCTTTGGGGACAGTTTCACATTCCGCATATGGCAGTAGAGGTGGGGAACAGATTATGGGACAGTATATTGTATTTGTTATCTATCGCTGTGTAACCAATCAGCCCACAACTTAACAGCTTAAAAAAACGAAGAGTCTCAGAATTTCTGAGGGTCAGAAGTCTGTGCTGCAGTCTTTGGACTGGGGCTGAAAGATGTACTTCTGAATCACTTAGAGTTGTTTGCAGGGAGCTTCAGTTCCTTGTCATGTGGGCCCCACCTAGGGCTGCTAGTGATGCCACACAGCTTCCTTTAGGGGTATTCTGAGAGAGCCCAAGATATGATCCTTAATCGTACCTTATACCTTAATTGCACCTTATACCTTAATTGCAGCGACATACTATCACGTGCTATGTTCACACACAGCAACCTTAGACGCTGGAAGGACAGTGTGAGGGTGGGACTATCAGGAGGTGAGGATCACCAGGGTCATCTTAGAAGCTGGCTACCACATAGTTCTAGAATAAAAATTGTCATGTTTCCCGTACTCAGTATGAACCAAGTAAGGTCATTGCCCATCTTTACAAAGACATCGTCACAAGAAGCTTAGTTTACAGTTGTGTGATCAATTACTAATGCGCACATATCAGAGCATGGGTTTGAAAAGTTTTGGGGATGGTGGTTCTTAATATTTTAGATAATCCAGACTACAATGTAGTCATAAAGTCCAGTTGAGTTATGAAATGAATCATATCAAGATTTTTATTAAAACATTAAAGGTTTTTTCACTGAGTAGAAATTAATATATTTTCAGGCATGTCTTACAAAACATATTTTTGTACAAAATATGTAGCCAGGTGTGGTGGTGCACATCTATAATCCCAGCAGCTTGGGAGGCTGAGGCAGGAGGATTTTGAGTTCAAAGCCAGCCTCAGCAAAAGCGAGGGGCTAAGCAACTCAGTGAGACCCTGTCTCTAAATAAAATGTTAAAAGAGCTGGGGATGGGGCTCAGTGGTCGAGTGCCCGAGTTCAATCCCTGGTATCAAGGAAAAAAAAAAGGCAGAGGGTGGGCTGGGGATGTGGTTCAGAGCCCTTGGGTTCAATTCCTGGTACAAAACACAAAACAAAACATATTTCAATAAGTGGCCACTGTCTGTTGAAGACACTTCAGTGCAGCTAGGTTTCTAATTAACCTGGTAAAGGAGGCAATGCCTGCTGATAATTTCCCACCAATGTACATTTATAATTCAGAGGTCAAAATGCCCAGAGTCTCCAAGACTGCAGCACCTCCACTCCCATGCCACGCTGCATGCTTACTACGTTTACTTTGTAACATGCCCTTTGTTGCCTAGGATGTTAGTATTTAAAGCCACAGAAGTCATTAATGCTTTAATAAAAAATGAACCTCTTCATATCATTAGGGCAACAATAATTTCATAATCCCCCCCAAACTCTCAAATATTGTGACCTTGGCTATTTAAAACTGTCTACAGATCTCTTTACCACTACTTTATGAAGCCAGTAATAACACATCCGAGTTGGCAGAGATAGATTTCCAGAAGTTTTGGACACCAACACACTTGAATCATTTCCCAGAATTCAGGTGTTTTTATCGAGTTTAATATGTCACATCTTCCTCTGAATTCTTTTTTTTTTTTAAAGATAGAGAGGAGAGAGAGAGAGAATTTTTTTTAATATTAATTTTTTTAATTCTCGGCAGACACAACATCTTTGTTTGTTTGTGGTGCTGAGGATCGAACCCGGGCCGCACGCATGCCAGGCGAGCGCGCTACCATTTGAGCCACATCCCCAGCCCCAATTCCTCTGAATTCTTGGAGACCTGTGGTAAAGAACAGGCTAAAGCCAAGGAACTGCCTTATCTTTGCAATACAAGTTTGAACGTTTTTTTGTTTTTTTTTTTTTTGGTACTGGGCATGGAGGTCAGGACCTTGAGCATGCTAGGCAAGCACTCCACCACTGAGGTACATCCTCAGCCCTTTTAAAACTGTGAGATTCTTGCTGAGTGCCCCAGGCTGACCTTGAACACGTGATCCTTCTGCCTCAACCTCCCCAAGTAGCATTATAGGTGTGCACCATCACACCTGGCTCTCAAAATCTTTCAAAATTCTGAACCACACATCTTGTATCCCATGTAGTGGAGAGCAAATCATACTGCTGGACGAAGACAAGCCACTCTCCAATAGAACCAAGACAGCTCTAGGCAGAAAGGAATCTTCTTCCTGGCCTTCTTCCCGTGACCCTGAGGATTCCCAAGTGGCCCCTGGAGGTGTACTCATTAAAAAGGGGCTACAACAAATTCTGGGAAATATGACACAGATGTCTTGCAACTTGAATTTATACTTTATTATTTTGAAACTAAACAAATTAAGAAAATTCCACACAGGAATATACAAAACAAAAAAACCAAATAACTTGTAAGTACCCCATGGCCCCAATTCCTTTATAGACACAGCACAGCAAAAGGTTAGGAAAAACACACGACCTTCCATACCTGTTATTAGAACATAAAAAAAGTCTTATGGCATGCTATGTGCTGTTAAACATTTTGATGTTCTATTTATTTTTTTGTG
Organism: Spermophilus citellus; assembly: GCF_964194105.1. NCBI lineage: Eukaryota > Metazoa > Chordata > Mammalia > Rodentia > Sciuridae > Spermophilus > Spermophilus citellus. The sequence goes on from NC_138190.1 coordinate 34,268,918, forward strand.
GTGATGCTCAGGAAGGAAGCCAGGGCCTCAGCTGCTGGGTGAGTGCTCCACTGCAGCCTGCTCTCCTATTGTACTGCAGCACTGCAGGGCCATCTCTTTCTTCCTAACAGTTGCCCACTATTCTGCAGGATGGATGCGCTAGACTTTCTTTAAGGGTCCTCTCTCTGACAATGGCTGGTAACAATGCTACTGTGCACATCCTTCTGTGCACACCCCGGGGCCCACCTCTGCTGGAGAGTTGCCCACAGGCTGATGTCCGTGTATATGCTACATTGGCTTTAAAGCCCTCTCTGGACACGCCTTCCTATCTGTTACTGATATAAAGTTTTCTGAATACCTTGGATGTTTCAGAGCAGACAAATCCAATGAGATAATAGCTTGTCTATGGTCATCCATACTTTACAAATCCTTATATGTGCATCTACTTCAGTGTCTCTAACATGGTGGACATTCCATAAGTGTTTTTCAGATAAATAGGGAAAAATTAACTAGACACAGGTATGAGTTCACTTTCCAAAGTTCCTAGAGGTAGAAATCAGGTCTTAAACTGGTTAGTGCATCAACCAGATTCCATTTGATTCCACGTTTTGTATCTCAGAGCTAGAAACCAGGAGATATTTCATTAAAGTTTCTTAGTTGGGAAAGTTGCAAGATGAATTAAAATTCTTCCTTCACCACTGAAGAGTTCCCAAAGAGCTCCAGGAAAAAAGAAAACACAAGACTAAAAACTGCACAGCAACTGAGAAGACAAAGCGTGAAGCTGTAGGCACATGTGCACTCACCCAGGTTTTAAAGAATCGTAGTAAATGCATTTTAATGTAGACATTTATGTCCAATATACCTCCTCCCTCCACCCATTCTCTACAAATTACAACCTTGATGGGAAGCTGGATAGGCAAAGGAGCAGGTCACCTTCCCTCAGTGTACTTCTTCCAGACAAATTCCGTCCCTGAAAGGTTCAGAGGTGACTTGATCCAGTTTAGTGCCACTGGCCTTGCAAGTGATCAGATGGGGTGAAAGTGAGGCCGACCCCATAGATCACTGCACACAATGGTGCACTGCTTGTGTCATTCAGGCACAAACAGGGTGAAGCCAGGAGTGGGAGATTTGGGGTGCAAAAATGAAAAGAGCTAAGTACAAAGGAATCTGAATCTGTTGAAAGGAAATGTCTTAGTTTTATAAGAATGTTGAAAGTTCACTCTTAAATTTCATAATGAAGGACCAGGCTTAGTTAGCAGTATGACATTTATACCAATAAATACTCATAAACACTCAAAGGCCAAAAGATGAATGTTCAGTTAGATGAGTACACGCTGGCCGTGAGGGCCAGGCCCTGCCCCCCGCACTGGGTATACAACTGCACAAAAATAGCCACGGCTGTCACCGAGTTTACTCCCCATAAGTATATTGTAAATAAGCTGCCAACTGAGCCCTCCCCTTGATGTCCCTGATATGACATGGGCCTGGGCCCTTGTTAGTCAAGCCACTCGCTGTCCTCCAGCCCTGCACTCACCACCATGGCAGTCCCCTGGCCTGGAGCCTTGGTCTATTCAAACCTGTTAGGAATGGTTCAGTTCTATACTCGGTTGGCTAGAGAGCGGCCTTCCAGGCACTTTGTCCTCTTGCCTTCTTCCAAAATGGAAGGTTCCAGCCCAGCCCTGGCCATCTGCATGTGAGACACTGTCAGGCAGCGGGCAGGGGGATAGGATGCATCTGCATGGGGCACAGCACTCCATGTGAGGCCTTGACACAGGCCTGGCCAGAAAAGAATCTCACCTTTGAAGTAGCCGAAGTCCCTGGCTGTTAACAGCTATGGCACAAGAGTATGCAATATTTTTGGATTGGCATATATCACACAACCGCAAATTTGTGAATATGGGAAAGAAAAAATATATATGTGTGTGTGTGTGTGTGTGTATTTCCAAAGAATCAGAGCAAAGTCCAGGACAACAAAACCTCCTTTTCGCTGGGGTATAGTACTCTGAAAACTTCTTCCTTTTGCCTGAGCTGGAAGCCATGCTGACTTTCACAGGACATGCCTGATTTTTGTTGAAGGTCAACCTAAAATAAAAGAAAAAGTCTTTTTTTTGTTTGTTTCCTTAATTTGAGAAGAAAAAAGTTAAATACTGAAGATGGTTACTTATGTGAACCAGTTTTCCTAATAGAAAGAAAACCAGTCGGTTGCTATTAATGCCACAGTAAAAGCTAGCTGTCATTTCTGGGGGCAGAAATGCTTTTGGATTCTGCTATAAAGTTGATTCACTGAAGAGCAGATCAGTGAGTTCAGGTATATTTGGCTAAACAAAGCTGCCAGGGAGGTGCTGTTGAATTACTTCACAGATATGAGAACCATTCATTAGAAAAAGAGCACAAAGCTCAGTGTCTTTCCTTTGAAATAATAAGAACATAGGGAAGCAGACGAGACCGTTGTGTGTTATTATGGACTCACATAAGAGGACAGAATCTAAGCAGCAAGGCTCTTCATCCTTATTTAACATCATATGCCTAAACTCACCTCAGTCCTTCCTTTCAGGTGTCTCTCTCCCAGGCTCCTTTGAGTCTCTTTTTGGATTCGGGGGATGGAGGCTGTCTAGCTTCTGCATGTCTTCTCGAAGACCATTTCTCAGATCTTCATTGTTCCTCAGAAATTCCTTCATCACTTCCAGTCGATTTGAGATCTGCAAGCAGCCATACAAAGCACAGCTTAGGGTGACTCTTACAGCAGATTTGTCATGCCAATGAAAAACTCACTGGCTACAAGACTGGCCCCAGGGCTGGAGCTCGATAACCGAGTGCACGCTGAAGCTCGAAGCCATAGGCTGCATCCCCAGCGTCCCACCAGCCTGGACCCAAAGGCGGGCTCTTGTTCAAGTGCCCACCAAGAAACAGAAATCCTGCCTACAGGTATCTGTCCATCGATGGGTTAAAATTTGAAAAACAAAAACAAAACAAAACAAACCCTTTTAAATGAGGTACCCTCCACTAAAACAAAACAAATATTTGAAAAAATATTTTTTTTTTTGCTTTAAAACTTCCTACATTTATGAGAGCTTCATCTTACACACACGTGTTTTATATATGTGTCTATTCATCTATATTCTACATAGATGAATACAGAATATATTCTATACAGATGAAGAGACACATATAAAATAAAGCCCTTTCCTTTGGAATTTTGTGCCTATTTTATTGCTGTTAAATAAACAAACATACATTCACATAAATGTACAGGTATAAAATTCAAAATCTACAAGGTGAAAGGAAAAAAGTCGGCCCTCTTCTGAACCCTGTCCCCAGTTACCCAGCTCTTCTCCCTAGAGGTGACCATAATGAACCATCTGTTGTTTCTTCCCAAGACAGTCCATGCATTGACACGCAAGCATGTCTGTGGACATTTAAAACACAAATGGCAATAGACTAGACACTGTTCTTCAATGGCTCTCTTCTCTAGGAGATTATAAAGCATACCTTCACTATTTTTTAATGGCTGAATAGTATTCCAATTATGGCTGCTTCACATCTTAACACATTTCAAACCTTCTGTTCAGATAATGCTACAGTAATTAACCTGGTACATGTGTTATTTTGCACAAGTGGCACGTCTGTGGGATCTGTTTTTAGAAGTGAGATGCAGTTTGAGTTTCCTATTTTAATTTTAACAGGTTTTGCCAAAACTCCACGTATAAAGGTTGTACCAATTTTAAGCCGCTCCCAGCAACACGCTTCCCAGCATGGAGAGCGGCCCGCAGTAGCTTCCGCTGGGCTCACAAAGGTGAGAGTTATTCAAATTTTGAGGTGTGGTTGATGTTTTAGATGGAGGATCCCCAATTCTAAGGTATGTCAAGGTGATCTAAAAATCCAAAGAAGAAAAATAGTGCAGTACCTGCCCTAGAGGACAGGGAGCTCCGACACTGTAGAGTGGACACGATTAACCCCACTGCAGTAGGTCTGGGTGGAGCCTCGGTGCGCATTCAGATTACTGAGATATAAGCAACCAAAACAGCTGGGGGAAGAATGGCTAAGGCTGTGGCCAGGATGACTAGTAGCAGGGAGGGACAGAGCAGTGGAAGATGACAAGTTTTCGGACTGGTTGGTAAGCAGACTGGGGATGCGCCCTCCGGGTGGAGCTGTTAATGACATGGCTAGTAGCCAGCCCAGAGCTTCTGCAAGACGCCTGCACTCTCAACAAACCTGGAAACCATCAAAATGTGAAAGGACAGTTACTCAGGAGGCTGAGGCAGGAGGATCCCAAGAGTGAGGGCAGCCTCAGCAACTCAGTCTTGTCTCAAAATAAAAAGGGCTGGGGAATCGCTCAGTGGTAGAGCGCTTGCTTAGCATTCACAAGGCCCTGGGCTCCATCCCCCGCACCACAACGCGTGCGCGCGCACACACACACACACTGAAAGGAAGACCACGCCTACACGTTAGTAACCACGCGCACTGCACTGTTAGCTCTTAAGCCTGATGCCCTGGGGCTGCTAGGAGTTTCCAGCCAATGCCCAGCACTGCACAGGGCAGCTCTGTGCCACAAGAGCACTGATCCTCACTGGCGCCCCCTGCTCCCTGTTCCAAGACCTTGGTACCTTTGGAGTTGTGACGCTTGTGCGATCACCTCCTGACCCTTTCTGTTGACCCTCAGCTCAGGTTTTCTCTATTCTCGGTTTCTTTTTCTTTGCTCAGGGGTTTTATGCAGAAGCCTCTGCGCCTCCTCCACCATCTGCTTTAGTTTTCTTTTCTGTTCCAAGTTGCCTTTCTTTCTCATCCTTCCAACAGGAGTGCCTCATAATTGACATTTCTTGGAATTTCAGTTTTTCCCTTTATGTAAAGCAATAAATGTGCCTAAGAAATGTTCATGGCCAGGGAAAGTATTTTAGCTTAGGGATGACGCAGTCAAAAGAAGGTTTAAAAAAAAGTTACTGGGGCTGGGGCTGTAGCTCGGTGGTGGAGCACTTGTCTAACATGCGTGAGGCCCTGGGTGTACATCCCTGGGACCAAAAGATAACAAAAATTATTAATAACAAGTGAGGGGCTGGGGCTGAGTGGTAGAGCACTCGCCTCGCACGTGTGAGACCCTGGGTTCAATTCTCAGCACCACATAAAAATAAATAAAATAAATGTACAAATATATATATATATATATATATATATATATATATATATATATATATATATATATATAAAAGGTTTTTTTATTTAAAAAAAAAAGAATGAGCGAGGCATGAGGTGCAGTGATGTCCACCTGAAACCCCAGGGACTCGGAGGCCGGATTGGGCCACTCAGTGAGACCCTGCCTCAAAGTAAAAATAAAAAGGGCTGGGGATGTGGCTCAGTGGCCAAGCACCCTGGGCTCAATCTCCAGTACTGCAAAAAAATTTTTAAAACTTTAAAAAGTAAAAAATTTTTTTAAAAGAATGAACTAGGCTCGTGTACACCTCTGTATGCAAATTAAGGACAATAACCCAATACCACTTAGGATTCTTGTTGGGAACTAGAAATGATCTCCTGGGAGCACCGATGAGCACTGTCTGCAACAAGCCACTCTTCCCCTGTCCCCAAGAAATATCTGAGAGACCAGCTACCATATGCTGGTCTACTATTCTGATAAAGGATGCCGGGCAACGTCACTCTTCCGGTCACTTGAGCTGAAACTCTCACCCTTATCTTTGTGCCCCCTCCAACATCACACCCACCCTCCTCACCACCTCAGCCCCCATCCCCATTACCACCCTCTCTTATTTGGGTAACTGCAGGAGCCTCCTACCAGGTCTCCCTGCTCCGACCTCTGCCCCCTCTTCCTCCACCCCAGGGCATCTTCTACTAGAGCTGGCTCCTTTGGTCATTATTATTATAGTCACTGGTTAGGATCTCTGCTAGGCCAAGAGCCTGGGTCCTTCCAGTGCCTCACAAGGCCCACGACTTGCTTCGTCTCCTCTCCCTTCTCTCATCTCCTAATTATTTTTCAACTCGGCCTCGCTGCTCAACTTAGTCTCCCCTGCCCAAGTGTTTTTCCTTCAGGCAAGTGCGCGACTACTCCTCACCTCCTTCCAAGGTATTGCTAACTCTGACCTCCAGGAGGCCATTCTGACACTTGTCCCCACAGTGCCATGCCTGCCCTCCCCAGGCTCTGCTCTATGGTGCATTCCTCTTCTCCATTCTGACCCACATCATTTACCTGTTGTTTCCTCTTTATTGTCCATCTCCTTCTACGGGATCTTTGTTTTGTTCACTGATGCCTACCCATTTTCTAGGGCTGTGCCTGGCATATAGTAGGTGCTCAATAAATACTCTGGAATATAACAAATGAGGTGCCATTTTTCGATCCTTTCCTTGATGGCCATTGTCACCATCCATTCTTCCTAAGCTTCCCCATGGATCTCTGTGAAAGTGATTCCCTCATTAAAGAAATCTATATAAAGATTTCCAAACATGTGCAGATTCTTCACGTTTTTCAACCATTTCTTGTGATCAATGTTCTTTCACTGAGGGTTGGCAGGACTACATGAAGGGAACTTGGTAGCAGTGGAATTCTGGGGCCTGAGTAGTTGTTGTTCCCATTTGACTCCAAAGCAGAAAGCATCTTACAACTACGGTTCCACATGTACGGTGCATTTAAATGTGAGCCCCCACCCCTTTAATAGTAATACATATCATTAAGGCTCATGAAGCTAACAGAAAAGAATGGAGATGCTGAGCTCTCCGTGGTCTGGTGCGGTGACGCAGCTGCAGGAACTAGCAAACTAAAGAACTGCTCCCAACTGGTTTTCTCAAGTTGGCTTTCCAAATCTACCTCTACTGTTTTAAAAGAACCCAGAAAAAGGGCTTGATAAACGCTCACCAAAAAAGTTCTCTGGTTGTAACCTTATCACTCTATTTCTTGACTCCTGGGTACATGTTTTTTCCTGTCACCTTAGAAGAGAATGCATCTTACCACTGACAGGGTCTTACAAGAAACTGGCAGCATTTTTTTCTTTCTTAGAAGTAACTGAAATGACGGTGTGTCTTACAATAGATGGCATTTTAGACTGACTGAAATGTGGTCTTATTGAATCCCAACTTCCAAGACTAACCCTAAAGAACATGGATAACCTATACAGTACTGAACTTTCAGAAAAGGTCAAGTTTCACACACATGGAAAGCTGACCTTCAACTTCTTTGAGATAACATGCCAATCAATCCCAACTTATTCTGATCAACTGAAGTGAGGACAAATGCCGTGGTCAGCAGAACCGACAGCATGAAAAAGGAGAATCTGTCAACTCTACCGAGGGACCTCGTGACCCAGAGGACAGGCCGATTAACACTCATTTCCTCTCTGTAAGAGAGACGATGAGAGTTTAGAATTGACAGTTGCCAGAGCGTCAGTAACACCAGATCTGCAGCACAGTATGTGGAAAGCCGCAGGAGCCCTGGGGCAACCCTCACACCCTGGCGCCAGCTTCTTGGAGCCCTTGCTGCCTGTCTAGCAGGGGAGACGGTCAGATGACTGCCAGCTTCCCTTCCAGCTCTCCATGACAGATGCCTGGCTCCATCATGCTGCCACACATGTCCCTGGCTCTTGGCTACACAAGCAGGAAAAGAACTGCAGCTGCCCCAAGAGAGGAGAGCACAGCCCCGGGGACTTGGGCAGGGGGTCTGGTCTCCTGGGTGTCTTCTTTGATCTATTCTGCTTCCAGAAGCGGCAGAAGGAAGAAAAGCAGGGCTGGTTCTAATGGCATTTAAAAATAAAGTCAGATGCAACACGTGGATTCAGAAGACTTCATGTTCTAAGTTACCATTTAAAAAACCCTAGTGGGTACACCCATGCCCCAGTGTACTGGACTTTGGGTTAACAGAGCTCCTCACACTGATTAAACATCTGGATCAAGGCCCAGATGATTAATATTGGCATATTTACCAGGAAGGAGCATGGCTTAATGAGAGAAACACGCACTCTGTATTAAATGAATACTCCCCCTGTGTTTAATGAGGTAACCCAGCAAAATCACTTTCCTTGGCTAAGGAGGAATGCAATTTCCTGAAAGGGTGTGTCCCAGATCTCCTGGTGATCTAGAATTTGAATTCAGCCAGGTCTGGAATATCTCTGAACCCTTCCTGAATACAACCCTGTGGCTGTTGGTTTCTTTTAGACCTTGCACATAACAAAGGAGATTCCTGAGACCATGGCTCACCTGCAGGTCATGAGTTAGAAACCTCCATGATCCTTTACCCCTCCTCTCTCCTACTTTTCGAACCTCACCCCTTGTCCCTGATAATGTACCTAGCCCCTGAGGTCCATCAGTTCTGCTGAGCAAAGCCTCCTGAATCTGGCTCCTCCTGCACAGACTCTAGCTTGTGTCCTTTTTTCAAAGCCTCACATGACCAACAGACTTTAGCACAGTCCCTGGCTACTCATCCAACTCATCCAAGTTAGAGTTCACTTTCTAAAAGCCACATCTGATTCTATCACTGCTGTTCTTTCTTGCTTAAAAACATGGGAGCTCCCCATCACTTTGGGGGAGTAAGGCACAAACCCCTTGGTGTGGCACAGAAAACCTTTCAAAACAAGGCTTCAGCCCTTCATCCCACGTGCCTACCTGACCACACTGTCTGTGCTCACCCTGCCACCAGCCAGGCCCAGACCAGTCTCTCATGCCTTTCCAAGTGCTGTCCCTTCTGCTAAGAACATCCTTCTTTCTTTGCCGATTTGCAGAAATCTTGTTGAACCTGTGAACTCCAGTTTAACAGCACCTTCTTGGTGAAGGCTTTTTTAGCAATCCCCCTTGCCTGGCAGAGAACCACACCCCCAGCACTCATTCAGAATTCTGCTGCAGCCCTGATACACATTAGGCCCTTGAATGCATTCAGATTAAAGTGAAAATATTTGTTAAAATGTAACGCTGACCAGGGGCTGGGGCTCAGCGGTAGAGCACTCGCCTGGCATGTGCAAGGCCCTGGGTTCGATCCTCAGCACCACATAAAAATAAATAAAGAAAATAAAGGTATTGTGTTCATCTGCAACTAAAAAGTAAAAAAAAAAAAAAATATATATATATATATATATATATATATTTTTTTTTTTTAAATTAACACTGACCAGTACCAAAAGAAAATTCACTTCCGGAAAAAACTAGTCTTGTAATTACTTTGTCAAAATGATCTGCTCCTCCTCCCGGGCACCCTTCTTTCCTTACTCACACAGAGCACATAAGTCTTTCCTTTACCTCTTCGGGCAACATCTCTTGTTCTTCTGCTTGAAGATACATCTCGTGAAGTTTTTCCCTCAGTAATTCCATTTCGATCTCATTTACTTGGCTTGCACTCAGGTAACTTCCTGTTTCGCCTTCATAGCCATCTCGCTGATCTTCCTCGGGGATGTGGACAGCCCAGTCAGACGTCAACAACTGTGGGAGGACGGCACAAGCATGTGAACTCGTTTATATATTTTATACTTTTTTAAAAAAAAAATTTAATATTTATTTTTTAGTTATCGGCGGACACAACATCTTTGTTGGTATGTGGTGCTAAGGATCGAACCCAGGCCACACGCATGCCAGGCGAGCGCGCTACCGCTTGAGCCACATCCCCAGCCCTATACATTTATTCTTAAAATCGATTTTTGTTGCCTTGTTTTGCAGCGCTGGGGATGGAACTCGGGCCTCCTGCATGCTAGGCAAGTGTTCCACCACAGAGCTACACCCCAGGCTCACTGAAGGGATTCGATGCTCAAAAAATCTGTAATTGAACATCATTAACTGGATCTATTTTAATAATACAAAAGCTTCCCAGTCCTTCAGTACTGTTTCCTCTGCCATTCTAAAATTTAGTTTAGGGCTGGGGATGTAGCTCAGGGCACTTACCTAGTATGCATGAGGCCCTGCATTTGAACCCCAGATCTATAGAAAGACAAAATTTAGTTTAATAAACGTCAAATTCTATATGAGTGACTGGGCTTCTGACTCCTTAGTTCTGTACACCAGAACTAATTTTTTCTTTTTTCCTTGTTACTGGGAATTGAACCCAGGGGCAGTTAACCACTGAGCCACATCCCCAGCCCCTTTTTGTATTTTAATAGAGACAGGGTCACACTGAGTTGCTTAGAACCTTGCTAAATTGCTAAGGCTGGCTTTGAACTCGCAATCCTCCTGCCTCAGCCTCCTGAGCCACTGTGCCCGGCCCAGAACTGATTTTTACCTGTTCTATTCTGGAGTATACTGCCACAATCTCTGGAATATTCCGGAATTCATTTAGAAAATTTTGGATTTTTATCTGAAAGTCTCGGAGCCATGTAGATGATACTTTCATCTCTGAAGAGTGCATGATCTCGTTGCGACACTTAATCACCTATAGAAAGATAAAAAAACAAATAAATAATTATACAGCTTCAAAGTTAATGGGGTAAACAGAGATCTTGTGGCTCCAAAGAAAAACTGCAGAAAGGCTTTGTTACAAAATCAGCAAGTGTGGTCTGGGGGCAAGGGGTGGGGAGGCAGAGCTTTCTTGGAAACACGCATATAAATGTCTCATCAGCACAGCGGGCATGCGGCCCTCCAGCCGCCAAGTCAGATCTCTATTTCATTTCTTCTTCCCAGAGAGCACATACCAAGAATTCAAGTCACTTCACAAATTGAAATGCTGTCAAGGCATTATTAGATAACCCGAGTGAAGCTGGCCACACACAATAGTAGGGACACTGGGAGAGATGGCAGAGAGACAGAGTGCAGAGTGGCTGGCCCATCTGAAGAGGAAGCCTCTACTCAACTCCCGGCTTTTTGCTACAGGAGCTACAAGGCTGGTGGCACCAGGCCTTCTGATTTTTCAAGAGGAGCTGAAAATTAATATTTTTTATAACAATTTAATTAAAATCATAAAAATAACAACTAGGCAGGACAAATAAAAGATGAGAGGCATCATGCCATCTGTCATGTGCCAGCCAGGTAACAACTCTTACAGTTTTATTTGGCCAGAGGGCTCCAGGATAGAGATGGAAACGGGGCGACCATGGTTCTGCCTGTTCCCTAAGCCTCTGATGCAGACACCCAAGAATCCAGAAGTTCCTGATAGGACCTGCAGGTGCCTGTGAGTACTCTCGAGTCTTGAGGGGATGTTCAAGACCCTGCCACAAGAATAATGAACTAACCAAGGAAAGAAACACAAATACGCCTACAAATATCCTTAGCCTCTGCAACACTGGGTCTGCCTGGATAGTTCACATTTCTCCAAATCTCTTAACTTACAACAAATCACGGAAGGGCAAGCATATTGGTTCTGGGTATAACCACAGGCTGAAGCAGACAATGCGAAAATCTTTTAAATATTGTCAGAGTGCCAGGAAGTTGGGTCAAGGGAGTTTCCTGATGTGGAAACCATGATGAAAAGAAAATCAACTTTTGCCTATATTTTAAGAAAAATGGCGCTCACATATTAACATATAATTCACATAAAGTCTTCTACTTTCTTGGCAAAAAGATATCAAAGGGGTCAACCAGTGTGACAGGTCTTTGTCTCTGTGAGGTCATAAAGAAGTCTTAATCCTTTCAGTTGCTGCCACAGTGGCAAAATATACAGCATCTTCTCTACATACCATAAATAATCCAGTAATGCTATCTACTCTTTTCAATGACCCTCAGAATAAAAAAAACCAAAAAACAAAAACAAAAAAACATGTGAGAGTTGTTATCTGGTGGATGGACTAGAGAAAAAGCTAAATCTCCCAGAGGAAACCTGGCAAGCACAGTGATCTGACACCGTTTATCCGTCTGTGTTCACATTTTCTTCAGTGCTATGTAATGTGGTCTTGCAACTGTTTAGCCAATGAGATTCAGAAAGGCAGGATTCAAATGCTGGCATATGACAGATAAGATGATGCCTTTTTTTTTTTATTACAGTCCTGAGGATGGAACCCAGGGCCTTGTGCACACGCAGCAACTGCTCTACCACTGAGCTGCACCCTTAGATTTTCCCCCCAATGCAGAAAATTACTTTGCTTCTGTTTATGGCAAACAGGGAAGAGAAACCTGAGCTGTATCCATTTTAATAGCAAACGTTACAGTAACAAGTCGCCAAGAAACTTTAATTAGGGAGTACTAAAAGACTAGTTCTTGATTGCATTTACATGAAGGTTCTTGGACATCACACATGAAACGAGTGATGCCAACTTTGGACTGAAGTTTAACTTTCTTTGCACACCACTGTTCTGGGGGACAACCGTGCTATACCCACGTTTGCCTTAGAGTCACAGGGTGTGTCTCACAGCTGGCCTTTGCAGTCCCCACCCAACAGACTTAGTGTATGGTTTGGAATCTAACAGCTCTTACCTCTGTGACTTTCTTTCGATCAACCACAAAGTGATCACAGGAGTTGATGAGACTTAAAAGTGCAACTGCATCGCATTCCTCGGGGCCTCGTTTATCTGTTAGTCCTCGGGGCATGAAGGCCTGTCCGGAGAGGGAGGTGCAAGAGGTCTCCGAGCCCCTCCAACTCTAGGAGCTGGCGAGGCAAAGTTACCTGCCTATTTCCCAAGCAAGGACTGACATTCTCCTGCACTCTGAGGTTTCAAGTTAGAGACTCAACAAGTGAGAAAACTGTCACAGCTAAGCCTGAACCAAAGGCAATAACTGAAGGGCCGTGCTGTCCCTCTGCTATTAGATTCACCTGACATAGCCGGGTTCAGACCTGTCTTAATGGAGCAGAAGCAGAAAGGATGGTAGAAGGTACCTTTTTGCTTTTCCTTACTGAAATTTCAGTGCTTGAGTTGTTAAAAAGGATTTTTAAATAATATTTACTCCAAAGTGGACACTTTTTAAGTGACTTGAAAAATTTCAGTACAGCTGCTTTAAGAGTCTGGGCTTTGGAGCGTGACAAAGCTGGTTTAAATGCTGGATCAGTCACTTGCTGGCTGTGTGACCATCGGTAAGTTTCTTATCCTCAGATTCCTCGTCAGCAAATGAAGGATAACTGTCTTCATCTACCTTAAAAGATGCTGAGAACTGAGTGAGTGCAAGCAGAAGATGACTGCAGTGCCTGGCCTGGCACACGGTGACAGAGGCCAGAAATACTGGCAATTATGTTGTTGATGGTGTGAGGTGAAGTAGGACCTGCACGGGAGTCACAGAGGGAATCCTAGGATCTGAGATCCTGCACGCACCAGAAGGCCTTGTTTTAGCAAGACCTTGCCTCCAGCAGGAGTTTATGGCATGGGCCACAAAACTTGGGCATACTTCTCTCCTGAAATGTTGCCAAGTTTACACCTGGATGCAACCACTTTCCCAGGCTAGGACTCTCAAGGGTACAGCCCTGCCAAGGGACTAGAACAGATGATAAGTGAAAAAAAAAAAATCACTCTCAACAAGAGCTCTAACTAAAAGGAATCTCCACCAACACAAACATACTTCAATAAGCAAGTAACTGCCGCCTCCTACAGCGTGGCTTGGAACTGTGCTCTGACAATGCTGGTGGTGAGTGCTGACGAGTGCCGGGCAGAGTCAGGGCTGCACTGCTGCTGGCAGGGGAACTGGAATTTTTAATTAAGAATTCTGTGTCCACTGAATGCCCCCTACAAAGGTACAGTGGCCAGTACCACCACCATATTTCTATGTCTCCAAGGCCACTGACATGCCAACAACTCTGATAGAAGCTCATCACAGATGCTACAAAGATGAGCAAACAAGCAAACCAATCTCAGGCAGACTAAAGCAATGCAATGGCAGAGAAGAAACTGCATTTTCCTTTCAGCAACGTGGAATTAAGCAAATTAGAGGGGCTTTAGTTGCCTCCAAACCAGGTCTAGTTTCTCTTTTCCATTGTAAGGCAGGTCCCGTCTGGCCCTTCCACATTACCATTTTACTTTAGTAATTATCTCCCCACCCCTGAACTAGAAGCCTCCCCTCCCCGCCTGTGGTCACTTTGCTGATAGGAGATGAGGCTAGAGAAATGAGCAGGGCCAGATCATGCGGGGCTCACTGGCTCTGGGCAGAAGTGGGAGGTTTATTTTAGGGCTGTCGAAAGCCAACCAAGGGTTTTAGGCAAGGGCATGGGGTATCTGATTGAATTTCCATTTGAAAATGGCCCGCCCTGCCACCTGGGCCAACCAGAGGTGCCTAGAGAAGCCCAGAAGCCCAGGTGGGAGGCCTCAATTAGAGTCCAGGTAGGAGACAGGTATGAGCTGTGATGTGAAGATGGAGGAGGATTCCAAAAGTATTATGTGGGTACAAACAAGGATTTTTTTCAAAAAATATTCTATTTATTTATTTATTTTTAGGCGGACACAACATCTGTTTGTATGTGGTGCTGAGGATCGAACCCGGGCCGCAGGCATGCCAGGCGAGCGCGCTACGTTTGAGCCACACCCCCAGCCCCCAAACAAGGATATTGAAAGGGAAAAAGACAAAATAAGATTCCAGGAAGCTGTTGGTGTGAACGGGGGTTGGGTGGGGGAGTCTTTAGGATGGGAAGGCAAGGAAGAGGGCAAGTCAGCTAAGCAGCCGGGATCCATGCCTCTGCCCCTCAGAATTCTGAGACAGAGTGCTACAGGCAGAAATGTGGGAGCCACCAGCGTGAAGGCAGTATTCAACTCCACAGGCCTGGCAATATCAGAGAAGAAGGGGACGGAAGAGGTTCACTCCTAGGACACCAGGAAGACAGAAGAGCAGACACGAGATAGAAGAAAGGCAGGAAAGAAAGATGTCACAAAGCCTGGAGTGTTTTCAGAATGGCCAGGATGGGGCTGGGATTGTGGCTCAGCAGTGGAGCGCTCTCTTAGCACGGGACCTGGGTTCGATCCTCAGCACCACATAAAAATAAAGGCATTATGTTGTGTCCATATATTTTAATATTTAAAATAAATATTTAAAAAAATGGCCAGGACAGGTGCGGTGGCGCACACCTGTAATCCCAGTGGCTCAGGAGGCTGAGGCAGGAGGATTGTGAGTTCAAAGCCAGCCTCAGCAATTTAGTGAGGCCCCAAGCAGCTTAGCAAGACCCTGTCTCAAAATAAAATATAAAAAGGGTTGTAGATGTGGCTCAGTGGTTAAGTGCTCCTGGGTTCAATCCCCAGGACAAAAAAAGAGAATAGAGTAGCCAGTAGACAGGTAATGCTGCATGCCTCAGAGGTAAGAAAGATGAGCTGGAGAACTGAAGGCCACAGAGGCTCTAGAATGAGTTCATGGGAGCTAAGGAAAGGAGAATAGACAATACTGTTTTTGAGAACACCTTCAGGAGGCAGGCAGAGGAATGGGGATACAGTTGGAAAGAATGGATCAAAGGAAGCTTTTTTCCTAAATTTTATTTCTAAGTATTTACAAGTGATTTTTAAAAATAGCTTTATTGAGATAGAATGCCCCCATCTAAGCATACAATTCAGTGGTCTTTAGTATATTCCCAGAGTTGTGCATCTTACACCACAGTGAACTTTAGAATATTTTCATGCCCTCAAGAGAAACCTCATATCCATTAGCTATTATATCCATACCCACAGGCCAATAAACATTAATTTACTTCTGTCTCTATAAATGTGCCTAATCTCAGCATTTCATATAAATGGAATCATATGGTATGATTTCACTTAGTATTGTTTTCAAGATTCATCCATGTTCTTACATGTATCAGTGCTTCGTGACTCCTGGCAAAATAACATTCAACTGTATGGATTCTGCTCATCCATTTGGACATTTGGGTTGTTTTGACCTATTGCAAACAGTGCTGTTATGAACATCTGTGCACATATTTTTGTGGGGATGTTTTCATTCCTCGAGTATGTGTGGAAGGGTAGACCTGCCAGGTCATATGTTAACTGTTTGACCCTTTCTTTTCTTTTTTTTTTTTAAAGAAAAAATTAAATAGGGGCTGGGATTGTGGCTCAGCAGTGGAGCGCTCGCCTAGCATGCACAGGACCCTGGGTTTGATCCTCAGCATCACATAAAAATAAATAAATGGAATAAAGGTATTGTGTCCAACTAAAAAAGTTAATTAAAAAATCAAATAGGGGGCTGGGGATGTGGCTCAAGCCGTACCGTGCTCGCCTGGCATGCGTGCGGCCTGGGTTCGATCCTCAGCACCACATACCAACAAAGATGTTGTGTCCACTGAAAACTAAAAAAAACAATAAATATTAAAAAATTCTCTCTTTAAAAAAAAAAAATCAAATAGGGGCTGGGGATGTGGCTGAAGTGGTAGCGCGCTCGCCTGGAATGCGTGCGGCCCGGGTTCGATCCTCAGCACACATACAAAGATGTTGTGTCCGCCGAAAAACTAAAAAATAAAAATATTAAAATTCTCTCTCCCTCCCCCTCCTCCTCTCTCTCTCTTAAAAAAAAAAAAAATCAAATAAACCAAGGGGATATTAAAGATACTTGTATGGTGATGGGAAAACGCTAAGGGGGAGGAAGAGTGGACAACCAAAGGCTCAGGGTCCTTGGGCAGGTGGGAGGGGATAAGATCCAGTATATAAGTGGAAGGAGGACGACAGGAGATACACCCTCCTTTGTAGCAAAAGGAAGTAAGTGATGTACCTGGTACCTGGGGAAGATGAGGTGGTCTGTTTGGGGACATCCATTTACTCCATGACATGTACACAGGGTTAGCGGCTGGGGCGAGTGATGGATCCAGAGTGGGAACTTAGTGAGGAAAGGTAGGAAGAGTAGTCCCTAGGGAGAAGAGGAGCCAGGCCACTGGGGTCCTGATCCACAACCCTGTCAGCTCTTGTAAGCCCCCTCACCAAGCAGAAGCAGATAATGGTGTCATTAGGGCTAGAGTTGGGCTGCAAGGGACTGATTATAATGATGGGTGATGGGAAGAGCCAAAGGCAGGCAGGGGACCAAGGTTGCTGGGTACTGTGAAAGTAATGGGAGCCTCAAAGAGGTAGTGGTATAAGGACAAGGGGTGGGGGTGGGAGAGTTTGGAAAAGTGTGCCAAAGGCAAGAAGGATGTTAAGACACTGACCCTTCCGGTGCCAACAGGGTCCATTCAGGGTGTGAGTATGTAAAAGGGATGCTGAAGTGGAGTGGACCAAGGATAGGGAGCCTAGGAACTAAAAGTTTGTTTGGGGGTACTGGGGACTAAACCCAGGGGTGCTTTACCACTGAGCCCCATTCCCAGCCCTTTTGGAGGCAGAGACTTGCTAAGTTGCTAAGGCTGACTTGGAACTTGTGATTCTCTTGCCTCAGCCTCCTGAGTAGCTGGAATTACAGGTGTGTGCCACCATGCTGGGCTCCCAGGAACTAAGAGGATGGGATCAGAGAAGGAAGGACTGCAGGTGATCAGCAACAATGAGGATGAAAGAGCGGCATAAGCAGGTGGCATGGGCTTCAAGGGGATTCTGAGACTATGAAAACCGCAATGAAGATTAAACAAGTGAAGCACAGTGAAGGCCAAGGGTAGAGTATTGTTACCTTAAGTTGTGTGTGGTTTTTTCTCTTTTCTAGGTAAAAGAAGTCGGTAACTCTGTGGCGGCAATAAACAAAATGGGGAGGAGGATGTAGGTGTGGTAACTTTACTGGTCTCCAAGTCTCAGGTCATGGGCACAGTCCAACTCGCTCGTTTTTAAAGGTTAGGGAGCAAAGGCTGGCCCAAGATCACACCAGCAGCTGGGCCGGGCTTCCTCTGCTTCCCAGGAAGCAGACGGGTGGGAGAAAGTTTCTACTTCACTGAGCTGGGTTTTGGTTCATCCTAACAGACCCAAATTGCCTAGACACTAGGCCCAGGATAGCCAATCACTCTGCCCCTGTTTTGGGGGCCCGGGCTTCAGCACAGACACACCAGATGCCCGCTGACTTACCTTGGCTACCTCCCAAGCGTCCACGGGCCAGAGGCCCGGCCGGCAATTTCCCCAGTGCACGTCTCCGTTCCTGTTGATGTGATGTCTCAAAATCTCCCGTTTCCACTCCGCGCACACCTGACACTGCGGCTGAAACTACAGGGGCCGACGCTAAGGAGAGCCCGGGAGGGAGGGATGGCACCTGGGAATCCGAGCCCCGCGGAGGGAACGGAACACTGCGCTCCGGGACAGGAAAAGGAAGGGGAAGGGGGTGGGGAGGGCTGGTTTAGGCCTCGGGCCACGTGCTCACCTGACGGGCACGCGGGCTGCACCGCGAGCCGCCGCGGCAGGTGGCGCTGGGGCTCAGGCCGGGGGCCTCGGCGAGCAAGCCGCGGTGGAAGGAGAGCACCTCACGGCCGACGAAGCCCTGCAGGCAGCTGCGCAGTAGCAGCAGGCAGTGTCCGGCTTTCACCCAGTTCTTGTACTCTGCGCAATTGAGGCGCGCGGCCAGCTCCGAGAGCACCATTTCCCACGCCACCCAACGGGCGGGGCGGACCGCAGTGCGCAGGCGCAGGCGCCTGGGAGGCGCCTCAGGCGCAGGCGCGGTCCCGCCCAGCAGCCGCCGCATGCGCAGGGAGGAAGTGGTGGAGCGAGGCGCTGCGTCACCGACCCGGGGGCGGAGCGATTTTGCTTCCGGGACACGTCAGGTGACCGCTATTTAAATGTTTGGTGCTTGTTAATGCAGTCTCAGCCTGAAACCCTTTAGGTCCTCTTCTCTGTCCCCCCAAAGTGAGACCCTGCCAGCCTCCGATCGACTTGCTCTCTTGATGCACAGGTTCCTGTTTTAACTCTATCGTCGAACAGTGTAAAGTACTCAGGAACACGTCTTGAATTGTGTATCCCTTCCGTTATGCAATTCTAGAAAGTTCATTGTTTCCTAAACGCACGGACTACTGTAGTAAATCCAGATGTTAATGTAACGCTGGCTCCCTGCACCGCGCACCTATTTTGCGCCCGCGGTGTGCCAAGGTGACACAAAACTCAAAAGCTACACTACTGGGTCACCAAGCAGAGGTAGACAGGGCCTGGATTTGGGAGGCTGCACAGCCCCAAGCTGGATAATAGCGTCCTGAAGCATAGGGCAAAGGTTACATTATTCAGAGTGCACAAAACAGTCTGATTTAAGTTCCAACTAAGTGCCTAGGAGGTTAGAGGGCATCAGATTGTCAACTCCAAGTGACAAGAGGTCCTGTCAGCTTTAGCTGCTTTTAGTGAGTTTCTTTGAGCTTGGAAAAACATGTCTAAATTGTTTGTAGTTAAAAGGCTCTGAACCACCAGGCGCGGTGGCGCATGCCTGTAATCCCAGCAGCTAGGGAAGCTGAGGCAGGGGGATCGCGAGTTCTAAGCCAGCCTCAGCAAAAGCGAGGCGCTAAACAATTCAGTGAGACCCTGTCTCTAAAATAAAATAGGGCAGGGACAGGTGGCTCAGTGATCGAGTGCCCTGAGTTCAATCCCCGGTACCAAAAAAAAAAAAAAAAAAAAAAAGGCTTTGAAGGAACTAGTGTGAACAATTGAAAACCTTCCCCTGATTGCATGGTTCACAGCAACAGGTACAGTGTTTGGAAGCAGCAGCTCTGGACTCAAGGTGCCTCTTTGTGGTTTGAACTTAAACAATATTAATTTCATCCCAAATTAATTTACTTCATTTCTTTGGGCCTCCATGTGTCATCTGTAAAAGGATATTGATACTTACATCCTAGGGTGGTGGTTGTGGTGGTGGGGAGGAGTGCGGGAGGATTGGGATTAAAAGCTCACTGAAACACTTAGAACAGTGCTCAGATAAACTTAGTAAATATTAACTATTATTTTGTGTTGACCTAAATATGCCCTTTCAATCAGTTACATTCGTGGGTAAGGTATTTTAATAAATCACCGGCCACTTGTAAGTGGAAGCAATTTATAGAAAATTGTGAGCAGATGATGGTGTTCCTGGAGTGCTGGCTGGCCTCTGCTGTCTTAATTACCTCAATACCATATCCATCCTAAATAAATGCAAATCATACCCTTTGACACATTTCCATTCTGTTCATTCCACATCAAAACCAAATGAAAATTTCACAAGAAACAATTAAATCTACATTAACATTTTTTCCTTTCTGTCCCTTAATTTTCTGTGTATTTATTTTATATCAAGAACACTTGGAGCTGGACACAGAGACACACGCCTATAGTCCCAGCTATTTGAGTGGCTGTGGCAGGAGGATCGCTTGAACCCAGGAGTCTGAAGCCAGCCAGGGCAACATAGCGAGACCCCGTGTCTTGAAAAAAATTTTAAAAAGTAATGGACTTTATTTCTTTTGGGGGGAAAAACATGAAAGAAAGAAACAACTTTTATATTGAAATTGTGTCAGAACTCAGAGTAGCAAAGTTATATTTCCTGAAGTTATCAAATTACGCACAGTCCAAAGACTGTTGGCATCCCATAGCCAAACAGGTTATTGTGTTAACTGCAGCAAAGTTATTAGTGGTATAGAAATTCAAAATCATGTATATTTTTGTTTATGCTTGCACTTAGCTCACTCAGTTAATTTTCAAAGGTAAGGTTCAGCTCCTGCTATTAATAACTTGGTATAGTCTAGTCCAGTTTTCACTTTCCTCCTTATTCTAAAAGTACTTCTACCCATTTTGAAAGCATTTCTGCAGATGGAAAAAAGAAGGTAACAAATTAGGACAGATTTCTTCTTTCAAAATTAAAACTAATACTAAACCAAACTACAATCCAAAACATCTTCACCAAAATTAACTAGAGAGAGTTGGTAGTTCTCTGAAACTTGTACAAATTTTATTTATTCATGTAAATACTAAAATCACATTGAAAAACACCTTCAAGTTAAGTCCCACACCACCTACTATGGAAAATTACTATGGGCATCCAGTCCCTTTGATTGAACGTGGATAACAAATGAGGCAAAAGACATGGTTTGTGATGAAACTTATGATTCAAACACTAAATGTTTTCAAGCTTTAATAAAGTATATATACCAATTCCAAGTACCAAGCATGATATAAAAATTCAAATTCATGGATTGACTCTTAATAAGCATCAAAAGCAAATTCTTTTCACTGAATCCTATCTTACTCTTGCACAATGCATTCAAAGATGAGTTACGATTAGGGGAAAAAGTGTCCGTTGAATGCATCATGTCTAAAATGCAATTAACATTTCAAAATCACACTTAAAAGGGAAAATGCCTGAAAAGTTAACTCTATTAATAAAATTATTTGAAACAATGTTATCCTATGGATAAAAATACACTTCTTATATATACATGTAGATTTCTACATGAAAGAAGGGATTCAGTCCCAAACGGAAAAGGACTGATCCTTGATAAAGACATCTTAGATTGCCAAACTGATGTGATTATCACTCTAAGGAGAACTGAAAACAAAGATTAAAAAGGCAAGTTAAAGGAAGGATAAAAGTTTAGTCACCTACTCCTGAATAGGGGCAGAGTTGGGTGAGAAGCAGGAGATGAAGGCAGAAGACATAGAAATAAGACAAAGAAGGCTTCAACTCTGACCAGAAATGAATGGAGAATCAAGCAAAGTTGAGAACAGATATGATATACAGTTACAGTTGAGAGGCTTGAAGCTATAATTTGGTGGTTATACTTATAGAAGCCCAATTATCTTAAAATGGAATTAGACAAAGCATCTAAAATTTAATGGAGAGCCAGTATTAGAGTGACCAGATAACTCAGCATGGCGTTATCATTTTAAAAACTTTTCCAAATCACATCAAGTCACCAGAAGATCTCTGATTCAGATCATGTTCTCTGAAGCTGAAAAAGTCCCCGACTGGGAGAGACAGTGCGGGTCTCCAAAAAGAAACCTTGCTCAGATGCATCAGTACCAGAAACTCCACTGGACCCTAGAGAGGCCCTGAATCTTGGACTCTTCAAAATGACTGGACCAGGTTTCTTCTAAGTAAAACATCCTACTGTTTTGTGGACAATGAATTGAGATTGTTTAGAACAACCCCAATTTTGGTTGGGAAGGCAAGGAGAAGCGAGATAAAGAAATGTCACAGAAATTCATGCAAAGGTAGAACATTAGAGTTTTTGCTTCCTAATTAACGCTGTACACACAAGTATCCTGTGATGGAATTTGCCTGAAAGTTTCCGTATCCTCAACAGATGAGAATGATTGCATTGTCTGAGATCCTTGATCAGTGCAAATCACTTCCTCTTCTCAAAGACTAGGTTCTTTTACTGCTTTTCACCCAAATCCTACACTGAAAGACAACCAAGGTGCTAAATATTATCACCAGTCAAGTTAGGCATGATTGAAGAAAATAAATTAACCTTGAAATAAAGAAGATGTTTCTGGTCAAACTTCAGACATATCTGACTAGAAATTACTGGCCCCACCAGGTTAAAGATGAAGGGAGGCCCTAAGAAGTCTAGAGAGCTTATACACACACAAGTGAGTGTCACTTTTTTAAACCTAGTTTTATTAAATATTGCTTCTTTGGGATGTGTTTATAACAACTCCCAGAACATTTTCATGTAAGGATTCAAAGCGGTCATATTAAAATACAGCTCCAATATAAAGTTTATCACAGTTTTACAGTATTCAAAAATGACAGACCTGCCTTAAAAAACAAAAATCAAAAAAAGGACTATTACACCCAAAACATAAGAAAACAATTAAATAAACAAGTTTGGCATTTTCATAACTTTATAGTATAAAACAGAATATTAAATCTATTACTGGCAAGCGGACACTCATGAATTACCTAATTTGAAATGTGTCCCATTTAAACACACTATACAAGTTCACTATACAAAAGATTGAAGGTCTTTTTGATGAAAGAAGTGCACCCTGAAAATTTTTGCCAGTTTAGAATATTTATCTCTGAAAATCAAAAAAGTCCTTTTCCTTTTTTAAAACTGAAGGCTGAATTCAGACTTTTTTGTGTTGTTTTGTCTCATTTGTCAGCCTTCCTGGTTTAAAAACAATAGTGTCTATGGACGCCCACCAGGGGGCAGTGTAAGATTAGCCATTAAATCACGAACAGCTGCAAATATTGTGCATTCACCTGCAACAGAGAAAAATGGTCATTAGCTATTCGCAATACAGGAAAGATGATGTTAACACACCGGTGGGGGAGAGGGGAATTAAATATAAAATTAGTAAGAACTTAAAAGAAAGACTAACTATTTCACTGTTCAGATTATAGAGGACTAAATTGTGGTGTGAAGAACTAGATAATATTTGGTTTGGGATCCGTTTTGTTCTCAAGAGAGAACAGTGGGAAAGTCCCACTTAGGTATGAATTTAAGAACATACACCAAGGGTTCTATAGAAATAATGTTCCTCTGGATAAGCCTTTAAAATTGAGCTTTAAGCTAAGGTTTAAGGCTTGTGCATTTTGAACCTAGAATGAAAAGATCGAGTTTATACTTATGTATTAGTTCTAATTTCAGTGGTGTCCCTCTAATGTTGCATTAAAGGCCAAATAAAAATGTCTATGACAGCACTGTCCAACATAACATTGTGAAGATGGAAATGTTGTGTATGTGCACTGTGGCTACTGAGCCCTTTTAACACAGCCACTGTGACTGAGACTGAATTTAAATTTTAACTTAAAAGGTTTGTTTTCATTAGATTGTCACATCTAGCTAACTACAGTTATATTGGACAGTGCAAGTACAACATCTATTGGAGATTTCTCCCAAATTTCAAGGAAATGGTCAACTTCTGGAGTTCAACATTAAAATTCAATTAAAATCAATTAGCAACCAAAAGGAGATTTTTCTTAGAAACACTTTACCCCAGGAAAGTGACGGGTGTGGGAGGAGGGCAGAGGCTTAAGTAGGGCATACCAGCAATTTAAAAGATTTGTTTGTGGGGAGGGGGAGGGGGTACTAATGGCTCATTCTATTGATTTCCCCCTCACCTCTCACTTCTTGTAAATATTACACATATTAAAAATCATAAACCAAAAGCTGAATCCCCTGCACTAGAGCATGGTCTGACACTGTGGTGGCTGAAAGTGGGAGCACTGAAGAACTCATGTGAATCATGGCCTCTGGCAAAGGGCAGGATGTGCGGTGACCCTGTGCAAGTTACTGCCAACCTTCTCTCCAACCACTGGAGAATCAAGGCACAGAAAGAAGGAAATCCAAGGTTTGTCCAGTCAAAAGGGGAAAACAAAAAGGAAAAGAGAAACACGTCTACAGTATCTAACCAATTTCATAAATAAAAAAAACAAAATATCTCACCAATTTCTTAAATAAAAGAATTAAGATATGTGTGTGTGTATATATATATATATATATACACACACACATATGTGTTTGTGTGTGTGTGTGTGTGTGTGTGTATATATCTTTTTAAAAAGTACTTTCATTGGTAAGTAGAAAATCTTGCTTGATCCAACAGGATCAAAACATTTTCCTTTTCATTTTAAATTCCACAAGACATAATACATAAAAACACATAAGATAATGATAGCCATCTGCTTGTGAAGGAAGGGTTGTTTATTATCAAAGTTCTACTGGGCTGGTACTCTGAGAATTCTAATGGCTTTGAACTTTGACTCTTGAGGGCCTATTTTTAGCTCAAAGAAGAGAGAAGTCAAAGGATGAAAGCAGAAAATTGTAAGAAGTGGAAGAAGTATCACAACAAAAGAAGCACACCGTTCTCTACTGCCCAGCGTATTCCTTAGAAACTAAAGTGAGAACTTGCCTGTGTACAACATGGGGAAACAAACGGTTAAAAATATCATCTCATGATTCCTAAAACTGAGGTACCTAAAAATGTTTCAGAGAACAACTTTCCCTCATTTACCATAATTTTGTTAGCAAACTATGCTGAGATACAGAGGACTTCCTTAATATTAGAAACAAGCAAAATTTTCATTGATATTTTCTTAATATTAGAAATGAGCAAAATGGAAGAAAAGTTCCCTTTGCTGAGCTTCATGTTCTGTAACCGCAAATTTAGCACTGCCAGGAGTTACGTGTTAAGCGTAGGCTACTCCAGTATGGAAGGGACCTTGTTTATCTTTCTAGAAGCATTCTGGTTTCCTCGGAAATGTTCAGTTTGAGAGCTTCATTGTGCACTTGGTGAAAAGGTTCACTTGCACCCACCTGACACTTATATAAGAAGCCCAAAAAGCAGTGATGCCATTTGTATCAGCTTTTATTCTTCACAAGACATTTAGAAGATACAGAACTTTTAATGAGAGTATTCTATTCATGATTGAACCATGAAATATGAGAAACCAACATGCATTGCAACTTTGTGATGTACAGAGTGGCAGATATTGATGGTAGGGCAGGAATTCACAGCCATGGAAAATTCTATCATCCTAACCTAGGGCTTTGTGGCAATGTGTGCTATAAATACAAGCTTCTGGCATTAGCAATTGGGTCAGTCCCA
The DNA here is from genome assembly GCF_964194105.1 of Spermophilus citellus. NCBI lineage: Eukaryota > Metazoa > Chordata > Mammalia > Rodentia > Sciuridae > Spermophilus > Spermophilus citellus. Next base: position 34,294,096 of record NC_138190.1, read on the forward strand.
ACAGTAGATCACTAACAAAAATAAAAGTCCAGGCAGCAGAGAAATGGACAAAAATGAAGAACCAGTGAGAAAGGAAGACAGCGACAGGCAGACATTAAGAGGGCCACGGCAACCAGAGCTCTACTCCTAGGGAGGGACTGGGGTGTAGGGGCAGGGAGGAGAGGAGAGAAGGGGTGTCTCTCAAAAGAACTTTGATAACATATATGCAATAGAACATCGTCTACTGGTCATGTACCTTGTCGCGGTGGATTCATCTCTGCAAACCTCTTCAGAATGTTGCTGACCATCATGGGAGCAGCAACAGAAGAGTTCTGCTGTCTGGGAATGTCTGCCTGCTGAGTTGTACCTGAAGCCATGTCATAAATGATGGGAACTATAATACTAACAGGTTCTTGGGGAGGGACCGATGTTTTCTGAGTTAGTTGAAGCTGTAGATACACAAAGAGAATAAAAACAGAAGGAAATAAAACATCTGTCTCAATTTCTCAAAGGTCATATCATTTACTCTACTTTCACATTAACTAGCAAGGACCAGAAAATTAAATATGATAAGAAAACTGACAACTGAATATTATGGTTAAGGTGAAACTGTGTCAGGCAATTACCTAGTGGAATACATTTCTATAGTTACTAAGGGAACCAGGATCCCATGAAGTCTAAACGGACAATCAAGGGACCTGGGCCTCTATTTGGCAGTAATGAATGATTCATGCAGTTATCCAAAAGTTGCTCAGACACCCCCATCTGGCACTTTTCTCAGAAGCTCTGTACATACACACAGATGTGGGTGGTACTTACAAAAAATAGCATTTTGGATTTCAGCACCACAGCAGGTGTCCCAGGAGGTGCAATGGGCGGTGCGCTGGGGGGAATCGTCAGGCAAAACTGAACATTCCACTTCAGCTGTGTTGCCTGGTCAGGAAACTGTTTTGCAAAAAGAAGAAAGAAAAAGAAACATCATGATAAAATCATATGAACATTTAAAATCATACTCGAGGAGACTGAAACATTAGAATTTCACTTTACATCCAATTGTTAACAGAACATAAAGCGATGACCTGCATTTTTTCAAAAGAAATACAGACATGAAACAACTGAAAAGTCAACTCTGAACTTGTGTAATATGTTCCCTGTCCTTCCCTCTCACTTCATTGGTTCCCAAAGCCTATGGATTCAGCTTCTGCAGTGTCTCTGACACCTGACCTATTCCTTTCTTTTTTCATGGAGGCCACCAAGCTTAAGGATCATTACGTCTCCTACGGTTCCCTAACAGTCCCTTCCAGTCGCTGCCTCTCCCAGTCTATTAATAGAATATGTCAGTTACATATCCTGTAGTGTGATTCTTCTAATCAAGTTCAGAAATGTTTAGTGACATTTCCTGACGAGTGTATTCAAGGCCCTTCTTTTTATTTTTTTGGTACTGAGGATTGAACTCAGGGGCACTAGACCACTGAGCCACATCTTCAGCTCTGTTTTGTATTTTATTTAGAGACAAGGTCTCACTGAGTTGCTTAGTGCATCACTGTTGCTGAGGCTGGTTTTGAATTTGCAATCCTTCTGCCTCAGCCTCCCCAGCAGATAGGATTAAAGGTGTGCACCACCATGCTGTGGCAGCTCAAGATTCTTAACTGGTGTCAATCTAGACTTTCTAGTTCTGCTTCCAACTCCTTCCCTAAACAAACTAGTCTATGTGTTAATTGCAAATCATATCTGCTGGTACCTTTTTTTTTGGGGGGGGGCAGTACCAATGATTGAACCCAGGGTCATTTAACTACCAAGCCATCCCTGATCTTTTTGTATTTTTTAATTTTTATTTTAAAACAGAGTCTTGCTAAGTCCTCAGGTCCTAAGTTACTGAGGTTGGTCTCAAACTTGCCTTAGCCTCCCAAGTCGCTGGAAATACAGGAGTGGGAAATGGTACCTGATCCCCCTGGTGTTTTCTTAAACATATATTTACTCCTTTAAAAAGTCATAGATTTCTTATTCACATAAATAGTTGCTATAGTCCTATCAGATCAGAAGCCAAATGTTCAGACTATTAGCAAATGACATTGCTTCTCAAATACTCATAGTAAAACACCAACTAAAAGGAGGAATGAGGCATTAGAGTTCCTCAAATAGACACTGGAAACATTAAAACAAGACTGCTATAACACTGAAAAAATTATAATCAGCTGCCACCAGAATTCCATCTATATAGTTGTAAGAAATAGTTAAACCTACCAAAAGTACAAATATAAAACTAGGAAAAATATTTATAACTGGGTAGGGATAGAGCTAACTGGTAGAGTGCTTGCCTAACATGCAGGAGGCCCTGGGTTCCAACCCCACCACTACACACACACACACAAAGTTATAACTAATGTTTCAAGGGAGTAACTTCTGTAATATACACAGAGCTCCCACAAATTAGTAAGAGAAAGACCCAAAATCTAAAGATCAATAAAACTGTTGATAATGATGTGGAAAGCAGGCATTCTCATAAATGGCTAGTGTGAATATAAACTCACATAACTTCTAGAGAATGATCTGGCAGTGTCTATCAAAATTATAAATATACATATCCTCTGAGTCAGCAATTCATGCAAGAAATGGATCCTACAGACATACGAGCATATCCATAAAAAGGCTCTCTATTATGGCCCTGTTTGTAATAGTAAAATATTAGAAATCACTAAAATGACCGAAAGAGAAGATTGCTTAGCTATTTTAACATATTCATATAAAGAAATGCTAAGCTTTGTTTAAAAAGGAAAACACAAAGACACTCTTTATGTACCGATTTGGAAAAATCTCCAAGATTCATTCAGTGAATTAAGCAAGACAATATGTCAAGCTTGATATTCTGGAAATCATTTCCACCACAAACGCTAACAAATATTTGGAGTAGGGAGACATCATTTTAAATGCTGTTATGGGTTGAACTGAGTGCCTGAAAGATATGAAGTCCTAATTCCTAGTACCTGTAGAATTTGACTTTACTTGGGTTTTTGCAGATAAAATCAGGTAAAGATGAGGTCATTAAGGTGAGCCCTAATCCAATATGGCTATGGTCCTTTGTGAGAAGAAAAAAGACAGAGATACACACAGAGATGCACGGATTGCAGTGACAAATATACAAGCTAAGGAACACCAAAGACAGCTGGCACCACCATGCTAAGAGAAAAGCACATGACAGTTTCTCCACTAGATACTTCAGAGAGGGCATGGCCCCATGGACACTCTGATTTACGAACTCTTGCCTCCAGAGCTCTAAGAGAAAATTTTTTAAAATTTTTATTTATTTATTTTTTTGTAGTGCTGAGGATTAAACCCAGGGCCTTGTGCATGTGAGGCCACCACTCTACCAACTGAGCTAGATCCCCAGCCCCTGTTGTTTTAAGCCATTCAGTTTGTGGTAATTTGCTATAGCAGGCCTAGAAAACTAATACAAATGGACAGAGCTATGCAGAAGGAAAAAAAAATCCACAAAGACCAATACCAGAGCAAGAGCAGATATCTAGTGCTCTAAAGGGGGCTGCTGCCCATGCAGCTTCTGCTGTCTGTGACTCTGCATTTCAGTCTCAGCAGCTATTCATGGACACAAAATCCATGACCAACAAAGGTGGGGAGTCAGATCTTTAAAAAATTTTATAACACATAAATTAATGTGTATATAATATTTCATAATTAAATGGGGAAAAAGTACAAAATAGCATGTGTAAATGTTATTGCTTTATTTAAAAAGTATATAGGAGAGATGTATTGGCCTTTATGAATGGACTACCTCTGCAAAGAGAGGGAGCCACTGAGAACTCTGGTTGGACTCTAGCTGGACAGGGATGGAGAGTGAACTTCTCACTATATCACATTGTCCTGAATTCAAGAGAACAGAATTATGTCAATTGGTCAAAGATAAATAAAATTTAATTTAAAAATTAAGAATTAAGGAGAAAAATGGAAGAAAGTGGGCTGAGGATGTGGCTTAAGCGGTAGCACACTCGCCTGGCATGCGTGCGGCCCGGGTTTGATCCTCAGCACCACATACAAACAATGATGTTGTGTCCGCCGAAAACTAAAAAAATAAATATTAAAATTCTCTCTCTCTCTTTAAAAAAAAAAAAAAGGAAGAAAGTACATAAACAAGTGAAACTTAATCAACACTGCTCCCACCAACTCTAACCTCCTCAAACAGACCTTGCTAGAAAAGCACGCGTTTCTCCAGAACTTACCAGTTCTAGCTTCATAATATGCACACAGTCCCTGAGGATGTGCGTAGGTGCTCCTAACAGCTTCGTGAAGGCTATTAATGTATTGGCTTTAAAAGGTGGGCCTGCAACCTGTCGGGATAAATAAAGCTAGTTATTCTTCATTCCACCTTGACTTCTCTGTTTCATCAATTATATTAAAGTTATGCATTAACACATACTCGTGTTTCAAAGAATTTCTCCAAAACTTGAAGTTCATCAGGTTTCCACTGTCCTGCGTTTTCGGGTGTCACTTTTAGCTGAAGGGTCTGGTTGGTTTTGGGACTAAGAGCTACTCTGCATTTCAGGGCGTCAGTTTTAAACATGATCACTCCAGGTTCATTGGAATTTATCAGTTGCAGCTGCAAAACAAGAAGGAAGCATCAAATTAATATGAATTGTTTCAAAGAAAAACAACTAAGTAAACACAGATGAGAAGAATGAGGTTCAGAGAGCTGAAAGCTTACATGGATTTTAAGTGGCAGAACTCAGGCTGGGTCACAGGTCAGATGACTACTCGTTTAAATACTAATTTGTTCAAATTATGCTAAAACTTTTATTATTATCCTTTTTCCAAATCTGACATTTTAAACATTCACCAGTTTGACTACTGCATTAATACATACAGATATCAATAGCAAGTAGAAGTAACTAACATGTTTTGAAAGCCAAGACATTATGCAAAGGGCTTTTTCATAAAATATCTCAAATTCCCTCTACTGTTATTAGTCAGATTGATATTCTTCTTCTTCTTTTTTTTTTTTTTTGGACTGGGGATTGAGCCCAGAGGTGCTTAACCAGTGAGCTAATCCTCAGCAGCCCCCCCCCCACCTTTTAAAATTTCTGAGACAGGGTCTTGCTATGTTGCTGAGGCTGGCTTTGAACTTGGATTCTCCTGCTTCAGCCTCCCGAGTCACTGGGATTACAGGTATGCACCACCATGCCCGGATGATAGATACTATTATCTACTTTTACCAAAAAGGTAAAAAAAATTTGCCCAAGCGCATATTAGCAGGTGATATGGCCTGGCCACGAACCTAACTCTAGAATTGGTGCTGTGAATTATGAACTATTTTGTAAGGGAATCACCACGGGATCAGACGTCTTTTTCTATAAATGCTTTAACTAAATTCAATCGTTCATGCATTTTAAAAGGAGATTCATCCTTGTGATCATAAATAATTTCATTTCAATGGAGACTCATATTCAAAGTCAGCCCGTCTTCAAGGGCACTCTCAAGGGCAGACAGTTATTCCCACACCATTCTCTGCAAGGTCATATCCTCTGAATACTGTGGTGACCTATTTGTAGGTTCATGTTAGTCCTGTGCCATGGAAGTCACAGCACAAAAGATTATGAAATGCAGAAACATGTTAACACAAAAGAAAACAGAGCCCATTTTTAACACTAGGGCAGAATGAAAAGCATAATTCTAATAAGCTAGTTAAAGGAGGTGTGAGAAGCATCACTTTAGTTCAGATCCTTTTCTGAAGGACAACTCCGCATTCTGCTTTTGACAATCACTACTGAGAGGGTTAAGAGGTACTCATACCGTTTCTTGTTGAATAATTCTTTGAAGGTGTCGTCTCATGATGACTGATCCAAGGAATCTCTCAAGTGGGGAACAAAGGTAACTACCTGCCAGGCCGGGCACGAGACCTGGCGTTGGAGAGGGCAGCAGTAAAATGTTCAAGGCACTGTGAGTGAGGATGGTAGGTATGGACGCCGCCCAGGAGCGCTGAGGTAGTTTGCGAGGTGGAGGCATGTTTGTCGGCATTGTTTGGGAACCTTTGGGGAAGGAAAACATGTCATTTCAGTGACAAATACATACTATCTTTTTGTTTCCTGTTTTGCTGTGAATTATGAACTATCTTGTAAGGTTCATAATTATAACTCATTGTCATTCTAAATCATTTTGGACTGTTTTAGTTACTCCTTATGGTATTACAATCATTTATTAATTTCCTGCTAGCAAAGATGGTCATAATTATTCTCCTTCTGTAGCCAGGCTCCTTGCAAGTGACTTTGCAGGAACTCCTTGAGGGGTGCAGTCTACATCTCCACCTGGAATCTGACTGGCCTTGCAACTTTCTTTTGGCCAAAAGAATGCAATGGAAGTGACACTGGCCTAATTGCAAGCCTAGACTTATATTTACTTCCTCTCTTGGAACCCTCTCCGGTCACCATGTGAACAAACTTGTGATCCAGTATGAGACCACACATCCAGCGGAGGCCATCTCAGGCCAGCTAGTCCCCAATGAACACAGTAACTGACCAAACACACGTGAGCGAGCCCTATGGAGCTTGGCAGCCTACAGAATTGGGAGCCACTTATGATTGTTGTTTTAAGTACTAAAAGCTATGCAGCAAAAGCCAAGAAATACACTGGTATAATTCTTCTCCTCTGTGTTCATTTGTATCTTAAGGTATTGTCTATGATTCAACGTGGCAGCTAACAATGCAGCGGTCATGACAGAAATACTGGGACTCACTTTCTAAGGCTTCTGGAAAAGATATCACCCCTTTCTTACATTTTGCCCGATTCTGCAAATTAACGATTGTGAACAGATTTACTATGTGGATAAAGTTGAAGCTTTTAGGTATCCTCATTCAACAAGTAGGTCAACCTTCAAGTGTGAGGATGAAAATAAATAGGCCATTTATTGGTTATATTAAAAAAAGAACATAAAAATGTTGATCACACTCACTTGTTCCAGCTCGAGGGGAATGAGAAGCATCGGGAACTGGAGAATGTAGTGATGGGTTGGCGGGTGACATTCCAGGCAGACGTGTTGCTGGTGAAGGGCCAGACACTTGAGGGGACCCTGGCCAGTTCCCTGCTCGTCCACTTGGTGACACCATAGTGTATGGGGAGCTAGGGTCAAGAGTTCCTGAAAGAAGTAATCAGATGGTTCTCAAAACCCACATCTTAATAACCCAAAATTAGGTGACAGCATTCGAATCCTCAAATGCTGGTTTATTTTTTCTTTCAATAAGATATGCCATTAAAGCTTGATGTTTATTAACATGCCATGCATGAATCTCTATTTTATGTAGTTTATGTACTTTTCAACTGGATGGATGGAAGAATTTAGAAAAATATGTCTAAGAAAAGATAAAATTTACCTTCACATGAGCTTCTTTCTACATCATGTAAGGCATCACAATCTACTTTTTTTTTGTCACTATATGTGCTTGAAAATACTAAGCCAACAATCTTGAAGCTCCTTTAAGGAGAGAAATATTTTATTTTTAAACTAACCCCTAACAAATTATATTTTCATTCTACTCAGAGATGGACAAAGAGAGGGAAAGTTTCCATTTTCTTTCTTCAGCAAAGGCCCCCTTTACCAAAACATGAACCGAGATACAAGTTCTGAAAGCAGTGACTTCCTGAATAATTTATAGTTCATCCTACAGATGACCTTTGACATATTTATAGATCTTTGTCACCAAGAAAAACAGAAGACACTTCTACCTTACATGTCCGCGAGTAAATGGTCTTTACTTTAGAAAGGGTTCCATTTCACCAGTCATCGAAGAAACACATAGTCAACAATAAGATCCCCCTTTTCACCTATCAAAATGGCCAAGACCTTTTAAAATCTTAACACCCGCCCGTTGGCACACATGCAGGACAACAGACAAGAATGTACGATGCTATAGGAAATTCGTACACTTTCCAGGTGAGCAATTTGCAATGTTTCAAAAGCTTTAGAATTTCTCAGACCCTTTGAGACCAAGATGCCACTTCTAGGAATTTATTTAAGAAATAATCATGGATGTGGGCAGAAACAGCACCTTTATCTTTAACTGTAAAAAAAAAAAAGGAAACATTCTCAACATACAGTAATAGGATAGCAGTTCAATCATGGTATGCCCATGCAAGAAATACTATGAAGCCACACAGTACAATGATGTAGAGTTATTACTAACAAATACTTGCACAAGTATTAATGTAAAATCACAGGGGTGTGCAGCTTAAAAACTGAGGAAGCTCTTTATGTTCTGGTATGACACCATATTCATGATATATTGAATGAAAAAAATGAACACCCTACAGTACGCTGCCACATGTGTAAGAGGGATACATATTTGCTTGCATATGTATAAAACAGCTCTGCAAAATTATCAGAAAATATTAACACCAAATACCTCTGGGAAGAGGAACCAGGTGGTTGGTGGAATAAAAAGGAAACATTTCACTGACTACCTCTTCTGTCCTTTATTTGAATCCATCCAAAAAGTATCTTTTGAGTTATAAAGTTAAAAAATTAAAGTCACGGGCTAGGATTGTGGCTCAGCAGTAGAGCGCTCACCTCGCACGGGCGGACCCGGGTTCGATTCTCAGCACCACATAAAAATAAAGGCACTGTGTTGTAAATTTGTTAAAAAAAAAAATTAAAGTCACAAAGCAATTCATATTACCATTTGTGGGGGAGGTGTGTGGGGGGGGCGGAGAAGTGGATAGGTAGGGAGCAAGCAAGAGCCACAGACAGGTGAGAAGGCAGGAGAGCAAGAAGTACACAGGAAGGGCAGAGCAGGGCAAGGTGGGGCGCAGAGTTCAAAGCAGAGAGGACCCACTGGTCGTTCATTACCTCTGTGTGGTATGATTAGGAAAAACTGATTTTCTCCTTAAGCAGTTCTTTTGCTATTTCCTCAATAAACAGACACGGATTTAGCAATAAGGAAATTTACTAACAAAAATTACTTTCATGTCAAGCTCTTATGCTATAGCGATTTCTACGTGTGGACTCACCATGTGGACTAGCAAAACTGGCCCCTGGTCCTATTGAGATTCCATGCGAGGATGGGGGAGGAGTTGGAACAAATGACGCTGGTGATGGGGCTCTCAAAGCCCCACTGGGGGAGCTGGCGGCATGCAGATTTCCTAATAAAGGAAAATAATTATAGATGATCTTGCAGGACACCTTTTACGTCCTGTCCAAGGACCCCGAGTTAAAAATCTCCCTAAAGAAACAAGTGGTAAAGCTCCCATAAATAATGTAACAAAAAACTAGAAAGATTTCATTATTGAAAAAGAGAGCTCAATTCCATGGGCCCAAATTCTAGTTCTTATATTGACGAATTTAAAAAAAAAATCCAGTGTACTTTTTACTCACTCACTCAACGAGTAGGCATGAATGCCAACTTCATGCCAAGCACTGTTCTAGGCATTGGGGATGCAGCAGTTAACAAAAGAGACAAAAATTCCTGTCCTCGTGGAGCTTATATTCTAGTAGAATGAGAAAGACAAACATCTATGTCAGGTAATAATAAGAGCTATGGAGAAAACTAGAGCGAGTAAGGGGACAATTTCATGTAGTGGTGGAGATGAGTGCTGTCCTGTATATAAAGCTGAGAGAAGACCTATCTCTCTAAGGGGGCATGTGAGCCAGACGGGAAGAAAGTACAGGATAAGGCATGAGGACATCCAGGGATAAGATATTCCAGGTAAACAAAAGAGCTAGTACAAATGTTCCAGAGGAGGAAAGAGTTATGTGCAAACGGGAGGCAGCCAGTGTGCTGGAACCATGAGCAAGGGGCAGGGGAGAGGAGCCTGGGCGAGGTCCAAACCACAGAGGGACTTGTAGGCCACTCTAAGGACTTAGGGTTTGCCCCAAATGCGTGGGAGGCTAGTGTGAAGCCTGGAGCAGAAGTCGTGAACTATCTCCTGTCATAGCTGCTATGGGGAAATAGACTCGGGAACAAGGGAGAGGTAGGGATGAGAAACCAGTCAGAGGCAACTGCCGTAACCCACGTGAGAGAGGACTGGTAGTCGAATTCTGGGTAAAATCGGACAATAGAGCTGACAGTGACTAAATGTGGATCTGAAAGAAAGAGCCAGCCAGTTGAGTTTCCATGGTTTGGCCCAGGAAACAGGAAGTTAGAGGCTGCCATTTTCTAAAGCCGGATGTCTGTGGGAGGAGAAGGACTGGGCAATAGGGCAGCGGTAGGAGCTTAGTTCCAGCTCTGCTGAGTTCCAGGTAGCTTCTAGACTTTATATGCAAATGGTGAATAGACAACTAGAAAATATAGGGCTACAGTTCCAGAGTAACTGGAGACATGAACTTAATAGTATTTAAAGCCATAGGATTTATTTTAATTTAGGATTCGAAGGGGGAACTATGGCTACCCAATCTATTGAATGAACACAACATTAAAATATTTGTTACATTTCCATCACTATCTTAAACAACAGCAGGTTTCAAAGCCTCTACCACTATTAAGAAAATTTCAGGTTTTTATATTCCCAAGTACCTAAAGCAATATCTTATCCTCAGAAAATACATTGATCAACTTGATTAACCTTATTTAGCTATATGCTCTGGACAGGAGATTTAACTTCTCCATACCTCAGTTTTTCTCCATAAAATGGGGTTAATAACAGGACTTATGCCACAAGTTTGCTGTGAGGATTAAATGAGTAAAGTGCTTAGAATAGGGCTTGGCACACAGTAAGCACTATATACTTGTCTGCTAACATAAAGATTTCAAAATTATTTTCCCTTCTTCCTATGAAAAAACCATTGCAACACATATCCTAGAAACACAGTCCCCTAGGGTTCTGTTTCTGTATCTGCCTACTTCCTCCCTAGCAGTTCTTTCACCATAGACCACTAGTGCTCCTAAGAATTGAGCTCACCCACCCACTCAGGCTTCAATGACCCTGGACATGACAATAAAAACTTCAAGTCTTCATCTATGGTCCTATCATCTCTCTGATACAGCCAACTGCCTATGGCATGTCATATCTTAACTCAGATGTCTCTGGGAACTTACAAGCAACAGGTTCCAGAGAAACCACCCCCACATTGAAATCTGCCCCTCCACCACGCTTACCCCTTTCAGTTATGCAAATTGAACCCCACAGGGCCCTGCTTAAATCCAACAATGGATTTTCAAGGGGGAGGGGTGCAGGCAGGCATCTACAGGAAATAACAGTCAAACCCCTGCAGAATGCTCAAAATGCTCAAAAGCATGACTAACCCCTTTTGTTACACTTAACACACCTGGTATTACAGATGCAGTCTATTTATCTAGCAATCTAAGACAGAGGAAGCAGGTCACATACCCCCTCCTAAAAGGGGGGAGGGTTGAAATATTTTTTGTTAGATGAGGATTTTTAAAATTTCTTTTCTTTATTTTTAAACCATGCTACTGTAGTAATTTGAAGAGCCATGAGTGGCTAAGTATGACACACATAGTGGGGCTGGGATGTGACAGGACTGTGAGTCGCCTGGGTGATGCTCAATATGGACAACAAAGCAGATCCTGAATGGGCTGGTCAAAGAGGCAGGAGCCAAGTGCTGGGCCAAAGACTAAAGACCTCCGGGAATTCAATTCTCCTAATACCTCTAAGCAAAATGGTTTATATTATTCCCTTTTGACAAATGCAATTAGCTGGTTAAAAACAAGTGATATCCCTATATTTCTTATCTGCTGGTCAATACAAGTTTCTCATATATACTTATACATAAATGAAAGTGGGGTTTTTTTTTTGTATTTTAAAAAGGAAAAAAGTGCACACTGCAAAGTTTGCTTTACAATGTGAAAACTAAAAAGTGAAAGCATTTGTTGGATTTGTCTCTTTTAAAAACAAATCAGTTCTATGTTTGTCCTGTTTTCTAATAAGCTAGAATATCTTCAAATGGCAATGTATTCTTTAGTTGACCAGACTGATATATTTGAATTAAAGGATTTTACTACACACGTGCTTTTAAAAATTATTTAATTGCTTATTACATCCCACATTACATGACATTTTGTATGCTGAAACTTTGTGTTGAAAAAGCATCATACTTTGTATCATTATTGATGCAGAACAGATTAAGTATGGAAGCTGGCAGGCAAGGGGGTCACCAGCCACAAGAAATCTGATACCCATCTTCCTTGCTAGCTAAGCTGGAGAGCAGGGCCAGTATCTGGCTCCCTACTGAACCCCTAGCACCAACTGGCACTTGGTACTCCACTGAATCACTGAATCAAAAGTAAAAATTTGTCAAGCACTTTTACAGCGCACTTCACAGAGCTGCCCACAAAGCCATTTTGTCTAGACTAACAAGATGTGCACCTCCTAACTCTGGGGCCTGAGGAGCAGGCATCTTCACAGGTACTAAGACTTGGAAAACGGAGTTACTGTAGAAGGAAGCTTTGTTTATTTACAAAACTAGGTAGCGGGCAGTAAGTGACCCACAGGCCTCAGGTTGTTGACCTCTGATAGAGATCATGTTGTAATTAGTACCCCTTGGCTCTGGATGACAATGTCTCCACTTAATTCAAACCTTTTAAAGTGCTCCTGAACCATGAACACAGATTTTTACAACCTTGCTATAATGAATGCAAGGCATGTATTGAGCCATAGACTAGAAAGGGAATTCTCTCTGAAGCCTGAGGCCACATGCACAGTTCTTCTCTGTGTGTGTATATATGTGTGTGTGTGTGTATGTGTGTGTGTGTGTGTGTGTGTGTGTTTGTGAGTGTGTGTGTGTGTGTGTTCTGGATTTGAAGGCTGAACATGACAAGTGAATAAGTAATACCTTACCTGGAGACTGTGTGTGCATCATAGAGGGAGACTGATTAACTGTGCTGTGATAAGATGTGGGGGGTGAAGTAAGAGGATACGCGCCTGATGTTCCTGGCTGCTTTGGAAATGGCTGAAAAGAAGAAAATTCAACGTTGATAAAATGGCCGACTCTAGATAATATAAGAGTGTGGCTTTCCTCCACTATAGCTACGGTATTAACAATTACACACTTCACTGGCTACCCAACAGGAAATATGACATATGAAAATGTCCCAAAAAATACACAGTCTTTAAAAACTCATTCAAAAGGTGTTTCAAATAGCAACATCCTCATTCCTGACCTTGCGACATCACCACTTCTATCCATCTAGGTTATTTTTTGCCCATTTTGTCTACCATATCCATATCACTGATTTATCTCTACCATTTACCAACACTTCATTGCATATAAGGCGTGTTCCTATACATTCTCAGATTTCTGAAATCAGAATATAATTTTCAACACCTGGAATGTCGGTTTAATTTGCAGTGTGTTGTTCTTGCTTTTAGAAGCACATAAAAATGCTGCATCCTATATTTGGTGGAGTTTAGAGTCAATGAAATACAGTAGTTCAAACTGACCTCTAGTTACCTTGATCTCCAGTAATAAAAAACCAAGGATAATCTAATTACCTTCCTAGTCTGATGTTTTAAATTGAGGTATAGGTTACATATAATAAAATGGATAAATGTGAAACATATTGGATGAATTTTTTAAAAATGTTAACTACCAAGATCAAGACACCAAAGACGATTACCTGCACCCAAAGACCTCCCTATACACCACCTGCCAAATCTCTTTATTTTCTCCCCAAAGATAAGCACTGTTCAGACTTCCATCAGTCAAGTTTAGTCTTATTTTCGTATTTCATAAATATACTGAATGTACTCTTTGGTGTTTGGCTTCTTTTAACATTATCTCAGCGAAATTCATCCAGTATGTTGCAAGTAGCAGTAGTTTATTCTCTCATTTCTGTAACAAATTCCATTGTATGAATAGACCCCAATTTATTCATTTATTCTACTATTGCTGAATGCTCAAGTTGTTTATAGTTTTTTGAATGTTGCTGCTGTAACATTTTTGTGTTTTTTTGATCCGTTCCAGTTACATATATACCCAAGAGCAGAATTGTTAAATCAGAGTTATGTATATAATGTTCAGCCTCAGCACCCTGGAATACTGCTAAACACCACAACAAGGCAGTTGCAGCATTTTACACACTTCCTGGCAGTAAATGAGAGTTTTAGTTGCTATTAATACCAAATTTTGGCACAAATTATCAATTGTTTTTCTTAAAGCCATTCTCTGTTGGTGTAGAGTGTTATCTCAGTGTGGCTTTAAATTTGTATTCTGTGGTGCCACGAGGTTTGACTATCTTTTTTGTACATCTGATCATTTGGACATCCTCTTTTATGAAATGCCTTGAATATTTTGTTCATTTTTAAAACTAGGTTGTCTTTTTTTTTCCCCTTTCCCTTATTGATTCTTCCTTAACTATTTGAAAGAAATTATAGAATTCAGGCTCTCTAATTCACAAGCTACAAAAATCATACATTTGGGGGTATATTTTATCCAATAATGCAGAATGTACCTTTCTTTTTTTGAGATTCAAATAATGCTATCTTATAACTAAAACTATGACATTCCTAAGCTTTTATATTTTCTTCCTTTTTCATGGACTAAACGTGTGTTTTACATAAAAGAAGAAAAGCTACCTGCTCACTTCAAGCACATGAAACCCTTTATGAACATTTTTTCTTCCTGTCTTATCAAAGAGATTAACAGTTTACAAATAAGAATATAACATAGATATCCAGTAAACAAAAAGGAATTGAAAACTAAAATTGTTCAATAAAATGCTCAATTCTTAAAAAGTACCTAGAGCCAAAGAAACTAACTAAATACATTTAGCCACAGCATATGAATATTATTTGAAAAGAACTCTAATTGGTATTAAATGTCAAACTTTTTAATTTAGCAATCAATGAAAAAATCTACCTACAGGTTGAATATAGAACAAGAAAAAACAAAATCCTAGAGCTTTCACAAAGTGACAAATTATTCTAACTTTTTTGGAACATCCTAACTTTTTCCCCACCTAACTACTTCTAATCCTTTTGCCCTGGTCTATAACTATTTTTCTAGATAAAAAGCTCATGTTCAGTATGAAATGCTACTGGTAGAGAGAGCTTTCAGCAAAATCAGAATATCAAATACACTAGCACTGTAGGCTCTTACTGTAGCAGATAATGATTTCTAAATGACAAGAAATCCTTACAAAAAAAAAAAAAGCCAATGAGCAACATATCTGGGAGAGGGAGAGATGAATCATGTTCTCTATTCATTCCCCAAGTAACACTACCCTTGCTATGGCTATGGTCACTAGCCAGCCCATCATAGTGACATCTTTCCCTAAGATGTGGCTCACCCCCTGCCACGTATCAGGTACAGGAAAGACCTACAATGCAAGAGTGTGGTTTCTACAAGAACAAAAGGTCCTTTGGCATCTGCCGGGCCAAGGCATTTTCCATCCACCATGTCTCAGCATCCTTGGAGGACTAGCATCTCATGTGAGTCAAAGTCTGTCACAACAGCCCCACACCTGGGCTACAGAGAGGCACTCATGTGGGGCTTTCATAAATTTTCCATCATTTTCATGAAGGACAAGAATGGAAGCAAGTACAAAGGAGAAAAGAAACCAAAATAGCTGCCAGGAACAATATACTTTCTAGAAAACCCTCCTTCTGGTAAGAGTCTGGTACTCTGTCAAAGATGCAAGCACTGTAAAGTTGCAATCACTAAGTGGCCAGACTAGAAGCTAGCCCATAAAAACAATGAGTGAACTCTCTACACAATGCTGGTTTTAAGGACTGCTGTTTCAAGGAGGCTTCTGGATGAGAAGCAGTGAGCTTTTTTGTCAACCAAATCTCAAAGATGTTCCAGAGTGTCTTACCTACATGTCATGTGTTCACATATGACTAAAAATGGAGCCACTGAAGGCTCCAGCCTAGAGATAGGAAACCTCTGCATAGTCACAATGAGTCTTTTCCAGGCTAAGGAGTCACCCAGGACTACTAAAAGGGTAAAGGATCACCGGCCACCCTCTATTTCAGGAAAGTCAGCATGAGAACAAAGGCTGGTTTGAAGGCCCGTTCAATTCCCAGACATGTACAGGTGATAGCACAGATCTGAAAGTTTTTAAGATTTGATAACATGGCTTATCCAAGGGGCCTGAGGACAGAACCCTTGAAATCTGTACACTTATCTTTGCAACAGTTTCTACTGAAAATATCTCACTAGACATCTGACTCTTCTGTGCTTTGTGTGTGTGTGGTGGTACTGGTGAGCCCAGAGTGCTATATCACCGAGCTCCATTCCCAGCCCTTTTTATTTTATTTTTGAGTCAGGGTCTTGCTAAGTTGCCCAGGTTGATCTCGAACTTGGGATCCTCCTGCCTCAGCTTGCCAAGCAATTGAGATAACAGGCCTGTACCACCATGCCTGGCTCTGTGCTCTAACAGCTATGTTTCAAGACATAGTAAGGACACTTGCCCAAGGATCTCCTGAGATCTTGCAGAGAATGTTTCCATCCTTAGAATCACATCATTTTAAGTGCATGAATGGCCCAAGTGTCTGAAGTTAATACTTTTTTTTTTTTTAGTTCTCTGCGGACACAACATCTTTGTTTGTATGTGGTGCTGAGGAGCGAACCTGGGCCGCATGCATGCCAGGCGGGCGCGCTACCGCTTGAGCCACATCCCCACCTGAAGTTAATACTTTTACTAACACCATTCACTTCCTGTCACTGAGAACCTCCTCATCTCCCTCTGTCACTATTTTTTTCATAAGGACTGCCCAGCTATCTGAGGCCCACAAAGAACATCCTTTGCTTTTCAACAAAGAATCCCTGATATCTGTGCAACCTATGATGCTATGCAAACTGACACCATTTGGAACTTGGGAGGCATTACCTGTTGCTGGGGTGGTGGCTGGAGCTGTGACATTAATGAATCCATCATATCCCCTCCTATAGGAGACGGGGGATTATCATCCTCATTTACGGATCTTCTTCGAGCATCCTGATTGCTGTCAACGAACATATTCAGGAAAGTCTACAGATACAAACAAGAAAAATTTAGATGACCTGACTTTACTAAAATATTTTTAATCATTTAGAATAATTTAACAGAAACAAAACATATCGTATCCATCCCTGAAAACTATTATTAAGACCACCTGGAAGAGAGACAACCAATTTTGGAGGGGTGTAATTGAGGAAAACAGTTAAAAACAATAAAAACATCTAAGTGAAAAAAATTATAACGAATTAGTACTGTGCAAGCACAAAGTTGAAATATACCCTGGGTTGGAGGGACAGCTCAGTGGAGGAGCACTTGCTGAGCATGTACAAAACCCTGGGTTCCATCCTCCAGTGCAGCTTTTAAACAAACAAACAAACAAAAAAACATCCTCCAGAACCTCTTGCCACCAGGTCAAAATATTTTTTTATTAACTTCTGACCCAGAAATGGGGGAAAAATTAAAAGTTGTATGTTGGCCACCTAAGTAACTTGCAAAATTTTCCATTTAGTCAGAGTTCTCCCTTTTTAAGCTAGGAACACTAAAGGAGAATTCATCCAACTTTGGGCTCTTTAAACCATATGATTTAATCTTAAATGATGTTCGAGCAACTTTGTTTTATAGAATATGTCACCAAACAAGCAAGGCAACTGAAATTTGGGTCCCAAGCACAGACTTTTTTTAATACAGCCCAATTTGCCAGTTTTTTAAAAAAATGTAGATCATAAGCTAAGCAGAATCATCAAAGGGCTAACAAAAGTACACAACCTGACCCTGACTTTAAATTAAACATAATGAATTTGCAGCACACATTCATCTTCTCTCAATACCCTACTAAAACTTACAAGGAAAAAAATCTAAAGCAGTAAGTTACAAAGACAGAAAAAATGGGAGAAGAGAAAAAATAGCAATACATTCTGCAGGCTGTGAAGCAGATGGCTGAACCATCCCATGCGAGAAAGTCTAAGCAGGCCGCAGGGGAAGGCCAACAAGCAAAGCTATTTCCATCCAGAACCTCAAGACACATTGGAACTGGCAACAACAGAGACCTCTGGAAATGGGGATGCAGGTGGCACTAAAACCAGAAGGACTGGGTGAAAGTCTCTTTAAGAAACTCTGAAACTCCTCCAGACCCTTGCTATTCTCAGTGAGCTCAGCTGATCTCCACCCTGCTGGAGGAAGTCTGACTTAGGGAACTGCAGGATCGATGGAAAGGAACACCATATTAAAAATGGGGATTAAAGTCTGCACAGTGAAAGTCAAGTCAAGAGTATTAGTTTTCTTTTTCTGCATTTTTTTTTCTTTTTGTGGTACTACAGATTAAACCCAGGGCCTCAAGCATGCTAGATAAATACTCTACCATTAACCTACATCCCTAACCCTTTTTTATTTTATTTTGAGACAAGGTTTTGCTAAATTGCTCAGGGTAACCTCAAACTTGCAATCCTCCTGCCTAATCCTCTTGAATAGCTGGGATTATAGGCTTGTGCCCAGCATTCATCTCTCATTTGACCTCGCCCAAATTAAGAGCTAGATGTATACCATTTATTCAGGAGATCTGGACACTCACATCTTGGTACTCATACCAACCCAATAAAAAGACCTAAAGCTACTGATATTGGGAGTTTCCCTAAGAAATGGCCCAGGCAGGTCATCCTGTAATGAAGATACAATCTTACCCTTAAATAACAGCAGAGTTAAGAATCATTTAAAATATGAAGAAAGACACTAACATGAAAGAGATTAAACCACACCCCCCACACACAAAAAAGAATGGAGATTATGTGGGAAGAAAAGAGGTAAGGCAAGATAAAGTAGCTATATAAGAACATGATGTCATAAAATGAACATTTAGGAAGAAAAAATAGCTTTGAACATTTTTTTTAAAAGACAGCAAAAGAAAAAATCTTGACGGAAAAGAAAAAAAAAAAAAGGATTGGAAGATGGGCTGGGGCTATAGCTCAGTTGGTAGAGTGCTTGCCTCGCATGCACAAGGCCCTAGGTTCAATCCCCAGCACCACAACAAAAGGGGTGGGGGGAATTGGAAGGAAAAAAAAAATTTCCCAGAAACAAAGAGGTAAAAACAAAAGGTAATAAAATTAGAGGGCAAGTCTAGGATGCCCAGAATAGTAGGGTTACCAAAAAGAGCTAATAGAGAATAGAAGAAAGAATCCAGAAATAATACAAATAAGTTTCCAAGTGCAAAAAGGTAATAAGTTTTCAGATGGAAAGAGCCCACTCAGTCACATAAGGTTCAAGGATTAGAAGAGCATCAAATGTCTCAATCATCACAATGGAAACTAGAGAACAATGAAGCAAGGCCTTCAAAATTTTTACAGAAAATGATTGCAGCCAGAATTCTGAACCTAGCCATTCTCAATTAGATGAGGGTCAACTGAAGGCGCTCGCAGCAATGCAGTCTCAAATAAGCTCCTGTGTTCAATTTAACCTACCATGTACCTTCTCCCAAGAAGCTAGTATAGGAGGTCTGCCAGCAAACAACAAAGTAAACTAAGGCAAAGTAAACCAAGGTGGGGTCCCAGGCACAGGGCACGCAACAAAAGACAGAAGTAAAGAAATCGCCCCCTTTATCCTGTGACAGATTCCTGTGTCACAACTCTGTAAAAAGGCCATGAAGTGCTACCAGTCCAAACTGGAGCAGGTCAGAGAACTGTGGAAGAGATATCTTCAAGATGAAACACACGAGGTATTTGGTAGAGTCTGAATGCACCAAGAGGAGAGTTACATAACTGGGAGAGAATTTAAAGCTGAGTTAGTGAGAAGTTCAGAGAAAGCTCCGCCAGAAAAAAGAACCAATGAATAGTTCCAGGAAAATAAAATATTGAGCAAGAAAGGAAAAAGTAATAGTAAGCTGTGGTAGAACAGTGTTTATATAGTCCTAATAATATGAACACTAAAAATGATTGAATCATAATTACCATCCAACCATATTTTAAAGACAGAAGGGAAAAAATGCATTTATGTACTTGAAGCAGGAGGAAGGGATACATATGTATGTAGTATGTATAAATAAATAAATAAATATATAAATACATAAATCCTCCTTTCCCATGGTAAGAATCAGATAATGACCCCAAAGGTGAACAAACAGCACTGTAAGCATGCTATTTAGAGATATGGATATAAATTCCAAGAGAATTGTGTCTAAAGAGCAGGAAAATAGCAAGAGTGGGTTGCAGAAGACTATTCTTCAAAATAAGCCTTCTTGAAATTTTTTTTTTTTTAACCTTTGGTGCTGGGGATTGAACCCAGGGCCCCACGCATGCTAGGGTAACACTCAACCACTAAGCTGCATCCTTGGCCCACCTTCTGGAACTATTTGACTTTAAACTATAAACATGAACAACTGAGCCATCCCATGAGAATCTCCAGCAGCTGTGGCACAGGATGTCACATTTTTGGAAGGCATCATAGTGGAACGGATGATGAAACTTTTCCAGTAATCAATGATAAAGACAACTTTTTAAATTTCTTAGTTTCAAAGAGCAAATATGGCGTTCTTCATCATCTTCCACCTTATTTGTCAGCGGGTAAGGAAATATAGAACTTCTCATCACCTCGGACACATGGGCACAGCATTTCATCAGAACTTTCAGCTCCCTCAGAAAAAACTTGCAGAGATGATGAGTTAACATTGATATTTATTAAATTCAAACAGGACTTTGTTGCTTCTCCCCATTATTTCTCTCTCAAAGAAATTGTTTTAGAGGTAATTTTTAAGTTGACTATGTCATACTCTAATGCTTAAGTCCATTACCTTTAGCCCTGGTGCAGGATAAAAACCTTCAACTAATTTGCTGTTATCAAAAAGACTATAGGCACCATCCCGTATTGCCACGACACCTCGACTCCGGCAATATATGTCAATGCAATACATGTTCCTGAAGGCCAGTCTGATGTGGGTGGACGACTGTGGCAAAATGGAGAAGCACTGGTAGGCAGTGTTGGTTCTCTGGGTCAAGCCCAACATCGGCACAGTGGGGAGTTTGTTGATGGCATTTAATGGAGCCTGCGTGTCAAATAGTACCTATAAGAAACAAATATAGTGAGAGAAGCCAGTTCCTGTACAAGTGCTAAAGCCTAAAAATTTCAATATATAACTGTCAAGAATAAGACAATGTCTTTCTGTAAACTAGCCCTGGAAAAGAACACAAACTAGATCATATTTCTGCTTTGATCAAAGAAAATTCCCAAAGAACTGTTCAAGATATAAAAGACACAGGTACCATTCAAATCAATAAAAACAAATGATTCCACGTGATTTTTTTGAGGAGTTTTGCATGAGAAACTGTCAAAGTTATATTTTATATTTTAGACAGAAAATAAAACTTGAATTACCTGTAATAACTGAACCACATTTGGTGTTTTGTTGAACATTTCTTGAAGCTGATGGAGAATGGTGTTGTGACAGTTACTGCAACCTGAGTTTGGGCCAACTGTTCCCAAAGAAATGTGAAACTTCTGGTGGATAGAATTCCACTGGATACTAATCTATATCAAAGAGATCGCACATTTCAGAAACTGGGAAAGTTATGAGTCAAACACAGAGTAAAGTGTTTTAAAAAGCAAAATGCCAAAGATCCAAATGAGACATTTTTTGAAAATTAAGTGAGATGGGATTCAAACTTCAGATGTGTTGTTATTGTGGACCAGTATATCCCCTGAACATGCATGTATTACCTTCTTCTACTATATAAAATAAAAAGAGAATATGTTAAAGCAGTAATTTTGATTAAAATTTATTTGATAATTATCATTAGTGTTTCTCATTTTCTATTCTTCCCTTGAACTGAAGGAAAAGTCACACTCTTGGTACCATGAACTACGTAGCACTGTTGTAAAAGAGAAAGAAGCCACCTCCAACACAGATGCATTTAGTTAATAGACTTGAAAACACTCAAATGATTTCTGATATGACTTGATGTGAAGAAGGCCCAGAGAAAAGCCAGCTGCTTGAATTTTTACACTAAATTTCTAGGACTTTACATATGGGAAGGGAAAAAAGAAAAAACTAGATTACAGGGAATACCTTCAAAGTTAAGATAGGAAGCCAGGTGCATTGGCATACGCCTATAATCCTAGCAGCTCAGAAGGCTGAGACAGGAGGATCACGAGTTCAAAGCTAGCCTCAGCAACTTAGTGAGGCCCTAACCAAATCAGTGAGACCCTGTCTCTAAATAAAATATAAAAAACGGCTGGGGATGTGGCTCAGTGGTTAAGCATCCCTAAGTTCAATCCCCAGTACCAAAAATTTTTTTAAAAAGATAGGATCAAACAATAACATTCATGTGACCCAAAGCAAAGGCATACTACATTGTTTATATTCACTCAGATATACTCTGCCTTTCAGCAATCGTGTTGCCAAGAAGACCTAGAATCAGTGAAGAAAACAAAAATAGGAACACCAAAAGCGCATTATCTTGTCCAAAACTCTTCAAGATCACATGCCTAATCTAAGAGGGTATTTTTGTTTTCAATCTGAAGAGTATGAAAACTTTATAGTATGCTACAGTATATGTATGTCAACAAAACATTTAAAATTTACCACTTTATCCCTCATTTTTACTTGAGCCCTTACTGATTTTAAGGCAGTTTTCATGTTTCTGAAGTTCTTGATTTTACAAAGATTTATAAGAGAGGGACTTCAGACTTACTGAACTTCCCTTGGTGGTTCCATAACACAAGATAAGTTTTCGATAATTATAAACACGAACTTCTGAGAAAATATTTAGATGCGCAGGTATGTCTAAGTAGAAAGAAAACAAGAAGGAGATTAATAGTACACTTTATAAATTTGAAAAGGAGGGCACTTTGGCAATATTATGTGCCTAATTAAAAGGTCTCTACATAATTGAGTTTAAAAAAAAAAGGCATAAATAGACAATATACTTCCATTTCTCCAAAAAGGAGCCAGGGCAGGACACAGATATACTGAGACATTCTAGCACAGCAGCTAGGGGGGTTCCATTTCCAGCACTGCCACTTACTTGCTATATGAACATTAGCAAAGTTCTTAGTTTCTATGACTTGCCTTCTTCATTTGTAAAAATGAGGAATAATAACCACTTACTTCCTCAGAGGCGATTGTGAAGATTAAACGTTAATGAAATTGTTTTTTTATATGGCATGGCACATAATAATAAGTATCGTATTACTATAGCACACAGGGATTATTACACACAGGCACATCTCTCTATAAAAATTTCTGGAAGCAAAAGAACTTAACAGTGGTTGCCTCTGGAGGAAGGAAATTGAAGTCTGAGGTAAAATGGACATAATTTTCATTAGACATACTTTTGATTTTTTTTTTAACATTGTGCATGCTTTACCATTTTAAAGGGGGGGATTCTTATTTTATTATTTTTTTTTTTTAAAGGAAGATTAGCAACTCAGGAGGCTGAGGCAGGAGGATTTCAAGTTCAAAGTCAGCCTCAGGAACTTAGTAAGACCTGTCACACATAAAAAAGGCTGGGAATATGGCTCAGTGGTTAGGTGCCCCGGTTCAATCCACAGTACCAAAAAAAAAAAAGATGATGATGATGATGATGATTACATGTACCTGGTAGGGAACGTGCAAATTCCAACACACATTCATATAATCGTGCAATGCTGTTCCAGTCATTAAGGAACATTTCAACCACTTTTCTACCACCAACAGGTTCAGAGAGCAGATTTTCATAGGTCAGGTAAACATGTCGGGATGGGCCTACAGGATTAAATGAGAAGATTAATAGTAATCAATACTTAAAAAAAAAAGCTCAGAAATATGCAAAAACAAAGGGTGTGAAATATCTCACCTTGTTCCCTTGTAGAAGTGCCATTAAGTGGACAATTTGCAAACACTAACTCTGCCACCCACGTGCGATTATTTCTACCTTGTAATCGGAAAGTGCAATCAAGAAGAGAGCGGTCCAGAGCTTTTTGGGTTTCCTCGTTTACACCCTTACAGGGGGGAATTCTGGTGATGAAAAATAATATATGAAGTATACTTTACACAGAAAGAGAAAGCACAATGTACACAATGACAGGCAGGGTGTGACATTAGAGCTGCAGTTTAGTTTTACTTCTAGATACTTTCTGCAAAAGAAGAAAGCAATTCACAGCAACTAATGGTATTTAACCCATTTCCATTCATATCAGCCTGAATTAGGACCTCTCCCTTTAACAAAGTAAAATAAGTGTTTTTCTAATATTGTTAAAAAAAAAAAGACTTTAATTCTACAGAATGAAAATAAATCAACAATATAGATTCTATGGAACATCTTCAAAAAAAATAAAAAAGCTAAGGAGAACAAAATACTTATAAAACCACCCTCTGAAGATAGGACAATATACTACAATGAATAAGGACTTTGGAATCTGGGTCTTTCGTTCTAATTCTGTCTCAGCCACATTTAACCCCTCTGAATTTCAATTTCCCAGCTATAAAATAAAAAATTACCCGATGAAAAATGACAAAATAATATACAGCAAATGTTTATTGGGGCTGGTAGAGCAAGTACTTATATATGTTAATATCATTTTGTAGTAAAAGCAAATCTTGGTTTACTGGCTGAATTGCCTTGACAAAATTCTGGGTGCATGATCCTCCCTTCACCTCCTCTCTATAGAGGTAACCCTATTATGATGGAGCTTAACATGTATGAACTAATTGAACATACACACTGTGTATATATCTATCATATATATCACATATACAAGAGGAGTGTAGTAGCTTTGGTGTCTTAAAAATACCTACTTAAGCATTTTCCTTCAAGAGCTTTATGGACTATTTAATTTTATCATAAAACATCAGAAGGATATATATTTGACTTGTTTATGAACTATTTTAGTAATGGATGAAATACTGAGGTGATACAGTAATTACACATTATTCTCAGATGTGGCATAATGGTTATCTACATAAAGGCAAACAAAATGAATGCAATCAGAAATATAGAATCTTGGCTCAGTCCTCTTATTCAGAATATAACACCTAGAACAAGGTTTCTCAATCTTAGCAATACTGACATTTGGAGCTGGATAATTCTTTATTGGGGGAGGGGGCTGTCCTCTCTTGTCCAACCTTGGCCTCTACCTACTAGAGGTCAGTAGCATGTTCCACCCCCGCTTCCCAGTTAATGATAACCAAAAATATCCCCAAAGATTACCAAATGTTCCCTGAAGGGTAAATCTGCCCTGGGGTCAAGAACCCCTGACCTAGAATGAAAAACCAAAGAGAACAAAAAAGAGAATTGCATGTAGTAAAAATAAAACATGTGGGCTGGCGATGTGGCTCAGTGAAGGTACTTGCCTAGCTTGAGCAAAGCCCTGGGTTCAATCCCCAGACCATAAAAATAAATCAATGAAATTCGTTGTGTGGCAGAAAAGAAAGCTATGTAAATATACAATGTTAAAATATAATTAATGTACCCTAGAAATTTACTCAAAATTTCTATCACATCTTCTCATCAAGAGTTTTCAAAAGCTTTTCAAAAGTTAAATCTTTTATACCATATTCTTTGTATCACTACAAGAAAGAATTGCATATTTTGCAAACACGTTCTTCAACTGATAGGTACACTGAGGACTTGCTTGTCCTTACCCCTCATGACATAACCCTCCTCATAGAAGTTATAAAAAGCAGCCAATTCAGATAGATATTTCATCTCAAGTTTGAAAATATAAATGCATTACATTATCATCCTTTTACATTAAGGAGGTTTCTCATGAAATCCACCTGGTTAGAAAATGAAAACACAGAAGCCAACATCTTCTGAAGTGAGAACTAAGGTAAGTATAAGACTCCTTTTAATTTATGTTCTCAGGGACAGCTGGACCCTGGAATGCACTTTGTGTCACTTTCTTAATCTGTGACAGATATAATTGGCTCCATTTCATGGAACCTATAAAATATTTGTCCAATTTTTTTTTTCAGCACTGGGGTTGAATTCAGGGCCTTGCATATGCTAGGCAAGTGCTCTGCACTAAGGTATCCCCAAACACATTTATTCATTTTTAAGACTATAATAGAAAATAATCTATGACTAAAAGCTGAGAAAATTTTCTCAAGATTAAATGTATTAGAGCAATTACATACCAATTAGATCTGTGCAGGATTTTAATTTAATAAAATCAGAGGCAGTATTACTTTTTTCTCTTCATTTCTATACCCTATCCTGATAATGAACAGCATTTACTAGACAAATATATCTTTACTTTAACCATTTCTATATATTTTCCTATAAGTTTAAATAAAGAAATCAAAAGCCAGAATGAATAATTTTATTTAAAAATCATTGTTAAATGAAGCTAAAAAATATGAAGTGCTTCCCCCATAGATAAGATTCTTATGTGAAAGAAAAAAGGGAATTCTAAAACTTCTCTTGAAAAAATGATTAAGAACAAGGTATTTAAAATCTTGTATGCCAGGCACAGTGGCACACACCTGTAATCCCACTGGCTCAGGAGGCTAAGGCAGGAGGATAGCAAGTTCAAAGCCAGCCTCAGCAAAAAGCAAGGCGCTAAGCAACTCAGTGAGACCCTGTGTCTAAACAAAATACAAAATAGGGCTGGGGATGTGTTCAGTGATTGAGTGCCCCTGAGTTCAATCCCCAGTACCCCCCCCAAAAAAAATCTTATAAATCATGAAAAATATAACTAAGGAGAATAGATCACAAATGTTAACATCACTGACTTATCTGTAGTTTCCAGGAAGAGTAAAAAGAAAAAAGAAACCTACATTTAAGGCAAAGCAATTCAAAATCAAATGCAATTAAAACACATTGCATTTTCCTACTGAAGTCCATTGTAAGACCAGCTCTATCTCCTACAAACTTTGTGTAGAAATGGTGTTAAGATGGTCAGCTAGGAAGAGGAGCTATCCTACTTCTTCAACTCTTAGGACCCAAAGTGAGCACCATTACATACATTATGCTCACCCTTATCTGGTAGCCCTTTCCACCTTCTACAAAAGCAAATACCCACATAACAAAAATTAAAGCCCTATTACTTAAATTTACAGACCCATGTCTTAGCAGACAGAGGAATTCTATAAAAATTGTTCTTATATTAATAAAATACATCAAGCAACATCTAAGAAACAATAAAATGGTCCCGGTAGGAGAGCCCTCTCAAAAAACCTGTTTTCCGGACCAAAAAGGATGATGTCAAAGATGGTACTCTAGCACTGCACATTCACCTGCATGGCTGTGTAAAGTGAAGATGACCACATTAGATTCACTTCTAAGCATCCTTCAGCTCCTTGTCCTCTGGCCACTTAGAACCAAGCCCTCTGCTCATCTCCTTTTGTATACTTGTTCCCAGCGATCTAATTTATTGCCCTAGCTCAATCCAGGATTCTGACTTTATCTACTTATGCACGGACCTGTTAACTGAGCTTGAGATACACCCCTTCTGGCTCAAAGGATGTCTAGGGCCTGAAACTTAGCAAAGCCTTTTCAAACTCACATCTACTGTGTCCCTTATCTCAGAAAACACCATCAATATCCATTATTTGACCAAGATAAAACTCAGAAGCATCTTGGCCACTTGCCCATTCTCACCTCCAACATCAATCAACTGAATCACCAACCCTTTCATATTTCATGTCTGAAGTCCCTGTGGAACCTACCCCAGGCCAAGCTACCAATAACTTGATGTGAACCAGTTCAGCAACTGGTTTCTGCTCCAATTTATTCTCCACATCGCTATCAGGTTAAGCTTTCAGAAACACTTATCTAATGATGCCAGTTTCTGCCTAAAATCATCTAATGGCTTTTGAGTGCCATAAAGATCAAGTTCAAATTATGAGACCTGATCCTTCCTTCTTCCATTTCCAGTCTCACCTTTCCTACCTGTGGCCATGCTGAACTCCCTTCAGCTCCAGGATAGCAAGCTCTCTCTGGCCTCTAAGCCTTCATATTAGCAGTTGTCCCCTCTGGTAAGGATCTCAAACTCCCACCCCGCCTCCCTTTCCTCCTCTGGCTAAGTCTCACAGCTTCTTCAGTCTGAGCATAACTGTTGCTTTCTGAGGTATACCTTTCCTACCTTCTGAACTGGCCCACATCCACCTGCTTTATGAACCCGAAGTATCCTATCACAAGTCAAGCCTGACACTCAGCTGCATTCAGTAAATATCTATTGAATGAATTAAAGAAACACGAAGGAGATATCCTAAAATATCAAGTGGTGCTGAATGGTCACTCCACAAGTCAAAGAGAATGTGCCCCCAGACATTAGTTATTCTACACAGAAACTTATGACACTTGCAGGTTCTACTGTTTTAATGGAAGGAGGGAACAGCTCTGGCACTGTGACTGCCACATGTGGTACCAAGTGAGACACATGACAGGGACTTACTTTAATAAGCGAATTGCATGGCTGAAGCCATCACCTTCAATTTGCACTCCTTGATGCGGAATCTCCAGATTGGATAACTGGAAAGACAAAAGTACACATTTTAACAGACCATTAATTTTACAAAGGAAAGGAGCTGCCTTTACTATGTATTAGTGTCTCTATGTTGGTAGCATCTGTTTTACAGCCAGACTTTCCCAAAGTTAGAACCTTATGAGGCATGAGCAAATCCCCATTGTTAGATTCCTTGGGAAACTCATTAAATCCAGTGAAACTCAAAGCTGCCTCAGAGTCTCTAGTTTTTTCAAAACGTCTCCACAGGTGGCAAATCTTCAAAATTCAGGAGATTAACCTAATTTTTTTAGTGAGTCAAAAGTAATCCAGGGTTTGGGTTGTGGCTCAGTGGTAGAATGCTTGCCTGGCATGCACGAGGTGCTGGGTTCGACCCTCAGCACCACATAAATGTAAAATAAAGATGTGTTTCCACCTAAAACTTAAATAAATAAATAAATATTTTTAAAAAAGTATCCAGACTCAATTCTGGTAGTCCCAAATGAAGCAACAGAAAAATAAGGCAATTTTTCTTGTGTAATTCTATTGTTTATTCCAAATGAAGTTTAAGTCACAACAGTTGTATCTTATTCCTAATCATAAACCATATTTTTTAGTTTATAAATTTGCCAAAATACATTTTGAACTATTAAGTCATTTTCTACGTGAAACTCAAGAAAATAAATTTCAAATTTATGCCTTTTCCCAAAGAAATTTCTCCCAACTAGAGGAGTCAGAAAGTCAGTTAACACGACGAACGCAGGAATGGCAGCTGAAACCCTTCCATGGAACCCTAAGCTGCTAAGGTATGCCAGAAAGCCATTGGATCCACCAAAGAAATACTTGCCACCTTTGGTGACATTGCTGGGTCTTCTACGACCGAGGATTTATACCTACCTTGTTCCAAAAAGAATTTAGGGTGGCTCTAAGTAACTCACTGAGGCCTGCTCTTTGGGAAGGGCAGAGGTTCAAAAACACCAGCTGCTGGGCAGTAGAGGTTCAGATTCAAAGGGAAATAAAGTGTGGGATGGTTCAAATGTTGCCACTATTCCATAAATCACATCCCCAGTGAGGTTAGATTTAGTTTTTCATCTCAGTGTAAATTACTGTAAGCATAAAAAGGTGCTTGCTTTTGTCATAGCATAGCTAGAATTTTCACTAAAAGAAAAAGTAGAGTGAGTTTTTACAAGCTTGACCAAGTTCAACAGAGCATTATAGAATGTTCTGACGTGCCCCATGTATATACAATACAGGAGTAAAGAGAAGACATATGTCTACAGGCATCAGTCTAGGTGGGCCTGCAAACACACATTCTTGCAAATTTTGGTCTATATTTGGGGAAGAGAGGACATAAATGCATTGACTGC
Source organism: Spermophilus citellus (assembly GCF_964194105.1). Lineage (NCBI taxonomy): Eukaryota > Metazoa > Chordata > Mammalia > Rodentia > Sciuridae > Spermophilus > Spermophilus citellus. The sequence goes on from NC_138190.1 coordinate 34,323,743, forward strand.
ACTGTCCTAGCACCATGTATCCTCCCTTCCGACTACGAAGGTAATAACTAAGTGACAGCCATATAATCCATCTAAATGACCGATAAAAGAGTCCAAGAACATGGTAAGTAAATAGGAAACATGAATACCCTGTACAGTTTAGGAGTTATGGCCAGTTCTCAGACAGAAGGGCCAGGAAGGACATTCATCAAGCTCACTCACAGTTCTAGGAGCTGGGGGCCATCAAGGACATGAGGACCTATTTTAGGTGCCTGTTTCTGGGCTTGGGTTTCTCTCTGGGCTACTGCTGCTCTTTGCATTTTCACACCTTATTCTCTGCCTGCAGATCCCAAAGCCCTCTGAAGCAGGGGCTGGTGAACAGTTCCTGGGACCATTCCAGCCACTGCCTATTTTCTATAAGTCAAGTTTTACTGGAACATAGCCATGCTCATTTGTTTAAATATCAACCATGGCTGCTTCATACAACCACAGCATGTTTGGGTAGCTGTCAGAGACTGTGTAACCTCCAAAACCTAAAATATTTACTTCTGGCCCTTTCCAGAAAAGGTTTGCCAAGCCATCTGAAGGCCTGAAAGCTATTTTGAAAATATCTTCCCAAGAACATCATCATCAGCCCAACCAAAAAAGTCCATGTTCATATTTCCAGGTCTCTTCTTCATTACCAATAACTTATAGAGAAGAGGATTTTTACAAAAACTAAAACTTTACACTAGAGGGAAATAATTAGGGTCTAAGTGTACAACTTTTGAAGGATAGCCAACCTTCAGCCAAACCTCTTTTTGGAAATACAAAAAATTCAGATTGTTAACCTCCCTTTACTTTCTTCTTCTTTTTCTTCTTTTTTTTTTAAATTTTTTTTTTTTTAGTTGTCAATGGACTTTATTTTATTTATCTTATATGTAATACTGAGAATTGAATCCAGTGCCTCATACATGCTAGGCAAGTGCTCTACCACTGAACCACAACCCCAGCCACCTTTTACTTTCATGTTTGGGAATCACACTGACTGCACAACTATATATTCTTAAAAGACACTGATTCTGCTTAAGTCCATTGCTTCTTCCATGTGATAAAAGAAAAGACTTAATATTCTTTCTCACTTGCTTCTCAGAAAGCAGCCCCATTTTATTAGTACTTAATATGCCCATCTTCACCAACTCAAAAGAGAGCTGCCCCTTTGTTAAATAACCATTTCTAATAGGCTTAAACAAATGTTCCAACTAAGATGTAAAAGTACGGTGCAAATTCTTAAAAGCTGTCCATTTTTCTAACTGGGAAGACTTTACTTTCCATTTACATAAAGAGCAGAAGGCTCAGAATCTGGAATACAGAAAGGAAATAATTAAGCCATGTTTTACATGTATACCATGAGAGGCTGCTTGTAGACCTACCCTTCCCAAAATGAACAGGATGACAACCATCCTGGTTCTCCTAATCAAATCCACATAACTTTACAATGAGTTTTTTTTTAAAAAAAAAAAACCCTCCTTCATACAGAATATTGAGAATCATTCCAAAAAATTACCTCTAACCGAAGTCCTACAAATGGCATGTTTGTATCACACATGGCAACAAAGTGAGCTAGAACTTTATTGAAGGCACACGTTTCTCCTGATCGCTTGGTTTTCTTGGATTCTACTGGACATGGATCGTCACATACCTAGAATTCAAGTAAAACAGTACAGATGATGCAACTCAGTAAAGCAATCAAAGCAGTCACAAAACTCAAGGGTAACCAAAACAAATGTTAATGATTTCAACAAATGTTTATTGAGCAAATACTAACCTAAGCATTGATAATTTAGTTGAAAATACTGTGTGTTTAACAAAATTGCTTGTGGAAAATGGTGTATAATTAATTAAAAGAAGCAGTCGTATCAAGAGAATATAGAGAATTGTTACTTAAGTTCCACTGCTGCCCTTTAAAAAAATCTTATCTTTTCCATATTAAAAAAAAAAGGGGGGGTAAAGAACACAAAAAAGGTAATACATTCATATAAATTCTATGCTCACTTTTGTATATGATCATACCTTACGCTTGGTTCCAGTTTTAGTCTGTTTCCCAGGTTTTGTACGATAAATCAAGTCCTGGACGTTTTCCTTGAACTGCTGCAGCAGAAGTGCCACCACAGGGCTGTCTTCACGATCGGTGGCATTCACGGACATGAAGTAGTACTTGTATGACAGCTGTGTAGGTTTATTGGGAACCTCCAGCATCTCCACAACCTAAAAAGGCCCAAATCAGAAATGAGACTCAGAGAATTAAGTGTTGGGCCATGGGTGTTGGCACACGCCTGGAATCACACTGACTCGACGGGCTGAGGCAGAAGGATCGCAAGTTCAAAGTCAGCCCCAGCAATATGGTGAGGCCGAAGCAACTTAGCAAGACCCTGTCTCAAGATAAAAAATTAAAAGGACTGGGATGTGGCACTGGTTAAGCACTCCTGGGCTCAATACCCAGTACAAAAAAAGAAAAAGAAAAAAAAAGACGCATTAGATATTTTCTCCTTATAACAAGTATGGCTCAGAATTATACATCTAATATAAATTTTATACAGACAAATCAATCATGATGTCAAAAAGCATTCCTAGTAAATATATACTGTTGTTTAAAAAACAGACCAGATTAAAGAGTGATCTAAGTAAGCCAATCATAAACCATAGCAAATGGGACATTCAAATTATTAGCAGTAGGTGTTCTTGATATTCATGCTTCAGGTTATAAACTGAAAAAACAATTTATGTCTACTCCGGCTGCTAGATTTTCTAGAACAGTATCAATTTTAAATTGCCCTGCTGTCTCCCTATATCCATTAAAACACCTAACATTCTACATTATGGCAGAGAAAAATGATAACTATTTCTCACTGGGAAGAATATAAAAATAAACCCACCCCGGTTTTCAACTATACACTATGAGGACCAAAACATCAGCACTACTTTAAAATGGTATGTACCAAGGACCATCCAAAGTGCCTTATAGACGTGAACACTTTTTTTTTTTTTTTTAAGAGAGAGTGAGAGAGGGGAGAGAGAGAGAGAGAGAGAGAGAATTTTTAATATTTATTTTTTAGTTCTCGGCGGACACAACATCTTTGTTGGTATGTGGTGCTGAGGATCGAACCCAGGTCGCACGCACGCCAGGCGAGCGCGCTACCGCTTGAGCCACATCCCCAGCCCTAGACGTGAACACTTTTAATCCTAAGATTCCTATGTATTTGTTTTTTTTAAGGAGGGAATTGAGGTATGACAATGTAAGTTACATGCCCAAAGTCTTACAGCTAAGAAGCCATGGACTCGCGCTAAATGTTTGGCTACAGAAACCTGGCTCTTATCCACTATATGAGATGGCTATTTTTTTTGTTTTTGTTTCGGGGTGTGGAACTGGGATTGAACTCAGGGGCACTTGACCACTGAGCCACATCCCCAGCCCTACTTGGTATTTTATTTAGAGACAGGGTCTCACTGAGTTGCTTAGGGCCTCGCTGTTGCTGAGGCTGGCTTTGAACTCACAATCCTCCTGCCTCAGTCATACAAGTTTCTGGGATTATAGGTGTGCGCCACCGCATTCAGCCTCCTCTGTTCTTAATGTCCATGGTAGCAGTTCTTTTCATGTTTATGAACATATCACCCCTAAGTGATAAATCTGAACAATGTTGGAATAACCTATAAAGTATTGCTTTACCACTGGTCACTGACACTAAAACCTGAGCATTTGTTGATGCTAAATAAGGTCAAAAAATGAAAAATATATGCAACTTTCAAATTTTACTTTGTGTGTGGTTGCGTATTAAAAAACCTATATGTATTCCCAGGCACGATATCACTTCATGGGCTAGGCAGTTCACTGAGAACTGAAATAATAGCCCTTTGTTGTGTGTCACATCTAGTTCCACACCAGGTGTTTTAAAATATCAATGACAGACTTATAAGTCTATGTAGAGATATATCAGCCTACACGGGGTATCTTTTTGGGGAAGGGGGGCAGGGATTGAACTTAAGGACACTTGGCCACTGAGCCACATCCCCAGCCCTATTTTGTATTTTATTTAGAGACAGGGTCTCACTGAGCTGCTTAGCTCCTCACCATTACTGAGGCTGGCTGTGAACTTGCCAAGATCCTCCTGCCTGAGCCTCCAAAGCCGCTGGGATTATAGGACTATGCCACCACACCCAGCCATAGGTTATCTTTTTAAGATAGTATCTTTCAAAACTAAAAAATTCACTCCCATCGTGAATTAAAAATTTCGAATACCTTAGATTCTTAGGAAAAAGTATCTATTTGGTATATAAGAAATTTCTACAAGCAAGGAATGTATTAAAGTGAGTTCATATTTCAAATGCTTTCTAATTCTAACCAATTCAAAGACCTCAAAGAAACCAACTGGAAAACACCCAGGAAGAGTAAAAATTAAAAAGAAAGAATCTTATTGTATACTGCAATGTACATTCAATCAACCATGGAATATGCCTTCAATTAGAGATGAGAAAAAAAAAGCTCTATCAACCAGCCCATATTTAAAAGGCTGCTTTAAATAAGTTCATATTCAGTTAAACCAAATAAATTTATCTGACACCCAATCATCCAAACCTTCATAATAGTAGCTCTCAACTTTTTCCTTCTAATAGAGGAGATGCCTCAATCTAATCAGAAACTAGAAATCAATATAGGAAAGATTCTAGAATGAGAGATGGAGACGACCTTAAATTCCCCAACCAAAGCCCGACTTATCCCCTTTCCCGATCCCTACCCGCTGGGTTGAGAATCACTACATAAAAGTCAAATGTTCAGGGCTGGGGATATAGCTCAGTTGGTAGAGTGCTTGCCTCGAATGCACAAGGCCCTGGGTTCAATCGTCAGCACCACCAAAAAAAAAAAAACCAAAAAAAAAAGTCAAATGTCCAATAAAATTCATATGCAAAAATTAAATTAAACAATAAATTATTCATGATATTAACAGAATTAATGGACTTGATCACCCCTAATCACCCTTCTGCATACTTACAATGTAGTATTGTGGAAGACGGGTGAGTTTAATAAACAGCTTATTCTTAGAAAGGTTTCCAATAGGATGAGTAGAGTAATTGGAAAGCTGCAATGTCTCACTGCTTATTGTAGGCAGATGTTTTATAGATTGTTTGCAACGCTGTTGTCCAAGCCAAAACCTTAATTTAAAAGAGATAAAACACATCATAAAACTATACTTTTCTGATTAGCTGCATGTTACTGATTTACAAATAGAATGAAGATCACAAAAAAACAACAATTGAGCCAGGTGTGCTGGTGCACACTTATAATCCCAGTGGCTCAGAAAGCGGAGGCAGGAGTATCCCAAGTTCAAAACCAGCCTCAGCAACTTAGCAAGGCCCCAAGCAACTTAATGAGATCCTATCTTAAAATAAAAAATTAAAAAAGGGCTGGAAATGTGGCTCAATGGTTAAGCGCCCCTGGGTTCAATTCCCTGTACTGCCCCCCCCCCAAAAAAACACCAATCAATTGATATTTAACTGAATTACTAAAAGGACACATGACCATATCAATGAATTATTTCATCACAGTTCTGTATTAGACTGTTAGTTCTCATTCTAGTTTAAGAAGTTTAAACTGTGATGTGAATGATTTTGATTATTTATAAGGCAAAACTAACTGTAAGGCTGAGTTACTAGTTCACTTTATTATAAGAAATTGCAGATTTCCTATTTAAAGACAGCACAAACTAACATCAACATTCTTTATAAAATGTCTAAACTATTCATAAAACGAAACAGAAAAACAATAAATAAGCATAAAAGTTTTTCTTTTATTTATTTATTTTTTTTGTATCACTGAAGATAAATACCTCTAGTTTTTATATTATATATGCCTGGTATATCAAGCAGGTACAAGTATTAATTACCTCCTCCCCCCCTCACTTTCAGGGAAGTCCCCATATTTCACTTTGATGCTTTTACTAGAGTATTCTTATTCCTTTTATTTGTTTATCTATCCTTGATGCTAGCATACCACATAATCAAATACGCAAAAAAGGGATAAAATGACTGGTTCACAAATTCTCAGCACAATGAGATAACCATGTTAGAATTTTCATAGCAATATAACAATGCCAAAGTGTCTAAGCTCATGATCACCAGACTCACCCGCCTATTGAAAGGCCATAGATCAGTCTGGGTGCTATTATATTTGCACAGTGAACTGCATGTGGTACAAATCACATACTAGTTATGTGCATTAAAACCATGTTAGAAGCTGGGTGCGGTGGCACACACCTGTAATCCCAGCACCACAGGCAGGAGGATCATGAGTTCAAAGCCAGCCTCAGCAACAGCAAGGCACTAAGCAACTCAGCAAGACCCTGTCTCTAAATAAAATACAAAATAGGGCTGGGGACATGGCTTAGTGGTTGAGTCCCCTGAGTTTAATCCCCAGTACAAAAAACAAAACCCCCCAAAACACAATTAAGATAGATATACATTATGTCTCATGATTGGTATTATCAATCCAACCTAAATCAGTTAAAAGAAGCAAGAAACAAGATTTTTGCCATATCAAAAATTCAAATGAGGGGCTGAGGTTGTGGCTCCGTGGTGGAGCACTTGCCTAGCACTAGTGAGGCTCTGGGTTCGATTCTCAGCAACTCATAAAACAACAACAAATAAAATAAAGGTTAAATTATTTTTTTTTATTTTTTATTTTTTGGTAGTGCTGGGGATTGAACCCAGGGCCTTGTACATGCAAGGCAAGCACTCTATCAACTGAAGGTTAAATTCTTTAAAAAAAAAAAAATGCAAATGGATACACAAGGTAGTCTTTTCAAAGTATATGTTGAACTGCTATTTTACTCTTGATTTTTTTGTTTTGTTACTTTGATTTTTGATTTGTGGAACCAAAACCAGAGTGATGGTCTACACTAATTGCCTGCATTGTATGGATAATTTGCAGTTACTATAATTTTCTTTTTTCCTCTTACATTTGTTCTAAGTTTATTTACTGAAATGCAATTTTATGTCTGTTGACTCTAGTAATGAGAATTGGAGCTTATATTTTGATATGTGTTTTCATTTTTTTCCTCTAGAATTCATTGTTGTTGCCTAACATAAAGAAGTTATCACATGAACAGATGCTCAATATCATCAGTCATTAGGAAAATGTAAATTAAAATCACAATGAGATACCTAGTCACACTTAGCAAGAGGCTTATATTCAAAGACAATGACAAGCATTAGCAAGGACATAGAAAAATAGAAACCCTCACACATGCTGATGGGATTGCAATATGACAGAGCCAGTTTGGGAAAGAGTTTGGCAGGTTCATTAAAAAGTTAAACATAAACTGACTATATGCCCCAGCAATTCCACTCCTGGGTGTGGACCAAAGAGAAATGAAAATGAAAGTTCACACATACACTTGCTATGAGTAGTCATAGCAGCATTAATCATAATAGCCAAAGAGTGGAAACCACCCAAATCTCCATCAGCTAATGAACAAGACAAAATGTGGCATATGTATACAGTACAAAACATTTCAGCCATAAAAACAAAGTACTGGTACATGTTACAATATGAATCCTAAAAACATGCTAAATCAAAAAGCCAGTCACAAAAGAACCTATATCTTATGATTACCTTTATATGGAAAGTCCAGTAAAGGTGATTAGCTATAAATGGGTAACTTTTTGTGGTGGTGGAAATGTTCTACAACTGAACTGCAGTAATGGATGCAAAACTTGGTAAATTTACTACAAATCAAAGTATATATACTTAGGATGGGTAGAGCTTATGGCATACAAATCATACCTCAAAAAGTTGTCTTGAAAAAATTATCCTGTGACAGATTAGTGATAAACTGGCCATTCATCATAAAAAATTTGAGAAACACTATTGTTGTAAGTAACAATCAAGACTTTTTTTATAAATAATGTTAATTAGAATAAAATATTTTCCATGTGTGCATAATTTTATCAAAATGGACTCTACTATCATGTATAACTAAAAATAACCATTAAAAACAAACAAATAATGTGAGTTAAAATACATTATACATTTGATAAGTTAAAGGCTTCTGGGGACTTGGTTTTCTAATTTTAAGTTATATTTCTTCTATCTTTTTAAAATATACTTTTTATTTTGTATTTTTTTAGTTATAGATGAACACAATACCTTTATTTAATTTATTTATTGTTATGCAGTGCTGGGGATCGAAGCCAGTGCCTCATACATGCTAAGCAAGTGGTCTATCACTGAGCCACAACCCCAACCCTTAAGTTAGACTTCTGATAGTTACAACTGACAGATAAATAACCTCAAGGCATTGTAGCATGCATGAATTATTAAGCATGTTAGGCATTTAAACCTTGCTTAGCCAAAGGCACAAAACTGACCCTAATACACTAAAAACTGTTGTAAGTTATTACCAGATTATTGACCATAATATATATATTTTTTTATAATCAGATAAACAGCTGCTCAAAATAGAGGCTCATGTTACCTACTAGCATTAAAAATCATGCCCTGTTAATTAAAACATTACTTAATTATAATAAAGTCTTCAAATATTCATACAAAATCAAAAACAGCAAAAAGAGGAGGGAGAAGACTAGAAGATAGAAACAAGAGTGTCTCCTGAACAGTCCTTCTGTTGGCTTCTGGTCTTTCCCCCTACATCATTTGCCAGATTTTCATCTCTGAAGTTTATTTTTAGTCCCTGGAATCTTGTTTTATTAATTTTTATAAAAGAGTTTGTTGGAGCTGCCATAATAGCACCTTTGTGTATCAAGGTGGTAATGAAGCCCCATAAAAGTATCTCTAGCTTCATTTTCAATTTCATTTAGTTTAATAGGATCACGCACTATCAGACTTTGAGACAAAATGAATGACGGTATTAGAGAAGCAGAAATGACTAATTCTGACAGTGTCAGCTGGTACATTCATACCATGAAGATTTTCCTGGATAAAAACAAGTAAGACTCTATTAGAGAGAAAACTTGATTAAAAAAAAAATCATTGTATAAGTGATCTGGAAAGTGCTTGTACAGGAGGAAATGTGGTATGGAATGAAAGTTGAATGTCATGCCCTTCATTACCTATATCTGCTCTAGAGGGCAATTTAATATGAGGCACTGCCATCTTGGATCTATTCCAAGAGAATTTAGATTCTCAAAAGACACTCAAGTTTTATGTCATAAAACTTAAGGACAGTGACTGATCAAGAGTGGTGATGGAGAAGAAAATATATCCTGTCAAATAGATTTCCATTTTTAGTGTTGAGCTAAAATACTTAAAAGCTTACTTAAGTTGCTGAATCCAAGGAATGATCCGTTTCATGTCATCATTAACAGACTTTTCCATGTCATCCAGAGTAGCTTGGTCTACAGAATAAAGTACTTGATTAATTAATTGCTTACATGAGAAACAAAATCTTTATCTACATAACCCCAAACCAAAGTTAAAATTATTATTTTAGGCAGAAAATCATGTTGTTCTTCATTCAGAGAAAAACTAAATAAAATGCATCATAAGGTACATATCAACCTAATCTGTTTTCCTTCTTTAACATTTTAGCATATTTATAGATACAACAACTAACAGCAAATGTGCACTGGCAAGAAGAACAAGTAACAAATACACAAATAATTCTTTCCCTTTATTTTAATTACCAAAACTCTTATTCTAGTTTATTAGCATTTTCAAGTTATATGTATTTAAAATTTATAATATTACTAGACTTAGAGCCTTAAACATTATTTAAAACAAAATTCGACTGAAATGTTTATTTACCAAACACAAATGATGTCTGACATAAACAAGAGCTGGTGTAGAAAGATTAGCTTGCTATATATCCTGTTGAATTTTTAGTAACATTAGAAAAATGCTAATAAATAAAATACTGAGTTTAAAAAAAAAGCAAGATACAAAACAAATTCAATTAGTGGGAAAAAAGCATAGAAAAAATGATAATATCAAAAAAACAAAAGAGCACTGTTACAGAATGAATTGTGTCCTTCCCCCACTGAATTCATATTTTTGAAGCCCTAACCCCCAGTGTGATAGTTGGTGAAGGGGCCTTGGGAGATAATTAGGTTTCGAAGAGATCATGAGGCAGGGTGCTATGATTCAAAGCAATGATGAGTCCTACTTTCCATGAGCAGCTCATATATAAATCTATATAGCCAGAAATGTGACCAGAAAACCCCTTATCTTCATCAATCTATCTTGCTTAATATGAATATCAAATGGAAAATGTGTTAATATATTCAAGAATACCATTTAATTGCAACGCAAAAATACTGTTCCTAGTATTTCATTATTTCTGAACACCAACTTAGTAAAGTTAGAAATCAAAATTTTTAAATTCTCTATTGTGTTTAAAGCAGAGATAAATACTTTCCTCTAGAACTCTGTACCTCAAAAGTCATCATAGGTATTTATACTATCATAACTATGTTCTCCAGCCATGAATGACATTAGAATCTCTTGTAGTCATTTCTATGTCACCCAACTATTAGTGGTAAAACAGAAACCATCTATTGGATAAGTTAATCTAAGCAACATCAGTTATCAACATTATTACTTTTACAAAAGAGAAACAGCATAAATGCAATTTTTATTGGGAAGTTTAACATCCGGTGCAAGAAAATCCAAACAAGGGTAAAAACAGGGCTCCGAGGAACAGATGGCAGCCAGTTATTCCTTCCATATCTACTTTAAACACTCTATAAAAACACCCGTTCTGATACCTAAAGGCAAAAAAATTTTATTTTGTTAAATTTTTTTTCTTACACTGAGTGATTATATCATTTAATAACTTACCAAGTCCATAAAGCATCAACTGGAACATCCCAGAATGCAAATCTACAAAAATGTGCAGGCATTCCGAATTACCACAGGGCTCCAAGATGGGGACGACGAGAGCCGGAAGTGCAGTCTCGATGGAAGCTGAACAGGTAAGAATTTAAAATTACTTTTCTATCTGAATATTTTCCATATATATATATATATCTCAGTAGAAACACGATTGAAAAATTAGAAGAAAAAGATGATTCTGCTAAATTTGGAATGGAATTATTGTCAACTAGGATGAATGTAATTTTCAAAAATGAATGTTTCAACAAGCTACCCTTTTCAAATATTACAGGGGGAAAAAAAAAGCCAAGATTCCTTTAAAAGTGTTTAAAAATCTAGTGAAAAGTCAATCTCATCACTTAACTGAGTTCTGGATTTATTTTCATGCAGTGGTTACTAATAAATAAACTTTTGTGGATTTTCTTCTTGATAATGGTTGAAAAATATCAAGAAGAAAATTAGTTATTTGGTAAACAGAATAAATCTCATCTATAGGCTGAAGATTTTCAATGTCATTCTTTATTTTATAAAGTGTTTTTCTGGCAATAAGGGGCAGGTGTTTCCAGAAAGACTTGAAAACTATTAAACATTATTGATGACATAGGGAAACATTCTTTTCAAGTCATTTGTGCACCTCATTTTCAAGTCACAGATGAAACAAGAATATAAGCAATTACTAAACACAAATCCCAGAGCTGACAAGATACTTGATCTAGAGTATTACAGTATTTCCACTAGCCCAATTCACTTTTCCCTTAATCCCACAAGTTGGTAAAATGAAATCCAGTAAAAAGCAAAGCGCACTAAAGAATTTCCTCAGGCTGGGGATGTGGCTCAAGCTGTAGCTCACTCGCCTGGCATGTGTGCGGCCCGGGTTTGATCCTCAGCACCACATACAAACAAAGATGTTGTGTCCGCCAAGAACTAAAAAATAAATATTAAAAAAATTCTCTCTCTCTCTCTCTCACTCTCTCTTTAAGAAAAAAAAAAAAAGACTTAGGGTCTTAAAAAAAAAAAAAAAAGAATTTCCTCTTCTGGACCAAGTTCCTTTAAAGCTTCAGCACAGAAGGCAGGCAGGGAGCAAAGTGAGGGCATAGGCCTTTCCACTAGGCACGACTCCTCTGTGCCACTTTATAAACCAAGGACAACAGTATCTTCCCCTCCATGACACAGGTAGTTAGGAGGAAAAAAATAACAAGTCTAGGCAGATACCTTTTAAAAAGTAAAGTGGGAACCGGGTGTGGAGATCCACATTTATAATCCCAGCCATGCAGGAGGCTGAGGCAAGAGGTTTGAAAGTTCTAGGACAGTCTGAGCAACTCAGCAAGATCCTGTCTCTAAATTTTAAAATATTTTAAAAGAACTGGGGATACAGCTCAATGCTTGCCTAGCGTGTGTTTAAGGTCCTGGGTTCAATTCCCGATACAAAAACAAAAACATAAAACTGGGGTATAGCTGAGGCCCTGGATTGAATCCCCAGTACCAAAAAGAAGCAGAGTGTGTTCAACAAATGAACATTATCTGTATTCCCTTATGAATTGAAGAAATAACCCAAACCCTCTTATGAATTTGCAATATTTTGGATAGAGTTAGCATTAGTACTAAGTATACAAATTATCAAATTAATAAAAGAATGTAGGAGCATTTAATGAAAATAAATTGCTTTCAAGTTCATCTAGTACATATTTGTATACAAATGCTTAAGATCCAGATGCAGCAGAAGTTTCACCTGAGGGGGTGGGAGAACAAAAAGGCATACACAGGAATTTCTTTTATAATATTTTTATAATTCAAGACCAGTGTGACAAATTTGTTCAAATCAATGATGTTTTGCTACACTTAACTAAATCAAGTAATATAATAAAAAAGTACTTAAATTTGAAACAGGGTTGCTGATTTTTAAAACATCTCTTTACAGTTGCAATTACTAATGGGGTACAAATGTATCCTTTAAAGTGAAACTATTTCTAAAATGTAGCAATGGAATAAAGCTACTTCTGGGAATTGGGATAGCAATTATAGTTACAATCTATCAAATTTTAGTATTCTCAAAAACACAGAGCAGTGGTAGAGAACACAGTCCAAAAGGGAGAAAATCCTTAGATACGTGTCTATGAAAATTTTCTATTACCACCAATGTCCATATTTTTCTTTACAGAAAAATGAAAGGAAGTAACTAAGGCCAATCAGGAATGGTTGTTCTGAACTGAACACTTGCCCTGATTCAGGTGCTGGAGGGTAGACTACAACACAAAGGAACACAACTTGGCTCCCAAGAGTCAGGCAACTGCTGTGAACTGGGACATATCTGGAGTCACTTCTAGCACTTCACACTATTTTGATCTTCTCTCCAAAATCCTGAGCTTCCTTTTCCCTGAGCCATTTCTGCCTCCACGAAACCACACATTGCCATCTGAGCTGTCTAAAATGTTTAGCTATGTGTTCTCCCTCCGCCCCGCCCCCCATGCTCTAATCTTTATGCTACTCATTTGCTCAGGTTATTCCAGTTAGGAGCTGGAAAACGAAGGGATTCCAAGAACAGACTACATTTCCCACCACAAAAGAGATCAAATAGGACCACATGAAGAGTTTAAATTCATGAAAGTGAATTTTTAAAACAAATTATACCTGAAAATGGTGGGTCGGCAGACCTTTTCCTCTAGCAGTTGTATTTGCAGAATGCCTTGATTAAAGCAGGACTTGGGACCAACCCTATATGCAAGCTCCTCCCTTGCCTCCAAAATCACAGTCCGTGAAACACTTGTCCCTAACACTGAGATTACACACACCTAGGGCTTGAAACCCACTGCTGTAGCATGCTGCTACTAGAGTTAGCTAAGTCTCAACTAATATCCTCAAATCACAGATGGAGAATGGGGCCCAGATATGTAAATGACTTGTTCAAGGGTACATAGCTGAACTCAGATCTTCTGGCTATGCAGGTAGTGACATCTCTAAAAATGCTACTAAAGAGAAATCTTCTGCACTTAGATGAACAGTACACAAAACCATTTCTATGTAGGCATAAACTTGGCTTACTTTTCAGAATAATTTAAATATCCTGGCAATCACACTAATTTCATTTTATTGTTTGATACCGGAGATTGAACCCCAGGGACGCTTACCCACTAAGCCACACCTCCAGCCCTTTTTAAAAATATTTTGTTTAGAGACAGGGTCTCACTATGTTGCTTAAGGCCTCCTTAAGTTACTGAGACTGGCTTTGAACTTCCAATCCTCCTGCCTCAGTCTCCCAAACTGCTGGGATTAAAGGTGTGCACCACTACACCTGGCTTGATTTTACTTTTTTTACTTACTAAGCTTTGTTTACAGATGATACCAAAGTAAATCAATCTATCAAAGGATCACAAACCTTATTTTATGGAATCTAAAAAATAAAATTTTAGCATTTTACTATTTTAAAAAATTAGAAATTAAAAAAATGAAGATTGCAAAATGCTTAGTCTTAAGTCTTAATTTAAGAACAAAATGGAAGTTTCAACAAAGGTGAAAAAGTAATAGGCAAAAACAGTCTTCAAGAAATGTTACTGAGATAATTGCATATGTTCATATAAAAGACTGCAGTTGGACCCCTACCTTATACCAGTCACAAAAATGAACTTAAAATGAATCATGGATCTAAATGTAAAAGCTAAATATGAGACAAATAAAAGAAAACCTAGGTGTGTATCTTTACAACTTCGGGTTGAAGAAATGCATTCTTAGGCTTGATGCAAATGCACAAGCAACAAAAAATAGATGAAATTAAACATCATCAATACTAAAAACTAGGCGCCACGTGTGGTGAGGTGTGGTAGAACTGACTACTCAGTCCTGGCTACTCAGGAAGCTGAGGTAAGGGGACCATAAGTTTAAGACCAACCTAGGCAACTTAGCGAGACACTGGTCAGCGGATGGGGGGGACCTGGAGATGTTGCTCAGCAGTAGAGGGCTTGCTTGGCATGCACATGGTCCTGGGTTCAATCCCCAGGATCACCCTCATGCCCCGAAAAAAAAAAAAAATCAGTACTACAAATAAATGATGCCATAAAATGAAACAACCAGAGAAAAATGTGAGAAATTCTTGTAAATCATGATATATGAAAAGGGACCTATATCCAGAATATATAAAGAACTTTTACGACTCCATTAAAAAAGAAAAAAACAAACAAAAAAATTATAAAATTGGTAAAGGATCTGAAGAGACATTTCTCCAAAGAAGATATATGGAAACATGTTCAACAATCATTAGGGAAATGCAAGTCAAAACCACAATGAGATACCACTTCACAATCACTAGAAACAAAAAGACAACAAGTGTTGGTAAGGACGTGGAGAAGACAGAACTCTCACACACTATCATGGGATTGTAAAGTGGTGTTAAACATATCAAAAGGTTAAACAGAGTTACTACATGACCCAGCCATTACACTGCTAGGCATATATCCAAGAGAAATGAAAATGTATGTCCACACAAAAACTTGAAGCATCATTCACAATAGCCAAAAGGTAGAAATAACCACGATGTCCAGCCATGATGAATTAATAAAATATGGAATATCCATACAGTGTATTAATTGACAATAAAAAGGAAGTATTGAAACATGGATGAACCTTGAAAATATTATGTTAGAAACAACATGCAAAAGACCCCTGATTATATGATTCATTTATGTGAAATGTCTACATAGGCAACTCTGTGAAGACAGAAAGTAGGTTGGTAGTTGTCAGGAGGTGGGGGAAGGGTAAATGGGGAGGAACTGCCAATGGGTGCAGGGTTTCTTTGGGGGGTGATTCAAATGTTCTAAAATTATACTGTTGTGATGGCTGTACAACTCTTTGAGTACAGTGAAAACCATCAAATGAGGTAATCCCATGTGAGTTACATCTCGATAAAGCTGTTAAGAAAAAAGAACAAAGGGGGGATTCAGCACCCTTCCTAACCCCAATGGGTTTCAATTATACTTTCTGATCATAATTATTTAACCATGTATTCAACATCTTTGCTTCAGAGATTGGTGGAGGGGGTTCCCACTGAAGCTAATCATTAAGATTATTAAGCACTGACAATTCTAATGTTGAACCCTGATAAGGCTAATGGACTCCCATCCTCTCCCTGCAAAGTAAGATTTAATCAATACATTCAGCAGAGTTCTGGTACACCCTTTCTTTTTTTCTTAAGGTCCACACTTGCAATTCCATTAAGATGCCCTTCCCTTAATCTCTTTAAAAATGTAAGCTAATACTTTGGTTTGTCTTAGATCCTCCATTTCACATCTATTATTCATTTTTCTTGAATGAACATATATCTTTTTATTGACACAAAATAACTGTACATATTTATAGGGTACAACGTGATGTTTTGATACATGTAGACATCGTGTAATAATCAAATCAAGATAATGTATCCATCACCTTAGACATTTATTATTTCTCTGTGATAAGAACATTCAAAAAAACCTCTTTTCTATTTTGAATGTTGTAGCCAAGTCTAGTCATGCCGCTATGCAACAAAGCAGCAGAATCTGTTTGAATGAATATTGTAATTTTTTCTGACTTGGCCTTTTCTTCAAAAGTGCCTTTATATACTTTTGTTCAAAGTGGCTTTAATCCAGGTTACTAATATACCTAAGAAGCTGTTTTTAAGTATAATGGATTGAGCTGGGCTTTGTGATGATGATAAAAGGCAGTATCTTTGCTACTAGCACTATTAAGACTTCCTACTTTCACCTACATCATCTTCTTAATTACCTTCCTACCTTCCTACTTCACCTTACATCATCTCACTTAATTAACTTTTCGAGTGGGGCACAAGGTAATCATGGTCAGAAACAATTGGGATAGCATAGTAAACAAGCTTATTATGATGTGAACCTATATAGAATGAAGGGTTTTGCTTTCTAAACGATTGGTCAATTTGGAAGATTTTTCACTCTGTTTTTAAATGCATTTCTTATTTTGAACCCTGTTACTATATTAACAATCCAAAAAAAATTGTAAAGGGATGAAATTCTTCTTTACTCTGTTGTATTTTATAAATATAAATACGTGGAATGCTGCCTCATCAGTAAAAGAAATAAAATTCATGTTAAAAAGCTTCCATTTCAATATTAAAAAAAAGTTTGAAACAGAGGCACTATGCAAACATTTCAAAAATGAGGCCAAGCAAAGAAAAGAATAAAATAAAAGAGAAATTAGAACAAGTTTGAAAATTTTACAAGTTAAAACATGGAAATGCCCAGCCTCCACACAAAACCAATGTACCATGAAAACAGTTGTGTTTAAAAAAGACCCTTCATACAACAAATGTGGATGCTAACTTAAAGAAAAGCAAAGCAGAAATGTCAATTTAAAACACCTACAGTTTTCATTGGCATTGAAGCCTCTAAGAATGGCCTTCAGTTCCTGGAGCTTCTGATGAGCTCTTGCATGGACGCTGTCAATCAAGAGTTTTTCTATTGATAAGTGGTCAATCTGCATAAACAACAACAAAAGTGCATGTGCAATTGAAATATTTTTACTTTAAAAGCCTGAGAGTAGAATTCCGTGCTACAAAATATTTTAGAAGAATCACACTGATTGTTAACCAGTAAAAGTAAACTTAGATAAAATTAAAAATCAATTTATATCATATTAAGTTAAAAATTAACTTGTGTGATATTGGAAGCTTAAAAAAACTACAGTTGATATTTTGATGAGGAGATAAAAAATATGTGTGTATGTGTGTGTGCATGTGTGTGTGTGTGTGTATCAGTTATTATAATAATCAAATGCCAGACCTTAAAAATAAAATAATGGTCTGAACTATAAAATTTGCGATAGAATTGGGGGGTGGGTGGCTCAGTGGTAGAGCACATGCTTAGTAAACACGATGCCCTGAGTTTAATCCCCAGCAAACCCCCACCCAAAAGTGAAAGTCAAAGTCAGTATCACATGTTAAGTAAAAACACAATGAATACAGAAGTGTAACACTCAAAACAAATTTCATAAAGGATTTTAGAAACGATTAACGATTTTAAAGAACTGGGTACATTGATTTAATCATGTTATAATCTAGTAATTATAATAATATAATTATGATTAATTATTATGGATCAGATTATAATTAAGTCATACTGATTTAATCAAACCATATTAAAATATATTGAGATCCTTCACCTTCATAGCTCTTTCTACTAATTTGGAATCAGAAGCTGGCAAAGGGGGGTCATGAAAAATCTGTAGAGGCTTGGAGACATCATTCTCATCAATTTTAATTGTAACTTTGTGAACAGAAGCTGTTCCTGTTTTCCTACCAAGAACCTGTTGACTGAAGAGAAAAAAGAAATATTAAAAAAAAATTTCAACACAGCTTAACTTTTGGAATAATCAAAAAATAACTCTAAAACAGAAAAACCTGTCTTCTAAGCAGTATTTATTCACTTCTAATTCGTTTAGAGAAAATGGGAATCAAGCAAAGTTCAAACACAGCTTGATATCTTCTCCAAAACAAAGTTTTTAAAAGGTATAGTTGAAAACAGAAAACTGTGCTAAGCAAACATATTAAAAAAAAAATACTCAACAACCTAACCTAATGGTCTTTTAGCAATCTGGTATGACTCTAGAGTAAACTAACCTTAAGATTTTAAAAAATATTACATCTTAATATAACAAATAAATGTTTATGGATCTGAAACATGCAATGTTCTAAGAAAGGTGTGGGGTTGGGGATATAGCTCAGTGGTAGAGTGCTTACCTAGCATGTATGACTATACAAATGCAAGTTACCATGGGCACATACTCATTATGAGTATATATTAAGTCAGACATATGAGAGAGAGAGAAAATAAAAAAGAGTATTTAATCAAAGCATAAATCTACCAAAACCAATTTTACTTACTTCCAAACAGACAGCGAGAGGCACTTTCCAGCATGATACCTTTCCACCTGCACAAGGTCTCCCCACCGCTCTCGGATTAACATTAGAGTCTGGGAATGTAACACTTCTAACTGAAGTGATAAGCAGAAAGAATCTGGTAGATCTTGTTAAGCAAATCTAATATATATATATTACTCTAACAGTCAATAAAACGTAGATAAACTTCATTTAACAAAGCACCCACTACCAAAGAGCTGGAACTTTTGGGAATCATCTCTCTCTGATGACTCATGCTAAAAAGTGGTAAAATTTGTGGCATTTTTAGAAAAAAGTTTTATATTTAATTCTGAACCAGCATAAACAAACCATAAGGTCCACGTTGACCCTTAATTCAAAGTTTAGGAAATATGGATTAACCAAGTAGTACTACTCATTCCCCAAACAGTACTATTTTCTAACATATCACTTTTGGGGGCCTGCCTACAAATTCAACAGTAAAATTTAAACATTGTTTCATTATAGATGGGGAAGTATGTTTCACAATGGCTGCTTTCCCAGTTTTGTTTCTACCCAAAGTGGGGGAGAGGCTAAGCTGCTTCAGTTCAGAAATAAAGATAAATGGACAATGTAGGAGGGAAAGGGAGACACAAAATCCTTATGTCTCAAATTCCAGAAGGATACGTAGACAGTTGTACATGTCCTGAAGAGGTTTCTCATCAGCAAAGAGCCTAGACTGCACCAACTGATGGATAAAGTTGATCTGCATACTATGAACCAAGGCTCGCCCATCTTCCGTTGGCAGGAGAAAAGAAGGCAGTTCATCAGAAAAGGGTACAGATCACGTCATGATGCCAACTAAGGAAGTGTATACTAACAATGAATTTTAAAAAGAAAAGAACTGAAATTAACCCTGGAAATTCGGGAACACTATACTCTGCGAAAGAACTGAAACTTCCATAGGCAGTAGGTAGTTCTGATTATGATAAAACTTGCTTCCAATTACAGGATAAATTGCTATACAGATTCATTATTCTGCAAGAATATTTCAACAATACACCAAACATTCAAATCAATACTTATGATTTAAATCAGTATTTGTAATTTACCTCCTGTTTCTTTATCCTCAACCAGAATTTCTAGCTTGAGAAGACGCCATGGAACATCAGGGTCATCTCCCATCACTGTCAAGGTAGCCTCAAATTCTCCTTCAACTCGAAACTTCACGCGGCCATTTGCTTTTAGAAAAAGAGAAAGAAGTGTACTTTGCTCCCAAACAAGCAGCCTCCTGCTAAGCTTCAGTCTTGTAAAGAAGTTTTAGCTAGACTGAGAATTCTTTCTTAAGTCTTCAAACCATTCATTGGTTCTCTCATGAACAGAAGCCAGCACCCAAGTCATTAAGAAACTAAAGGCAGCTCTTTTGACAAACAGTATTTTCTTGAGACTCAAATCAGGGACCCTTCTCCTTCAACTCCACAAGATCTCGTCCAACATGGACGTTGTATTTTTAGGTACTAAAGAGACTGATGACTGACAAGGAATAGACTCAAAAAACACCAAAACTGTGTGTCAAAACTTCATAGTATTTCTTTGAATAAAACTATTTAAGAAAATATTCTTTAAAAAATGAATTTCAGCCTGGTGCATACCCTCCTAGAATTCCAGCTACCTGGGAGGCTGAGGAAGAAAAAAAAAAATCACTTAAGTCCATGAGTTCAAGACCAGTCTAAGCAACACAGTAAAACACCATCTCAAAAAAAAAAAAAAAAGAAAGAAAAAGAAAAGAAAAGAAAGAAAAAGTTTTAGGTACATACCAACTGTAAGATTTGCTAGCTGAGGAGGAAGATCTGTGGTTACAAGCCGATGTCTAAGAATCTGATTAAGCTGATGAAGTGTGGCTTGTTTCTCGATTTTGGTAATTGGGTCTGGAGGAATGATTTTATCCTTAAAAAAAAAAAAAAAAAAAAAAAAAGTTAAGTGACTTTTAACTAATCACTGTATACCTTTCCAGTGAACTATACTCCCAGCACAAGGCATAATTTTTACCTGTGCCTGTCTTTACACAATGTTTTCTTAACTTGACCCAAGAGATACTCAACACTCATTTCATTTCTGCAGTTCACATCTAAAAATAGTGAACATTACAACCATGCATTAGGGTGCCAAAAATTCCTTGGTCGCCCAGCTTAGACCACTGTATGACATGGTCTTCATGCTCCATTTATGAAATCAACTTAATATCAAGGGATGACTTACCCTACTTATTTTTTTAATTAATTTATTTTGAGTGCTAGGTACCAAACCCAGGGCCTTGTGCATTAGCCCCTATACTTCTCAAAAGTATAAAATATAGTAACACCAACTTGGTAAACTAGCACAGTAAATTTTAAAACACTTCCAAATGGCAATCAGCATGCAGTATTCTCACAGACTGAAATCAATGTTAAGTGATGTTGGCACATCTGCCCACTCCCACCCAAAAAAAGGATTCACCCATTTTGATACCTCTCACATTCCAGCCCCAATTTATTTCACAAAATGTACAATTTACTTGTAGAGAAAAAGGACCATATGAAGTATTTGTTTTGAAAATGGTTTTTTTTGGTAGGCTACTTAATCCGAAACCAAATACTTTTCTGAGAACAAAGGTCAAAGCACTTACCCTAATGCAGGCTAAAAGCTTGAACTTTTCTGAGCACAAGGTCAAAGCACTTACCCTAATGCAGGTTGGCAGCCGTGGATAAGAGCCAGTAGTCAGGACATCGATGGCATACGGGATAGCAAAACTAGGCAGGCGGGCATGGACCAGAGCATCTCTAGCTAACGAGGCCAGGCGATCAGCAGTATCCACAAACAAGATGGCTTGCTGATCTAAGAAGCTTGAGATCATCTTTAATGCAAAAGGAAATGCATTCAGCTGCTTCAAAACTATCTGTTTCTTATATTAAACATCAAACACACAAAATATAAAAAGTTGGGAAAAGAAAAGAAAATAAAATGCTTCTATTCTTAGTAGAAGTACTGAAAAGCATGGCCTCCTAGACTTAGACTGACTTGGATTTCTATCAATGCCACCATGTCACTGCTAACACACCCTTGTCTTCTAAACTGGGTTTCACTGATATTTAGGCCATTCTAAGAGTCCCCTCAATGGAGTCACTGTGAAAAGGCTCATCAATCAAAGTCAAGATCAAAGACTACCAAAATCCTCTCTCTGGGAAGATTTTCATCAACCCTATTGGGATGTCAATTTATCCAAACCCACCTTAAACATGGGTAATGAAACACTTGCTTAATTCAAAATACACTAGCTTCAGCTACATCCCTTTTGACTTAGAAATTTAATAAAGATAAAACTTCAGTTTCCAGTACCTTATTAGTGAGTTCATTAGGTTCCTCATGATCATCATGTTCTTTTTTAAAATATTTATACACCAACTATTAACATGGTTAACAACAATCTCCTTTGGAACTTAACTGATCTACTGAATAGACATTTCTGTAAGGAAGATATACAAATGGCCAACATGGACATGAAAAGATGTTCAACATCACTGGCCATCAGGCAAATGGATACTGAAACCACATAAAATACTACTTCATACCTACAAGGAAGGCCAGATAACATGTGTTGGAACAGTTGTGGAAAAACTGGAACTCTCATATATTGCAGGTGGGAATGTAAAAATGCTGCAGCCACTTTAATTTATTTATTTATTTGCCAGGATTTAACCCAGGAGCACCACTTATTTATTTATTGGTTTGTTTGTTTGGGTACCAGGGATTTAACCCAAGGGCACCACACCCCCAGCCCTTTTTATTTTTTATTTTTGAGACAGGGTCTCGCTAAGTTACTTAAGGCCTCATGAAATTGCTGAGGCTGGCCTCAAACTTGCAATCCTCCAGTCTCCTCAGCCTCTGGAGTCACTGGGATTACAGGCATGCACCACTACACCCAGCTGCAACTACTTTAGAAAACAGTCTGGTAGTTTCCTCAAATGATTAAATGTAGAATTATCACATGACCCTGATGCTCTACTCTTAGGTATGTACTCAAAACAAATAAAAGCATATATTCACACAGAAACCTGTACAAGATTAATTACAGCAATATCATTCATAATAGCCAAGAACTGAAAACCCAAACCACTGTTAATGAAGATAACACAAAATGTATATCCATGTGTATATCCATGCAATTCAGCCACAAAAAGGAGTGAAGAACTGATACATTTTACAACACAAGTGAACCTTGAAAACATTATAAAGATGCCAGACCAAAAAAAAAAAAAAACACAACATATGATTTCATTTATATGAAATGTTCACAACAGGCAAATCCAGAGACAAGAAGCACATTAGTGGTTGCTCAAGACTAAAGGAGATCTTGGAGGTGATAGCAAAAAGGTGTAAGTATTCTTTTTGAGGTGGTAAGAACATTCTAAAACTGACTGTGGTAATGGATGCACAAATCTGTGAATATAATAAAAATCATTGAGTTATACACTCTACATGGGTGAGTTGTATGGTATGTGAATTGTGTCTCGATAGACCTATTAAAGGGAAAAAAGGGATGGTAATGAGGGTTTTCTCTTTTCCTTAGACAAAACATACTTAGACTATATTACCACTAGAGCTCTATAACCTGTGCAGTTACACAGAGCGACACACTGAGTATGGCTAGTAGTGTTAAAGAGCTTTTTTTTTTTTTTTTTCCAGCACTGGAAACTGAACCCAGGGCCTTGCACATACCAGGCAAGTGCTCTACCACTGAGCTTCATTCATAACCAGCCCTTTCCTTTAAATTTTACCTTGAGACAGGGTCTCAAGAAGTTGTCCAGGCTAGCCTTGAACTTGTGAACCTCCTGCCTCAACTTCCTGAGTAGCTGGGATTACAGACATGCGCCCACATAAGATCATTAGCTATTAAGAACCTCTAATGAGGGGCTGGGGTTGTGGCTCAGTGGTAGAGAGTGTGCCTCACATGTATGAGGTACTGGGTTTGATTCTCAGCACCACAAATAAATGAATGAATAAAATAAAGGTGCATCAACAACTAAAAAAAAAAAGAACCTCTAATGAGATCAGTTAAATGATCATTAGACTGAGAAAATAGGTGTCAAAATATGAACAATATTCTAATTGACCAGTTGATGGATTTGACCTCTGACACTAAACACTTCCATGTCTATACTCACAAACAAAAACACTGAAACTTTCTGCAAGTCTGGTACTTCCTTCAGAATGTGACTTATTTGAACAGCAAATTCAGAAAACAAATAGAAGAATGCTACATAGTACTAGGCTTCACTGAAAGATGAATACAATGTAGCTTGATTTCAAACCAAGAGTTTCCAATTTGTCTGATAATGTTATTGAAGCATGCAACTTAGTACTATCAAATACATGATTTTAATACTTATGGTATAATTAGGGACTTAATATCAGACTTGAAAAAAACTGAACACTTGACTTTGATACACTTCAGAAATGCCTAACCTTTTTTTTTTTTTGGGGGGGGGGGGTGCTGGAGATTTGACCCAGAGGCTCTTTACTACTGAGCCATATCCCCAGTCCTTATTTTTCAAGACAGGGTCTCACTAAGTTGCTGAGGACCGGCCTTGAACTTGTGATCCTCCTGTCTCAGTCTCCCAAGTCACTTGGATTACAGGTCTATGTCACCACACTCAGCTAGTAATGCCTAAATTTTTACTAAAGGTTTGAACATGTGTAATAAAATATCATCCCAAATTAAGTAATTATTGAAAGAAATCTGAGACTTTTCAGAAATACTATACCTCACTTCTTTGTTTAGGCCAAAATAGATTAATTAGAACTGGTGCCCAAATTTCCAAAACAATGAACTGTACACTTTCAGTTAAACTTGAAATAAGCATGTTTATTAATATTTATAACAAAAACTATTCTTTAAATTATGCTTCACATTGTACAAAAGACTGTTTATGAACTTTAATTTCCCAATTACATCAACAGACCACAATAGATGAACTAACAGAAATTTCCCCCCATAAGGAAAATTTCATATATGGTACAGAATATTCTCCCCCTAAACAAACCTTCGATCAATATTATACACCTGGATATGAGTTTACTCAAAGAGGCTCAAAATATGTGGCTAGCTACATCTTACAGAATTCTTCCAGCCCCTCCATTAGCTGCCAGGGCTGAAATTGTACATGAACTTCAATGATAATCAGGGTTGCCTTCTTTTTTTTTAAGCTTAAAAAAGAAAAAAAGGAGAAGAAGAATCTATATTCTAGAATTTAGAATTCTCAATTTCTTCATAACTTCCTTTCTCCTTTCATTCTGGCAACTTTCCTATAAGTTCTATGTCTAATGATAAGGAAATCCAGTGAAATAAAGGATAAACAAACCCAGCAGGCGAATACTGAGGTGAGATGTCAGGAAAATTATATGCAGAAACACATATACAAAAATTATGTGTGGATTTCTTTCTGAAGTGGTATTTTCTGGAACAGGCAAAACCCCATATAGATTTACAAATATAAAAACTGCTATAAAAATATTTTCAACTTAGCTTGTCAGGGTACTAAAAATAAACTACTGTGGTACCTCTATACTAGTTAGCTGCTAATTTTAACTTATCCAGGAAGCCCTATAAACTTAAGAGAATGTTTAAATCCCTTAAATATAACTTAACCAATGTAAAGCTGTTTTTCTACTTTAACCTATGAAAACTGGTAACATTTTACAATGTCATTACGAACTTGAATGGAGAAAAAAAAGGAATTTGAGCATCATTGTCAAACTTAGAGCATATCCCCATTTTGCTCACTTTCCAAATATAACTGACAACAGCCAGAAGTTTACTTGGCTTTGCAGAGTTGGGCCTAGAGAGCTGACCTTAATTAAAGTGGGTAAATTGCTCTCATTACTTCAGGGACTTAATTTGTTTTATGATAATTATTTTACCCTTTCCAATATGAACTCCATTCTCCTCATTAGGAGTGATGAAAATAAAACAGGAGCAATTATGTGCCTCATCTGTTAACACCACACCAACATCCCCAAGCTATGAGCTCAACGAGGTCGTACAAGATCCCTACTGCCCAGGCACGGTGGTACATACCTATAATCCCAGCAATTTAGAAAGCTGAGGCAGGAAGATCACAAATTTGAGGCTAGCCTCAGCAACATAGTAAGACTTTCTAAAAATAAACAATAAAACAAAACGACTGGGGATATAGCCCATGGTAAAGTACCCCCGGGTTCAATCCTTTGTACCAAAACCAAAAGAAAACAAAAACAAAAAATGATTCCCTACTGACAGCTTTCCTCAACACTTCTTAAAAATAGCTTATAACTTTTGGGGTGGGTAGATCTTAGCATCTTTGGCATACTTCACTGCTTGTCACTTGTCCAAATTCGAGTGAGTGGCTCAATCATCAAAAGACTAGGAGTGGCCGGGTATGGTGGTACACACCTGTAATCCCAGCAGCTCAGGAGGCTGAGGCAGGAGAATCTTGAGTTCAAAGCCAGCCTCAACAAAAGCAAGGCGCTAAGTAACTCAATGAGACCCTGTCTCTAAATAAAATACAAAATAGGGCTGGGGATGGAGCTCAGTGGTTGAGTGCCCCTGAATTCAATCCCCGGTACCCACCCCCCCAAAAAACAGGAGCTTCTTGAAGACAAGGATTGTGCCCTATAACTCATGTTCAATAGAGGTTTGGATAATAGATGGGTGAATAAACAAATGAACAGATAAATGCTGTTATCAGCTCTATGACCTTGAAGAAGCCACGTAATTTCTAGAATCTTCTAGAAACCTCATCTCCTCATCTATACAACAGGGAGAAAATACCAACTCTGCCATTCTCATACAAAGATGTCAAGAATCAATAAGCAGCTCTCTTGCTTCCTGGCTGTCAGGAACCAAGCAGCTTGCCTCTGCCATGTCCTTCTACCATGATGTTCTGCGTCACCCTGGGCCCAGAGCTGTGGAGTCAGCCAACCTGGACTGAATCTCTAAAACCTTCTGGAGGCTGGGAAGTTCAAGATGAAGACACTGAAAGATTTCATGAATGAAGCAAGTTACTAGGCACAGGCCACTCTCAAGGGGAGGGGATCACGCAAAGGCATGAATATCTAGAGGAAAGGATCATGGGAGCCATTTCAAAAGCTGCCCACCACATAAGTGAAACTGAAGCCTAAACATAAAATTCACTCAAGCGGCATAATGGAAGGATGACATGGAAGGAGATGATGAAATCACTCTCCCAAGAACGTAATCCTTTATAGGCCTGTATGGGCTTTGGTGGAGGACACATGATGTGTGAACTTCTGAACAGTGCTTGAGAAACCTCTGTACCCAAGGACTGAAGATGATAAATGTACCCCAGAACTCAAAGCAGGATTATAACCGTGTGGCCTGTGGATCATTGGATATAACTAACACTTTGTGGACTAGCCTAGTTCTTACCCTTCCATTATTGTTTGTTAATTCTCACAATAGTACTCTGGGGTATATACTGAATTGGCCCTTCTAAAAAAGACCATCTAGGTTCAAAAAAGGCTCTTAACCATGGCACTTCTTACCTCATGTCCAGTATTCATAACTTTAACTTAGGGAATCCTGTCTGCATGTATCCCCTCATTCTATTCTGTTTCAGTAGTTCTCAACCAAAGAATCACTATGGACCTGAAATCAGTTGCCAAATACAAGTAATTTACCACTGATAACAAAACTAATATGAGCTAATGACTTAGGTTGAGAAATCAGAGTGAATTCAGGATTACCTGAAAAGTCCTTCCTTGTATACATTTCTATTCATATATTCTTTCTTATTGATTAATTGATTCTGAAGATGGAACCCAGGGGCACTTTGTTACTGAGCTACATCCACAGAGCTTTTTTATTTTTATTTTGAGACAAGGTCTCACTAAGTTGCTGAGGGTCTCACTAAGTTGCTAAGACTGGCCTTAAACCTGTGATCCTCCTCACTTAGCCTCTCAAGTAGTGTGTACCATCACACCCAGCTCATGTATTCTTCTTGAGTGAGGAACAAAGGAGGAAGAGTGCAATTGGAGGATAAGAAATTACATCAACCAGATGAAAGGAAGCATCTCTAACATTCTCTAGGATGAGAATAGTCTTTTGCTAAAAAAAAAAAAAAAAAAAAAAAAAAAAAACTGAACAAATCTCCTGACATGTGGCTACCTAAGTCTGGAGCTAAAGGTAAGTAATTTAGATAGACATCACTCATCAATGCCTGCTGCCTGAGGAACAGTTTAAAAGAGTGAGGGTTAGGAGAGGGGGAAAGGAAATAAAACTGCATACTAGCAGGAAGGACTGACTAGCTTTTGTGTTTTTTGTATTTGATTTGTTTTGTTTGTTCTAATTAGTTATACATGACAGCAGAATGCATTTTGACACATTGTACACAAATGGAGAACAACTTCTCATTGTTCATGCTGTACACCATGCAGAGTCACAACAGTAGTGTAATCATACATGTATGTAGGGTCATAATGTCTGTCTCATTCTACCGTAGCAAAGACTAGCTTCTTTTGTGAGAGAGTACATAAATTGAAATTTTTGGAGAAAAATAAATATTTATGATTTGACTATAAAAAAAATCAATAAGCAAAATTTAAGGAAAATCTTTACAAATTCTAAAAATACAAAATTTAAGCTAACAACTTCCCCTCTTTAGTTCCAATCCCATATTTAAAGCTGTTTATGTAATGATGTCTCCAAATACCTCCTACTCTTCTGATCAAGTGTCCAAAGAAAATACTAGGTTTCCAAAGAAATCCACTGTACCTTATCCTAGAGAAATATGATTACTTATGAAGGTGATGTCATTTAAATAAGAAGTATTGAAGCTAAAATTAGCAACTGTTTACTATAACATTCAAAGCTTTTCATACAAAGTAAAACCAAAAGTTTAACTCACCGCACATTTTTCCACTTTGCCAGCATTATTAGCCCATTTTACTAAAGCTAATAATCGAACGAAGAGTTGGCGTGTCCGGCTAGCAAACTGTACTATTTCTATTTTCCTATAAAAGAGTTTTCAGAAAACCAATATATTACAATGGATATTCCACAAATTTATTTCATCTGAGCTAAAAAAAAAAAAAAATCTGTGTTTACAACCACTACAACAAAATGAAACTCCTAAATATTTATCCAAATATGAATTATCACATTTTGTATGCCACCTGTATATACTTTATTTTTTGACCACACAGTAATAAACCCAATAGGATGTTTTAGCAATAAATCACTTTTTAAAATCAATTTCATACTGCAATAAAAGCTGTTTCTAAAACATACTAAACTCGCGGATATATGGTAATAGAAGTTAACTGCATCATAGAGGGAATCAAATTAGGCGTTTGATGTAACTAACTTCCTAGCTGAAATTAGTAGTCAGTAACCTTTTTGATAAGAGCAGGGAATTGAAATACATTTTTACCAAGGCTTGAAACTATTACTCTTTCTACAAAAGCAAGGGTCAATTTCCCATCTTGGAAAAGCAAGATTTAAAAATTTGAATAAAGAACTGGACAACCCTTTATCAAATGAATTTTAGTGGGTAAACACAGAATTAAATTATTTAAGCCAAATCAAAGAGAATATGTTGAGTAATAAAAATACAAAGTAGAAGGTATGTTTATATCTAATTTTTTCTTTTTTTATTGGTGCATTCTAATTATACATAACAGAGGGATCCATTACGCCATATTTATACATGCAGTTCATATCTATTTTTATGTTATACCCATCTCTATGCTTTTTCTCCCAACATTCACCAGTATTTTTATCATCTCCTCATAAAGTCTTAGAGATTCACTAAAAGCTTTACGTTGTCAATCAGTGCATTAGCTAGACTTCTCAACTTCAAGGCAGCTACAAAAGGGATAATCATATCTTTGATGGCTTACCTTAAGACACTTAAAGAAAAAAAAAATACTCAAGATGCCAGAACTAATGGCAGCACCCAGAAGAATACCAACTTCCCTCCAGGTGGACTAACCTATGAATTTTCATACATCTTGTCAATGACCTACAAATCCAAACTACATCTCTGCATCTCTCCAATATCACCACCATGATGAAATGCACCAAAATAAGCTTTTGCTTAAGTATAATCCTAACTAAAGGCTACAGAGTCAAACTGCTACCAAGAGCATATGAAGCCCACAACCAACCTGAAAGGATTCCTTGAGATCAGCCAACAACTTGATTGGTGGCACTATATAGAGAAAAATCAAGGACAACTTGGCAATGACTCTTTGCTAATGTCTATGAAGATTATGGAAAAAAACAAGCAGAGCATCGCTGACAAGAGAGACATAGCAAAAGTGTTAAATGCACATGAAGATCTGGCAGAGCTGGGGATGTAGCTCAGTGGTACAGCGCTTGCCTAGCATGTATGAAGCCCTGGGTTCCATCCCCATAATCCCCCCCAATAAGATCTGGCAGCCATCTGAGAGCTAGGAGCCTCTGTAGTGTCACTTTAACTCAGCAATGAATTACAGAGGATGTGAGGTCTCTGCTCCCCTCCCAGAGCAAACAGATTTGCATATTATTAATTTGATTTCCTAAATACATTCCTCTACTAGAAAGAAGAAGTCCCTTTTTGTAAACTATTGCGATGTGGTTTGGTTTTCTGAACCAGGGTCTCAGCGATAAGGAATGTGAGCCAATTTCCAAAGGCCCAGTGTCCCTTCACCCCACAACAGACAAAACCTTCTGTCCTTTAAAATTGACCAGCTAAACCATAACACAAGTAAGTTTCAATTGTCTCTTTCACCTCTTTACCTATGTCTAATTCTGTCAAAAAAGGACACTTGGTGTTGGCATTTGAGTGTAGACATTAATAAATGCTCAAATCCTCCCTAGTGACTTGGTATTAAAAAAACCAACCAAGGAGTATAAGTAATGTCAAGATATAATCAAGCCACCTTTACTATAGCCACAATGTAAATTCCCATCACATGATTTCTTTGAAATCTTAATTTGTCTTGTTCCTTTGGCCTATGCAAACAGACTAGTGTGTAGTTAAGTATTAAGCCCCCAACTTCAATTGAACCAAAATTGTCTCAACTATAAAACAGCAATAGCAGGAGGCAAGTATCAATTCTCTGAAGATACCAAATTGCATCATTAGAGCAAAGATAAATTAGCAACCAAATTCTTAAATCGGTATGACCCCCAGCTTCTTCCATTGCAGACTATTATCTTCTACATCTTCCTATCCTACTCAGGGACTTGATCAGGTCAGTCATT
This sequence comes from Spermophilus citellus, assembly GCF_964194105.1. Taxonomy (NCBI): domain Eukaryota; kingdom Metazoa; phylum Chordata; class Mammalia; order Rodentia; family Sciuridae; genus Spermophilus; species Spermophilus citellus. Next base: position 34,354,718 of record NC_138190.1, read on the forward strand.
CAAAGGTTTGTAGAACAAAAGATCTAGAACTCGTCTCACAGATGAATATTGTTGAGAATGAGATAATGACATTCCTGCTACTCCTAAACAAATGGTCCTAGGTTTCCAATCCACAGCCCTACACCAGCAATACCCACATATCCACACCCACAGATAGATTAATAAAGAGGCAGATTTCAGGTTTTTATACTTACCTTTCCACATCAGATTTTCTTGGCAATCTAAGAAGAAAAAAAAATTGATTAAATATATGCATACCTTCATCGAAATGTGACAATGGCCTTTACTCTGATACTATTAAATATCTTTAGTGTTTTAGAAAGCCTGGGTACCCAGCTACTACAGGCTCATGTGGCCATAAGCTTCCAGCAATATGACTATAAGGGAAAAAAACAATGGAGGAATATTTCTCTCCAATCAAATTGCTTCAAGAAGCATTACATAATCCTCAAACATTTTTTTAAAAGCCAAGTCTCACATCAGCACACTATATCATAGAGAGTCAGAAAAAATATTTTTGAAGACCAAAAAGATCACAGATGTAAAAGTACTACTTGGTTGCCAGCCCCCCAATACTCACACTCTGGTTCTAAGCAATAATCCTTCCATGTTTTGTTATGGGGGGCAAAACTGGAAGCTAAGCATATAAATGGGTCAGTGTCAAGGGTTTAATGATGACATTACATAGTGGTTAGATGAAAAGATCTGTGTTACTTTAAAACAGCTCCAGTAGAGTTTTGATTTCCTTTTGCTAGTTCTCCAGTATTGAGAGCCAGCACTAATGTCAACTTTTTCTCTGACAAATTATACCATTTAATATTCACATCTACAGATGTTTAGAAAGGTCCTCCTCAGCTTCCTGAATTGCCATATTCTGTTGACCTCTATTCCCATGGTCTGAGACTCAGCAGCCTGAATAATTCTTATACCTATCCCACAATTGTCAGATATTGAAGAATATACACCTAGTCACTAAGGTTCTCTCCCACCCAGGTGCTACAGGATCAGAAAAACTAAAACCATTTCCAAAGGTTCAAGATGCAAGGAAGGGAATGATTAAAATGAGCTCTGGCTTGTCAGTTCTACTATTCTTAGGGAAAACAGTGGAATGGAAGCAGAAGCTATGATCAGAGCCACAGAGGCAACTAGGGAGGGGCTGAAAGGCCAGCAGACCAAGGGATGAAGGAGAAATAAAGGCCCTATTAGGAGACTGCAAACTAAAGCACCACTGGTAAATTCCTTTACATGCAAAAGCTGCTGACAAGCAGTCCTTGAGAAGCCACAGCCCTTTTCCTTCAAGAGAGAAAGAAAATGAGAAGGATGGTTGTCTGTAGGGGTGGGAGGAAGAGAATATCCTCTGGGGGTAGACAGAACAGGAACCATTGTTCCAGCTCCTCCCACCTGCCCCAGAGACCCTAAAAGGATCATCTCACATCAGAGGTGCTGTCATTTCAAGGACAATGGACAGGCTTTGCTGCCTGCCTCCTCTCCCCCCCCCCCATGCCTTCTAATCTATTTAAAATTCCTTTATGAAAAGAAATCCACCATTTGGGGTAAAAGCCTTAAAATGCAAATGTTGGAAGAAGTAAGGCAAAGGAACTTATTTGCCCCAAAGTGCAATCAGACAACTTTACATGACTTAGATCCTAGCATTTTCTGATTCTAAAAGTCTTTAAAAGAGAGAGAAATCTAATTCCCTACAAAAATCAAACCAGAGAGTAAACTCTAAGACGTGAACATATCTGTTGGGGGTGGGGGTAGACTAGCAGAAGGGGAAAAAAAAAAAAAACAGAAATGTGGGGCCAAAGCCCAACCAAGGCTGTCCAGTTTACCTTCAATAGTTCACAGTCTAGCATCAAGTGTTACAAAATAAGTAACTATGTCCCTAAAGACCCTTCTACTAGAACATTGGCTGTACATAATACATTAATCCCAAGAGTTTTTACCTGGAACAAGGGAAAACACAGTATTTAGGCACCTTCACAGTAAGTTCTCTAACACAAATAAAAAATGAAGAAAGTTATTTTATATACCTATGTATCAAGAGCAACAATGACTCCTCCCATCACATTCTCCAAGGTTTGCAATGACAATTCTAAAAATTCAGTTATTCATGCACTAAATCAAAAAATACTTAGTTAAGACCCGAGTATGTGCAGGCATTATTCTAGGCCCTGGGGAATGTAGAAAACAAGTCAAAATCTCTCTCCATAAGGAGCTTACATTCCAGTGACCAGAGGAGAGAGTACCATGTAATAATAATGTCAGGAGACAGTAAGTCCTGAAGAGAAAACTAAAAGCACCAAGCACAGAGAAAGAACAGCACGAAGGTGCAGAATACTATTTTAATGGGTAGTGAAAGGCAGTCTTTCTGATAAGTTATATGTGAACTAAGATCGAATGGAAATGAGAAGGCAAATCACACAGATTTCTCAGGGAAGAGCAAAGGCTCCAAGATGACAGTATTAGGACATGAATTAAAGGCATAAGAGAAAAAAGGCACAGATCATGCAGGGCCTTAAAAGGAAAATGAGGGGCTAGATCCAGAGTTGTATACCTGTCATCCCAGTGACTCAGGAGGTTGAGGCAGGAGGATCTTGTGAGTTAGAGGCTAGCCTCAGCAATTTAGTGAGACTGACAACTTGGTCTCAAAATAAAAAAGCAAATGGACTGCAGATGTAGCTCAGTGGTAAAGCACCCGGAGAGGGTAGGGGGGAATCGATCCCCAGTACTTAAAAAAAGAAATAAAAGGAAATGACCACATGTCCACATGTCCTGGTTTGCACAAGATAGTCCTGGTTGTTTGCTGTTCTGACACCACTATTAATGCCACTTACCTTTAGGCTCAAAAGTGTCCTGCTGGATCATAAACTTTATGGGCACTCTCTATGTAGGTGATTATAAAAATTTTTCAATCTAAGTGAGATGAGAAACCACTGGAGGGTTCTGATCAGATAAGTTTTAAAAGGATCATCTCAGCTATTTTGTGGAGAAGAAACTAGAGGGGCGAGGGCAGGAAAGACACCAACAAGCAGACTACCGCAGAGCACAGGCTGAAGACTGGGTGGCTTGGACCAACACCTGGTGAAACAGCATTGGGAAGTGGTGGGATTCCAAAGTGAGAGACAAGACTTGCTGATGTACCCTGGGGATGGGATGTGAAAAAAGAGGAGCCAGGAATTACTCTAAAATTTTTGGCCTGAGCAACAACAGAAAGAATGTATTCTTTGAGAAAGAAAAGGTTTTGAGATAGAGGGGAGATGTCAAGTAGAATCAGGAGTTTGAATCTGGCCTTGATATGTTGAAATGCCCACTAGATACTGAAATGTAGGTATCTGGACATATTATCTGGAGTTCAACAGAGATGTCTGCGCTGGGCTGGGTGTGGGGGGCACACATCAACATACTATACCTATATACTTATTCTACAGCAATAAAACAGATGTTTCTTCTTCATAAACCAACTTTTAAAATAATAAAAACAAAACAATATAATTCAAGGAATCTCTCCAAATTTCCTATGGAAAAACGAATCACACAATTACTAATGGCAGCAGTCCTCACCATTTTCTTCCCAGCTATACATAAGACAGGTGACCTTCACATATATCCAATTGTCTCATGGACACTCGTGAATTCTTACGAAATCCAACAATAATCATTGCAGAGGAATAAAGTACTGCAAGAATTCCCAATCGTGGGCTGGGGATGTGGCTCAAGCGGTAGCGCGCTCGCCTGGCATGCGTGCGGCCCGGGTTCGATCCTCAGCACCACATACCAACAAAGATGTTGTGTCTGCTGATAACTAAAAAATAAAATATTAAAATTCTCTCTCTCTCTATCTCTATCTCTTTTGCGCTCTCTTTAAAAAAAAAAAAAAAAAAAAAAAAAAAAAGAATTCCCAATCGTGACAGCTATTTAAATTTCTCATTAGACAGGGGTAGATTTCTTTTATCTTTAGATTTCTTCCTGTCTCATTCAATGAAGTACATCAAAACTGAGAATGACGTTTCACAGGAGTCAGTGGAACCCATTCTAATTTCTTTAGTGACATGCAAACAAATATTTTAAGTCTCCAGTAACAAATTACTGTGGCACTGTACAACCTAAAATCTCCACACTAATGTAATTGAAAACCCTGATGTCTTACAATAGATTAAAAAATTAATCTAGATCAAAACTAATCTTTCTTCTTCTTTTTTCTTTCCTCTCTGACTTACCTTTTCTGAACCTGGGTTAAAAGATGTAAAAGAGCCCCCCAAATTTTATAATGCCTTTTCTTCATGCACTGAATCATTAGTGTATTCTGATCCTATTCTGAAGGGATTAACACCCTAATCAAGCCCCAAGGCTTTTCATAGGTAACTAGGTGAAATAACAGCAGCAGGCTGGTTACAATTTTTTTTTTTTTACTTTGACTAAATTCATAAAGACTCAAACATTCTCAAATGTTTCTCACACACACAAACTTGCATCTGAAACGATGAATTACCTTAAACACAATATAAACACAATATATCTCCTGCGTTTAAACAGAAGCAATTACAACCTCTATTTAAAATGTATCATCCAGATATGAAAGATTTCCTGTCTTTGGGTTTTTTTAAAGTTTGAATATTATGTATTCCTAAATACTACACTGTGATCTTGGGTTTTGGGCTAAAAAGCTTTCAGCCAGAAATCAATAGAGTTCTGTTGGGAACTCAGACAAAAATCCCAAAGACAATCTTCAGCTTCAGTGTAACGACACGCTAAATGAGCCAAGTCTCGGTTACTTTATCGAGAAAGACCCCCCCAATACAAAGCTTCTTCACCTCCCCTGCACCCGATGAGTTCAAAAATTCTAGACTAAGCAGCCAGCCCAGCGGAGAAAACGGCAGCCTCTCGGGGGAAAGGGAGGCGCAACCCTCAGTCGGCTGGGCGGGAAGCGGGGGCTGGGGAGCAGGCGTGGGTTTCGCGGCACTTACAGGTCGGTCAGCACCATGAGCTCCGAGTAGGCCCGGTGCAGCAGAAATTCGATGAGGGTGCTCAATCGGTAGCCGGGGCTAGCCGCAGCCGCAGCGGCCGCCGCCACGGCGGCTCCTGGAGGAGGAGGAACTGGGGCTGACGCCGGGCCGCCACTGCCGCCGCCGCCGCCTCCCGGCGGGACCAGCTGGTGGTTTTCCAGCTGCACTGGGGCCATAGCGACGCAGGGTCGGGCTTAGTGCAGCGGCCAAGATGCGGCCCGTGGACCTCCCGGGCGCTCGGTCACCGCGCCGAGGCAGGCGCGGGCAGAGTCGCCGCCGCTTACAGCCGGGCAGCCTCAGAACAGGAAGCCTTGCGCCGGCCACAGAGGCCCGCCCCCATGAAGCTACGAGCCCGCCGGCTCCAGAGACGGGAGCGAGGGGCGGGGGGAGGCAGAGAGGGCGGGGAAGGGGGACCGCCGCCGCAGAAAAGCTGCACCTCCGCGATGGCTCAGAGGCCGCTGCGCCCGGCAGCAGTAGCGTCCATGTTGACGGCCCAAAGCGGAAGTCTTTAGACAGAGCGGAAGGGGAACCTGCAGGGGGCCTTCCGATAACAACCTGTGACTGTTCTCCCCGCTGTCCTGCGCGGTAGCGCTTGGTGACGGTGGGGGGTAGGGGGGTGCGTGGGAGTGGGGCGGAGCAGGCGCGTGGGGGGGGGAAGCGGAAAAGGGACCGCGTACAGCCGGAAGCCGGAGTGAGAGCCGAGCGGGCCGCGTCACCGCGAACGTCAGTACCCAGCCCCTACCGTCGCCCCCCGCTCCCCGCTCCCCACCCAGGGTCTTAAAGACAGCAGTTTGCCCTAAGGGGTCGCTCATCACTCCCTAAGCGGGCTCCTAACACGACCGTGGAGGTCGACCCTGGAAGCTCGTGAGTTGTGGCTTTGGAATCGCAAAGAAAACGGAGTGGCAGCGCGCGAGTGATTTTTTTTTCAGGCCTTTGCTCCTCCCACAGACGTCCTAGGCGTGTTGCGTGGGAGAGAGACGTATTGTCCTTTTTTTTTTTTAACTGTGGGAAAATGTGCTAGCAGACATGATTCGGGGTAGGGACAGAGTCACCCCACAAAATCACTTACTTTTAATAGAGTGGGGCGGGTGCTGAGCCCGTTACCGCCACGCAGATCCCTAGTGCAACACAGAAACAGTCCTTAAATCCTCTGCGGCGGGCTCCCGCTTCTGTCCCTGCTCTTGAAATAGCTACCCTGCCTACCAAGGGCTTTCACTGAATCTATTCCTAACCGGGAGTTTTCCGCGTCAAAATCCACGTTTACTATTTCGCCCCTGCTTTAAAATGATGATTCTCAAAAAAAGGGGGAAAAAAAAGAAAAAAAGCAGTCCTCTGGGTTCCACCCCCATAGATTACATGTTATTGGTCTGGACTTAGGTATTGATTTCCCAAAGGATTCTAATGTGTACTCACGTAGACATTAACTGTTAAAGTGTCAGTTGTTTTGATCCTTTACTGACATATTTTTGCAGCTCCTAAGGTGTAAGCAAAGCTGGTGCTGTTTTTCCTACAGTTAAGATACTCTCATTTTATTGTTTCTTTTCCTTTTATTAGTGCATTATACATATACCTAATAGTTTATTTTCTTTCTTTCTTTCTTTTTTTTTACTGAGATGGGGCCTCCCTACATTGCCCAGACTGGCCTAGAACTCCAAGGCACAAGCAATCCTCCCACCTTAGGCTCCTGAGTGACTGAGACTACAGGACCAGAACCGTGGTATTGTGCTGGCTAATTCTTTACTCTTGAAAGCCTTTCACTTGTCTTTTGAAGGTTTAACCTCCAGTGTAATCACTTCTCCTTCCTTTGTGGGCCTAAAGCACATTTACATGTATCACTATAGTACTTAAAATGTTTTAGGATTATCTATAGCCCCTACAAGTGCTGTGACTGCAGGGCAGAGACTATCATTAATCCCTAGGCAAGCTACCCCTAGGGAGCAAACTTTTTTGAAATTTTATTTTCATGTTTAATGGATGAATAACTGTATATATTGGTAGGCTACAAAGTGATGTTTCAGTGTATGTATACACTGTGGAATAAGGAAGTCAGACTAGTTAACATACCATCACCTCACTTTTTTTTTTTTTTTTTTTTTTTGGAGTGACAACATTTTAAAGCCACTCTTAACAATTCTGAGCCGTACATAGTTGTTGTTTGTTCTTTTTTTGTGTGGTGCTGGGGATTAAATCTAGGGCCTTGTGCATGCAAGGCAAGCACTCTACCACCTGAGCTACAACACCAGCCCTATACATTGTTATTAACTACAGTCAACTTGCTGTGCAATAGATCACCAGAACTTATTCCTCCCCTCCTAAGTCTAACTGAAACTTGTACCCTTTGTACAACAATACTCCTTTCCCTGCCCACTTTCCCCTGCCCTCAGTCTCTGGTAATCACTATTCTTCTTTCTACTTGACTTTCACTTTTTTAGATACCACATACAAGTAAAATCATGAGACATTTGTCTTTCTGTGCCTGGCTTATTTCACTTAAGGTGAATCATCTATGTTGCAAGTGACAGCATTTCATTCTTTTTAAAGATGATTGTATTGTTACAGTATACAACCTTTTAAAAGTCCCATTAATTTAGTAACAGGCACTTAGGTTGTTTCTAAATCTTAGCTACTGTAACACTGCAACAAACACACATCTCTTTGGCATAGGGATTTCAGTTCCTTTGGATATATATTCAGAAGTGGGGTTTCAAGATCATATGGCAATTTTCTTAGTTTTTTGAGGAATCTCCCTATTGTTTTCCAAAATAGCCATACTAATTTGCATTACCACCAAGGGTTTACAAGAGCTCCCTATTCTCTATATCCTCATCAGCATTTTTCTTTGTTTGTTTTGTTTTGTTTTGTTTTTGTTTTTGTTTACTAGCCCTTCTAACAGATTAAGGTATCTCATTGTGGTTTTAATTTGCATGGGGAACAAACAAAAATTTTATGTTAAGTAGAACTGGACCATCTCTTGTGCAGTTTTGACTTGTTTCATTGTATCAGTATCTCTGTCTGTGTCTGTCTCACTCCCTCTCCGTCCTTCTCTCTCCCTCCCTTCTGAAAAAGGATATTGACTTTACTTAAGAAATCTGGTTGTCTCCCAAGCAGGGTAGCACATACCTATAATCCCAGCAATTTGGGAGGTGGAGGCAGGAAGATCAGTAAGTTCAAGGCCAGCCTCAGCAACTTAATGAGACTCTGTTTCAAAAAATAAAAAGTGTTAGGGGTATAGCTCAATGGCAGAGCACCCCTAGGTTCAATCCCCAATATGGGAATCAGATGGGGGGTTGTCACATATACACCAAAAATAGGTAATTGTGCAAGGTGATCCTAAAAGTCTTTCCTAACACTGAAACTCTGATTCTGTGTGATAGGGTTTTAACTCTGCCTTATTGTATAAACACAAATCTACATCTTGCCTTTTGGTATCATTCTATTTAGCAGTGTGTTTCTACCTAGAAAGAGTATGACCAACTTGTAAGTAAAGGGGAAAAAAAAAAAAAATCAGTGGATGGGGAAGTTGTTTTAGAAAAAAGGAAATTTCATCCACATCAATTATAGATTATTGAGATTTCTGTTTTTGAATAGGTATCTTTAAAAATTAGTAAGTACTCATTGTCAAAAAAGATGGCCTAAGCCAGGTGCAGTGGCACACACCTGTAATCCTAGTGGCTTCAAAGGCTGAGACAGGAGGATCATGAGTTCAAAGCCAGTCTCAGCAAGGGTGAAGTGCTAAGCAACTCAGTGAGACTCTGTCTCTAAATAAAATACAAAATAGGGCTGGGGATGGGGCTCAGTGGTTGACTGCCTCTGAGTTCAATCCCTGGTTAAAAAAAAAAAAAAAAAAAAAAGGATGGCTTAAAGGAAAATAGGTTGAAAATACAGGAAAAGGACTTGTGAACCTTACTCTGCTTTAATATTGAAGATCAGGTAGATAAAGTAAATGAAAGCTCCCAAGGGGAATGATACCTCTGTCTCCTAGATACTCCAACATAAACACTTGGCAGACATACAGAGGGCTAGTAAAAGAAATGAATGGTGAAGGAGAGGAAATGTTAGCATGTTGGGCTGAATTACTAAAGGCATGACCCACATTTGGAAATAATTTCTAATTTGTCACTTGAAAGTCTGTAGTACTGTTTGGCACTGTAAGAGAGTTACTTACTTTTTTCATTCACATTTTTCAGTTCCTTTGTTTGGGCGTCCTGTGATTCTGTCACATCTCAGTTTCAGGACTAGCAGTATATTTTCTCAGCTCCTGAATCGACCTACGTGCTTTAGATCTTCGATGAAATCTATTGGATTTTAACAAAAGAGAACAAATTGATTACAAAACATGGATGGGGGAGAAAAGGCATTTCTTTTAAGTCTTTTTGATGGAAAAATGAAATTGGGATACATATGGTTTCATTTTGAAATATATAAATGCTGTTCAGCCACAAAAGGGTAGGGAAGGAATTGAAAAGTATTTTCTTTTTAGAATATGTTGCAATTTCTCCAAAACAGAGAGCAAAAGCAGTAAATGCATTCATATAACAGATGCTAGATGCTATATTCATTGTGAATTGAGGGAAGGAATTTACAATGTTGGGACACGGTCTGACCAACATAAAAAAAACAAGAACACTTTAATAGCTTTGCATTTAGAAAAAAAAATCAAACTTCTTACTGTGACCTCTAAAGCTATTAGCAGAGCAGCCCTTTTCTGCTTCTCCTTTTTCCCCCCGACTCTTGCCCCTGTTTCTCTCACTCACTACACTAGGATCTCACTGAGTCTGTCTAGTCATTGCCATTCCCTCTCACCTTAGGGCCTGTCTTCTGATCCAGACGCTTAAACAGCTTGTTTCCTGGCTCTTCACATGGATGACTTCTCATTCATCAAGTATCAGCTTAAGTGAAAAAAAAAACAAAAACCCTCAGATATTATATTGTCATATGCCAAGAAAGTCCATCCCAGCCCTCTTGGTAGAAACAAACAGTTATGAATAATCTTAACTGCCTCAGTAAGAGAACAGATGAGGGCTGGGGTTATAGCTTAGTGGTAGAGCACTTACCTTGCATGCATGAGGCCCTGGGTTTGATCCTCGGAACCACATACAAATAAGTAAATAAAAATAAAGATATTGTGTCCATCTACAACTAAAATAAATTTTTTAAAAAAGAGAGAATGAATGATTAAATTAGTATATTTGTACAGTGTTCAAATGAACTAGATCTACTTGCACCAATGTGAATACATCTAAAAACCAGTACTGGCTAGCCGCAAACCCAGCGTTTTGGGCTTACAGGAGGATAACAAGTTCAAAGCCAGCCTCAGCGAGGCCCTAAGCAATTTAATGAGATCCTGTCTCAAAATAAAAAGGGCTGGGGATGTGGCTCAGTGGTTAAGCACCCTTGGGTTCAATCCCCAGTCCCAAAATAAAACAAATTCTGAATGAAACATGCAATCTCTTTTGATACCACTCTATACTTTCACAGCACATAAAACAATATCTATAATATATTGAAGTATAAATCTAGATGAGGATAATATACACCACCTTCAAGATTGTAGTTACTTCTAGGAAGGGGTAAGGGATGAGGTGGTGCTTTATTAGTTAGCAGTTACTAGTCAGATAATGGAATTTTAAATTATTTTTTATTAATTTTATAGTGACACATAATAGTGGGTGTCATTGTGAGATATTCATCCAGGTATATAGCATGATGGGTCATTTTGATTTCCCAGCCCTCCCCTTTTCTTCCCTGTCTCCCCTTGCTCTACTGTACTAGTCTCCCTTCTAATTTCCTGAGACCCTCCCTTTATTTCTTTTTTCCTCTGTAGCTTCCACATATGAGAAAACATACAACTCTTGACTTTCTGAGTCTGGCTTATTTCTCTTAACATATGCTGCAATGGATTTCTTCAAGAAAAACATGAAGAAAATATGACCTTTTTGCTATCTGTTAGATCTGGGGATAGAGATATGATTGTTTAATGAATTCTGTATGTTTCAATATTTTTTAAATATTTGATCATTTTAGAACATTTAAATTAATGTTTGTATTAGTATAATTTACACTAGCTGTCATAACAAACTCCAGAATCTCAATAACTTAACACAGTTTTGAGCTCACAAAGTTCAATAAAGATGGGCCTAATAGGAGGCTTTCCTCCAGGTAGAAACTTAATCATACTGGGCAGCCATCATTCTATGACCGTCAGAATAAATAAATATTTATGTGCATTTGTGTGTGTGTGTGTCTGTCTGCCTGTCTGTCTGTCTGTCTGTCTGCCTGCCTGCCTGTCTGTCTGTCTGCCTGCCTGCCTGCCTGTCTCCACTTCTCCACCCACATTCCGTTAACCAGTTAGTCACATGGCCCCACTTGAAGGCTAGGGAGATGGGAAATAGTCTGTATACTTACAAAGGCAAAGAAATGGTTTGATGAACAAATAGCATTGTTTTTACCACAATATTAAAATGGTTCCCTGTTTTTATCCCTCAAGGCACAGCCTCTGAAATCAAACTGCTTAGATTCAAATCCTGGCTCTACTACATACTATCTGAACTCTTTCCATCAAGTTATTTCACTCCTCTGGGTCTCAGTTTCCTCATCTGTAATAGTCATATACCTCAGAAAATGATCATGAAGAATAAAAGAATTAACATTTGCAAAAGCTTAAAACAGTAAGTGACTTATAAATTATCATTATCATTATCATTCTATTTATTCACCTAATAATCCATGAATTTTTAGATTTTTGTGGGGGAGGGCATACCAGGGATTGAACTCAGGGTCACTTAACCACTGAGCCACATCCCCAGCCCTATTTTCTATTTTATTTGAAGACAGGGTCTCACTGAGTTGGTCAGCATTTTGATTTTGTGGAGTCTGGCTTTGAACTCGTGATCCTCCTGCCTCAGCCTCCCAAGCTGCCCAGATTATAGGTGTGCTCCACCACGCCTGGCTTTATCTTCTGTACTCACATGATTATCTTTCTAGTATAGCCAGCACTTAGCTTAGTACCCATCTATTGCCTTTGATGAATGAATGGGACAAGTATATTCCTTCGCTGATGTTCTATTGTTCTTTTTATATTGCATTACTTTTGTAGAATAAGACTAATATATTTATATGGAATGAAATGCCAGGAGTTTCTTTTAAAATACTTGAGAAAAAATGTTGGGGGAAGTAGATAAAAAAGATTAGAAAAATGTTGATCTTGTTCTGTTTCTATTGCGTTGACAGTTGTTCAAGTTGATGATAAATACATGGCAACTCAGGGGCTGGGGTTGGGGCTGAGTGGTAGAGCACTTGCCTAGCACGTGCGAGGCCCTGGGTTCGATCCTCAGCACCACATAAAAATAAATAAATAAAATAAAGGTTAAAAAAAAAGAGAGAAATATTTTTTAAAAAAACATGAAGGTTCATATTCTTTCTCTTCTATATATTTGAGGACATATACAGTAAAGTCTTTTGAAAACAAGACTGGGCATGGGTAGTCAATTAAAAGCTTAGATCTTTTTTCTCTCCTAATGAACAACATTTCATACATATCTACTCAGTGTTTCAGATTTTAAAACATTTTTGTAATTTCTAGTGTTTAAAGCTAACATAAAAAAGAAGACTATAAGGAAACTTCAATTATAACTGCTATGAAAGAGATGAAGATATCAGATAGTTTAACACTTTGGGTTTTAGGCCTGGAAAAGAATGTTTCCAAGGAACTCTTAAAAAACGTACCCAAATTTATAATCTAACTGTTTTCTAACTGCTAAAATGCAACATCTTATAAATAAGTGATTCCTAATGGGGGAATAAAGGAAGAATAAGAGGAGGGGCACTGTTAGAAAGGAGAAGGAACCAGGCTTAGGGGCACTCACCTGTAAGCGGACTTCCCCCTGTAAAACCTGTAAGCGGCTGGGGAGGCTGAGGCAGGAGGGTCGAAAGTTCAAAGCCAGCCTCAGCAACTTAGCAAGGCTCTAAGCAACTCAGTGAGACCCTGTCTCTAAATAAAATATTAAAAAAAGGGCTGTGGCTCAGTGGTTAAACTCCTGGGTTCAATCCCTGGTACCAAAAAAAAAAAAAAAAGAGAGAGAGAGAGAAGGAGCCCATTTAGGGCACAATTATATTCTCTCTGAAAAAATGAAAATCTCATCTTACCTTGTTCCATCTTTGTTAGGGAAGCGACCCCCCCTCAGTCTGGCAAGGAGTAAAACTGCCATGGATAGATGCTGAAAGTAAACAACAAGATGGGAGGGGCATCAGTGAGGTGGCTCTTGTTCCCATGTCACCATGTCTTGTGGAGAGATGCAGCAGGCCCCCATGGAGACCACATGCACAGGAGTTGCACCACAGCTAAGGAGCCAAGGCCAAGGGCTGCATATCTTCATTCGCATCTGAGTGAAACAAGGCTGTTTTGGTACACACTGGGAAGGAGCGGGGTGTGACGCATGGCAGACAGTTCTGCCTTGTGAGGGTGTCAGGAGTGGCTGAATAGTCCTGCTGGTGTGAGGGTATTAGGCATAGCAAACAGTTCCGAGCCAGCCGTGCCTATGTAAGTGTTTCTGTTTCCAGAATGAGGACAGGGATGCAACAGGGTCTTCTTACCAATTGCAGCTGCTGCCTGACTCAAGGGACATGGTGTCTTATGCTGCTGCAGGGCTGGATCTAGGGGAAAAAGAAAGCATTTAAATACTCCCCTTCCCCAACTCCCACACCTCTTAGGGACTAAGGTATTCCTTCCTTCCTCAGATGCCCAGGTTGTTCTTTCCATAGCCACATAGTCCATTTGTTCTAAGTCACTGGCCACTATTTCTCCTCCCTTCACAAGGGCCTCTCCCACCTGCACCCACATGGGTGATGGCTAACTGAGCACTGTGTTAGAACTTGAACAACCCAGGAGGCAGGATTTCCTTTTCTTTCTTTCTTTTTTCTTTTTTTTTTAATGGTACCGAGGACTGAACTCAGGGGCACTCAACCACCGAGCCACATCCTCAGCCCTTTTTTATATTTTATTTAGAGACAGGGTCTCGCTGAGTTGCTTAGGGCCTCACTAAGTTGTTGAGGCTGGCTTTGAATTTATGATCCTCCTGCCTCAGCCTCCCCAGCCACTGGGATAACTGGCGTGCACCACTGCTCAGGATGTCCTCTTAATACTGCCCAAGCAGGACACTGTAGGTATATACTAGGGTTCATGAATTTCACCACCTAATAATTCTCCTTGTGGTCAGCAGCCTTCCACACCCAGCAACTGAAACCAAGTGGTAGCAGAAGCAAAAAACTGCAGGCATCTTCCTATGTTGCCTAATTGCCACCTTAGGATGAAGCCAGTCAGGCTTTTAGGCACCAGGAGCAGCAGGAAAAAAAACATCAGAAATAACTGGAAATAGGGTGAGATTGCAGACATGGAGTGCCAGTCTCCCGCTCCTCCTCCCTCCATCTGACCTTCCCTAAGCAGTGGGAAATTTTAATAATTGATCAGAAAAAGTATTCCATCATGTGCATATTCTAGCACTGTCTACTACAGATAGTCTCAGATGTTTATGAGAAAGAAAAAATTTAATAACTGTTTCAGTTTTAATACAGATAAGCTTAAGTAATAGCCTTTGTTACTATCCTTACAAGATAAGAAGAATGTCTTCTGATTTTAATCTATAAAATTAATGCAAGCCCGTGTTCTAGTTGAGATATAACTAAAGTCAGACTTCTCAAGATTTAAACTTCCTAAATTAGATTTGTGGATCAAATAAGTTATCATTGTTTCCACTGAATATTGAAGATCACAAACATAAAATGGCTTTTTACTAAATGAAATTTTAGTTACAGATGTCATTTCAAAGGATTGACGCTTATAAATTTCTTGTAAGTTTACAGATCATAAGGGTTTAATGTGTTAGCTAAAACTGTAATTTCCAGATCTTTAGTTAACCTTTGCTAAGATTTTAAATATTAGGCTGAATTCATTGACAATCTTTGGATATTTGGATAGTTTCTAAGTAAAAGAATATATAAAGCTTTTGGTCACTAAACCTAACTTCAATTTACCCTTATTTGCATGTATTATAAAATGGTATACATTTACTGGTATACATTAAAATGTTCCAGTGCTTTGGATGATGTCATATGCTCATTTTGCCACCTTAAAATTTATATAGATAATCTGAAAATTGTGCTCAGAGAAAATTAGCTAGATGGTTCCTGGTTTTCTCTTGGTTTAGAGAAAACAGAAGTTAATTATTTAGATTAAAAGAGATAAAAATAATCAAGACTATATATGATATTGTAATTACATAAAATATAAATATGTCTGGAAGAAAACAGATATGATTTGTTACCTAAGGATACTATTTGTTAAAATGCGTGTTTCAATGTAACATTAACATTGTTTTGTTTAATATGCTAAGACTGATTATATTTTTAAATTAAAGTTAAAGCCTTTTATTATTTCTTTACATAGCTAAGTATTTCTGTCCAAGCACATTAAAATGAAAGAATATTAAGAAGTTGGGCTGGGGTCGTGGCTCAGTGGTAGAGCGCTCACCTTGCATGTGTGAGGCCCTGGGTTCGATCCTCAGCACCACATAAAAGTAAATAAATAAAATAAAGGTATTGGTTTCAACTATCACTAAAAACAATAAATATGTTTTTTTTAATAAAATAGAATATTAAGAAGTGGTGTCACCAAAAATTGCAGAGTAGGGTACTCCCTCTACAAAAGCAACTGACGAGCTAGGAAAAACTGTCGCGGTGAACTTTTGCAGAACTTCAGAATCTACTCAAACCAACCAGGGGAAGACTAGTGAAGACAAAAGCATTGAGGTAAGACAGCACCTGCCCGCAATCTCCCATACTGGTGGCAGCCATGGGGACAACAGTCCACACTCCTATTGCAGGGTGCTAATTTCAGAAGGGACAACATGAACCATCCTCTCAACTCATCTGTGGTGATGGGCTTATACTTGTCCATTGGTTCTTCAAAGGACAGTACAAGGTCTACCCGTGTTTCACTCAACTCAGTATTCCCAGGCCCAGCTTCCTAAACAGCTTTTGCAAAAAGCATTTAAAGGCACAAGTATTGACTGTAGTAATCTGGGATAGGGAACAACAATCAAAACAAAAAAATAGACCGAAAGACCTAGGTAGGAAAAGATTGGGAAAAGAGATATATGGGTGAATAAGGACTTTTAAAGTTCCCAACTATACCTGGTGGAAGGTATAGCTTTCTATATCAAGAAAGCCACAGGTGTGGTAGCGTAGGCCTGTAATCCCAGTGACATGGGAGACTGAGGCAGGAGGATCACAAATTGGGAGGGCAGCCTCGGCAGCTTAGAATATCCTGTCTCAAAATAAAGAATATAAAGTCTGGTGTTATAGCTCAATGGTACACTGCCCTTAGGTTTGATCCCCAATACTGAAAAGAAAAAAAAAAGCCACATTCATGCCCAGGGTTTGCTGCATGTTCTGAAAAGATCCTAAACATTCACCTCTAGCTGGTCATCAGGCTCCCAGCCATCAAGATGTGAAGAGAA
Source organism: Spermophilus citellus (assembly GCF_964194105.1). Classification (NCBI taxonomy): domain Eukaryota; kingdom Metazoa; phylum Chordata; class Mammalia; order Rodentia; family Sciuridae; genus Spermophilus; species Spermophilus citellus. The sequence continues at coordinate 34,371,237 of NC_138190.1, forward strand.
AGACCAAGATTGTAAATGGCCTGGCCAAATGTTAAAGGAGGACCCCAACACGAAGCCTGTCTGCAAGGACTGGGAGAGTGTTTGTGTGTTCTTCTCCCTCTTCCTCCTCCTGTTTTTGACCCTTAAGCATTTCAGGAAACACTGTCAAAAGTCTTAACCATAAACCTGTAGTCCCAGCTGCTCTAGAGACTGAGGCAGGAGGATCATGAGTTCAAAGCCAGCCTCAGCAACTTAGCAAGGCACTAAGCAACTCAGTTAGACCCTGTCTCTAAAAAAAATACAAAATGGGGCTGGGGAAGTGGCTCAGCAGTCGAGTGCCCCTGAGTTCGATCCCTGGAACCCCCCCCCCAAAAAAAGACTTAACCGTAAGCTAACAGAACAGAGACTTCAGTGCCACATGACAAAGAATACAGACTTCACCAAAATGGTTTTGAAAAGTCACTAAACAAGGAAACAACCCATATAAATCAATGAAATAAAATTTAAAGTCCAGAAGACCCCATATATCTATGGCCAATTAATTTTTTGACTCATAGAATCATACATATTTACGGTTACCATGTGATGTTTCAATACGTGTACACATTGTATAACGTTCAAATCAAACATTTATCTTTTGCTAAAAACATTCCATATTCTTTCTTGTGACTTTTTGGAAATATACAATGCAATGTCATTAATAGGTAATGACTGTACAATAAAACACCAAAACTTATTTCTCCTGACTGTAAGTTAGTACCTCTTGATTAGCTTTTCCCTATCGCCCCTCTCCCTACTCTCCTCAACCTCTGTTTACCACTATTTGACTTTGAACTTCTGTGAAATCAATTTGTTTAGATTCCACTTGCGTTTGTCCTTCTGTGCCTGGCTCTAGTAACTTCCAGTTCTATCCATGTTGTCACAATAGAATTTCATCGTTTTTATACCTGAATAGTATTCTATTGTGCATATATACCACATTTTTTTAATATGTTCACCAGTTAGTGAATGCTTAGATTGATTCCATCTTTCGGCTGTCATAAATAGTGCTACAATAAACAGAAGAATGCATATAACCCAGCAATTCTACTCATGAATCTGAACAGGTGTATGTGTGTGTGCATTTATCTTTTTTCAAAAAAATTAAAAACAGCCATACAAACACATACTTACATACAAATGTTCATAGCATCACTCTTCACAGTACCCATAAGATGGGAACAACCCAGATGTCCACCAATCCATGAATAGATAGATAATCAAAGGTGGTAGATCTGTGTAATGGAATATTATTCAACCATTAAAAAAGAAAAGAAATATTGATACATAAAAGGTTCAAGGATGAACCTTGAAAACATGCTTGACTGAAAGAAGCCATGCATAATAATAATAGGTCCTATATTGATTGCATGAGGCCATTTGCATGAACTACCCAGAATAGGTAAGGACAAAAAGCAGATTAGGGATTACCAGGGAGATGGCACAGCGGGGGAGTGACTGCTTAATGGGTATAGGCTTTCTTTTGGGGTGATGAAAATGTTTTGGAACTGAATAGATGTAAAGGTAGCACAACACTGTGAATGCACTAAATGTTGCTGAATTGTACACTTTAATTTTATACTATGTGAATTTTAGCTATATATAAAAGTATATTGCTGGGCACAGTGGCACATGCCTATAATCCCGGCAGCTCAGGAGGCTGACGCAGGAAGTTCAAAGCCAACCTCTATAATTTAGCAAGGCCCTAAGCAATTTAGCAAGACTCTGTCTCAGTTTTAAAAAAGGTCTAAAGATGTGGCTCAGTGGTTAAGTGCCCCCTGGATTCAGTTCTCAGTACTAAAAAAAAAAAAAAAAAGTATGTTAAGAATATTTTTTAAAGGTAGTAGTAATGGTTAAAAAAAATTAAGGGTATATTCAATATTGGTAGATTTATTTTAAAAGGCATATAAAAGCCGGGCCAGGCAGGGTGGTGCACACCAATAATCTCAGCAGCTCAGGAGGTTGAGACAGGAAGATTTCGAGTTCAAAGCCAACCTCAGCAAAAGCAAGGCCCTAAGCAACTCAGTGAGACCCTGTCTCTAAATAAAATATAAAAAGGGCTGGGGATGGGGCTCAGTGGTTGAGTGCCCCTGAGTTCAATCCCGGTACACCCCCCCCCAAAAAAAAGGCATATAAATTTTGCTGCAAAGTATTATATATATGATATACAAAAAAAGTATAAAACTAGATTTAGATTTTCTTCTTTGTAAAAATAGCTAAGTAATTCTCTACCTGGATAACAGAGGTTCCTGTTATGACCTGTTTTTATTGTCATGGTACATATTTTGTTAATACCCGCAAATACTCTTTTTACTTCTTTATACTTCTAGAAAACTCTTGAATAATTTTGACAAAAGTTTCTCATTTTTAAGTAAGTTCCTAAAACACAGTTAATCATTACTGTAGTTTAAAAATATTTATAACTAACTGTATATTAGGTTTTCTAAAATGACAGCTATGTTAGTGTCCTCTGTCTCCTGACAGTTCTTGACTTTGTCTTTCCCTTATCAGAGCCTAAATATGAAATAATAAAACTGTTAAGGATGTCTTTTATGCCTAAGCTGTCTTTGGATTTCCTGGAATGGCCTCAACAAAAATTTGCATGTTCAAAGCCAGCCTCAGCAATGGTGAGGCACTAAGCAACTCAGTGAGACCCTGTCTCTAAATAAAATACAAAATAGGGCTGGGGATGTGGCTTGGTGGTCAAGTGCCTCTGATTTCAAGCTGTGGTACCCACCCCCCACCAAAAAAAAATTTGCTCCTTTACCTTATAAAAAGTAAAGATAATAGAAATACTAGTTAGAGCCGGGCGTGGTGGCATATACCTGTAATCCATTGACTCCGGGAGGCTGAGGCAGGAGGATAGCAAGTTCAAGGCTAGCCTCAGCAAATTAGTGAGGCCCTAAGCAACTCAGCAAGATCTTGACTCTAAATAAAATATAAAAAGGGCTGGGGGAAAAAAATACAAGTCAGGTTTGTTTCAGCATTCTCCACATTTAAGTAACTCAGAACTGTTGTGAGAACTCTGATTTCCCAAAGTTAAGGTTGGAAGAGTCTGACCATCAAAGGAGTTCAGTCTTCCTTGGTTCCTTGTATATAAAATAAGCAGATGAAATACATTTCAGTGACTGCGTGCTTTCAGGTTAAAGGAGATGGATCATGTGCTAGCACACAGACTGGTATAAAAGCTTCCCACAAAGGTATTTTCTTTCTGGGTGCCAGTTGCCTTGTCAATCAGGGGCAGTCCTCTAAGATATAAAACAAAAGGTGCTGGAAGTTTGCCAGTGTCCCTGCTGTTCATACTATATTATTGCTACTGGGCAATTTGGACTCTGTCCTTATAAATTAGTTGTGTTTTACCCCAAGAGAGGATTCTGCTCCTTTGTGTTCTGCTAGCGCTGATTAACAGCACATTAGCCAGGGTGCTCAGCCATATTATCAAGGCAGAGATAAATTGACTAATTTTTAAACCAGCATTGGTGGGAAAGCTTTATTACTGTTTTATTTTTTATTAGTTCATATTAATTATACCGAGTAATGGATTTCACTGTGGCTATTCGAACACGCACGTCACATATTTTGATTATTTCCACACCTCCACCATGACCCTACTTATTCCCTCCCCTGACTCCCCTCCTTTTCTCTAATGGTCTCCCTTCTGCTTTCATGTCATCTTGGTGTTTTCTAGGTTCCACATATGAGAGGAAGCACGTGATCCATGTCATTCTGAGTCTGGCTTATTTCTTTCACGTAACATGATGTTCTCCAGTTCCATCCATTTTAATGCAAATGATATGACTTTGTCCTTTTTTATGACAAATAACTCTCCAATGTGTATGTACACCACATTTTCTTTATCTATTTATCTGTTAATGGGAATGTGGGCTGATTCCATAACCTGGCTATTGTGAATTATGACACAAAAAAACATGAGTATGCTGGTATCTTTGTAGTATGCCGATTTTAACTCCTGGGGCTTTATACCAAGTTGGTGGAAAAATATGCAGCTAAGTGCATTTTCTACTTGCCTGTGCCATAATTCTCTCAAAACTCTAAAGATGGGATAGTAACTGGAGCCATAGCCTCAGATCTCCTTTAAAAACCGCCAAATATGCTAGGTGCAATGGTGCATATGTGTAATCTCAGCAAATCAGGAGGCTGAGGCAGGCGGATCACAAGTTGGAGGCCAGCCTCAGCAATTTAGCAAGGCCCTAAGCAACTGAACAAGACCCTATCTCTAAATAAACTATAAAAAATGGCTGGGGATGCTGCTCAGTGGTTAAGTACCCCTGGGTTCAATCCCATACCAAAGAAAACTCCAAGTGAATTATATTTAGTTGCCCCTAGCTATGGATATTAATATGTTTGCCCACTATGTATCTGTTCTGAGGATCAGCAAAGCTAAGCAAAAATCCACAACTTAATAATGGAAAAGCTGCTTGTCTTTGTTTTCTACTCAGGAAATTGTGAGTTTTCTCTCTAGCGATGCTCATTCTCCTCTAGAAATGCTACTAAATATCTTTGTACACTATCACATCTTAGCCAGGTGCAGTGGTACATGCCTCTAACCCCAGATACTTGGGAGGCTGAGGCAGGAAGATTGCAAGTTTGAGGCCAGCCTAGGCAATATAGTGAGGCCATGTCTCAAAATAAAATTAAAAATTAAAAAAAATAAAGGCTGAGGGTGTAGCTCAGTGGTAATTACCTACTATGCACAAGGCCCTGGGTTCAATCTCCAGCACCATGAGATAGATAAATACACACACACACACACACACACACACACACACACAAGTATTACCTATAATCTTCACTGCCCACATCATTCATGGTCTTATGTTCAACAGGTACAAGAATTTTCATGACATCCTCTAAAATAGTGATGTCAATAAGCAGCTCTTTTGCCCCCCCCAGGGGACATTTAGTTATCACATTTGGAGGCAGGGTACTGCACTGAGTCAGCAGGAGCCAGGAGTGCTGCTCCACAGCCCACAGTGTACAGGACAGCCCCCCTACAACAAAGATTTATCTGGTTGAAAACGTCACTAGTGCTAAGATCAAGAAACTACTCTAAAACAGCCTTCTTTGCAATTTAAAACTCAGAGACTTTGTCCTCTGGAGAATGATCACAGAAAGGCTTCCCTCCAACTTTGATGAGAAGGTCATTACCAGGTACTACTAACTAACAAAACAATAATACTCCAGGATATTGATCCTTGCACTCAGGTCTTTCAAAGAGCTATAGGTCACCCCTAAATTACTGGAAGACCAAAGCAGCCAGAGACCTCAAACTGATTGTCCTGAATCCTTCAGAAGCAAGTGACAGCATAAAGCAGGCAGTTTTCACCCACTCGTGCACAAGACATTTTTTTCTCTTTACCAGTTTAAGTCTTAGATTATTGACTTCTTTAACCATGTTTATGGTCCTATTCTTTCTTCTTGCTAAATTGCTGGGTTTGACTCAGGATCCTCCTGCCTCAGCCTCCCGATTCACTGGGATTACAGTTGTGCATTGCCACGCCTGTTTTTTTTCTTTTTTATGATTCTATTAATATTGTCCATTACAGCCTTAATCGCTGCTTGATGATTATCCTACAATGGCTTCAATTTGTGTATGATTGATCTCAAAAATAGAATTCAACCAACTATTGAGTTTATATTCACTTTTATTAAAAAAAAAGGCATTTATTAACCTTTGTTTCCAACTTCATTCCCAGGCTTCTTCAGCTTAATTAGCTATAAAGAATAAATTGTGTATAAGCAAAAACTGAAAAGAGTTTGCAGTGTTCAAGGGGCTTGGGCTTAAAAATATTAGAAACCACTGGGTAAAGTAGCTCATGCCTGTAATCCCAGCAGCTCAGGGGGCTAAGGCCAGAGGATCACAAATCAAAGCCAGCCTCAGCAACTTAGTGAATCTCTAAGCAACTCAGTGAGACCCTGTCTCAAAATTCAAAATAAGGGCCGGGGATGTGGCTCAGAGGTTGAGTGCCCCTGGGTTCAATTCCTAGTACAAAAAAAAAAAAAAAGAATTTAGCGACCTAGATTTTATCAGAGCCACAAACAAAAACAATTTTTTAAAAAACAGTCATACGGGCTGGGGTTAAGGTTCAGTGGCAGAGCGCTTGCCTAGCATGTGTGAGGCACTGAGTTTAATTCTCAGCACCACATATCAATAAATAAAATAAAGGTCCATTGACAACAAAAAAAATATATTAAAAAATAAACAGTCATAAACTATGCATGGTGGCACATACCTGTAATCCCAGCAGCTTGGGAGGCTGAAGCAGGAAGAGCACAGATCAAAACCAGTCTCAGCAACTCAGCCTGGCTCGAAGCAACTTACTGAGACCCTATCTCTAAAAGAAATATTTTAAAAATGCTGAGGATGTGGCTCACTGGGTTCAATTCCTGGTACAAAAAAAAAAAAAAAAAAAAAGGTCAGAATATAAATAACAGCTTCCAGTAATTTCTCCAAGTTTTATCTTCTTAAAAAGTTGAACAATTTCACTCTGCCTGATTCTTAGAAGCCTCATCAAAATTCTCTACAAGATCTAGAATTTCATCATCATTATTCTCCCCGCTAACAAAGGGTGTTTTTCCACCCACAGATTGTTTGGGGCAGAACTTCAGCCAGTCTCCTTAAGCTAGTCAGACTGTCTACCCCAAGTTGGTCTAAGATGCTGGGTAGCATTTCTGCCACCTGCATTGTATCAGCATGGCCTGTAAATGGTGAAGAGGTTTGCTGCCAGAGAGGCCTGAATTTTAGGGTTGTTGATGTTGGATCACAGTTTCTTGGTCTGTAAACATATTCACTGCTTCATTTTTTGGTACCCAGGATTGAACTCAGGAAACTCGATCACTGATCCCCAGCCCTATTTTGTATTTGATTTAGAGACAGGGTCTCACTGAGTTGCTTAGGGCCTTTGAACTCACCATCCTCCTGCCTGGGGATGTGGCTCAGTGGTGGCGTGCACCTGAATTCAATTCCCGGTATCCCCCCAAAAAGATTATTGAATTTTAGGTACTGTTGAGTGACAGGTAGTGGAATATTCACTAAACCAAAGTTCAAAACAAAGATTGCCAAATATTTTGAGGTGGTCAGTTCTTCAGTAATTTCATTTGTAAATATATTTTCTTAATTTCTCAAAGCTTTCTCTTTTTGCTAACCCAACAACCAGAAATGTATTTTCTGTCCTGGAACCTAGACTGTACTGAATCCAAACAAGTCAACTTTGAGGGTCACCAAGACAGAAAAATACACATGGATGAATCTGTACCCTGAAAACTGACTGGGCTAAACCTTTATCATGCCCTGGGAATCATTGTATAACAATTTTTTCACAGCAGAAAAGTTAGATGACATTGCCTTATATTTGACAGTAAAGTAACAGTTCTGTCAAACTGAATTTCCACATCACTCTGTTATTTCCTCTTTATGGATGTTGTATCCAATTATTCTGACATTATAGGTCATGATTTAATGTCAAAGTATTTTCTCTTTGACAACAGAACACTTTTCTAGATAGAACAAATAATAAATAGATTGAAGAGACCATGCAGATACCTGTATTGATGAGTAGTGACTCTGAACCGTGGCCCATCTGTCTCTGTTATGTAATTGTCTCAGCCCATTTACAAACTCTCCCAGTCCAAGCCTGACCTCAGCCAAATACTAGATTGTGTTTCAAAATCATTGGGACTGTTGGCTTTGACTCAAGAAAAACAGAATAACTAGAATCTAGCCTCAGTGCAAACCAGTTCTGCCTTATTATTTTTATATATTATTAATCTTTTTAGTTGTAGATGGACACAATATCTTTATTTTATTTATTTATTTTGATGTGGTGCTGAGGATGGAACCCAGGGCCCCACAAGTGCTAGGCAAGCGCTCTACCGCTGAGCCACAATCCCCGGGCCCTCTGCCTTATTTTTTGAAATGCCCAAAGCCTGAATACCTCCCATTGTTTTAGAACTGATTAGAAGCCACAAGGACAGAAAAACCGGCTAACAGTGGACAGGGGCTCATTTTTCTCATACATCTAGATGTCCTGGAGATTAGCAACTGCTGGGAAATGGGTTCAGTGTCTCAACTGTAACGGGATCTTTTGCTCAGTAACTTCATGGCCATGAGTTAGTGGCTGCAGCTCCACACAACATGAAACAGAGGGAAAGAAATGGTCCCAGAATTTTTGTCCCTTCGAAAGTAAAACTTTCCCAGAAGCCCTCCAGTGGATTTCTGCTTGTAGTTCATTAGTCAGAAACAGTGTAGTGCAGCCACTATTCTGTGCAGAAGAGGCTGGGAAACAAAGGCTTTTGTAGCCCCTAGAATGGAGACCAGGGGACAGTGAGAGCCTACCAGCCCTTGGGAAGCTCAGGTAATTTGCTGCTGTTAGGTCTATGCAGTGGGACACAGGGCAGAAAACTTAAGAAGGAAATCAAAGTAATTCTGTCTGGGAAGTTCAAAATCTAGTTCCATCTACTTCTCCAAAATACAATCAAAGCTGCCATTCAGGCTTTATTGACTCTCATTCCCTTTGGTGTACTGCATGAAGTGACCCAATTTCATTTCTCACTAACATGGATTTGCTCACACTGTTAGCTCAGCCATAATGAACCTCTTTTCCCATTTCTGCATATTAAACATTTTATTTATTCTTTACAACCCAGCTCAGATATTATCTCTTCCGTGAAGTGTATCCTAATCTCCCCAAATGGAAATTATCGGTGAGCTCGAAGGCATGTTATCATCTAAAATAGCAATAACTTGGGCTGCAGCTGTTGCTCAGCGGCAGAGCGCTTGCCTAGCATGTGTGAGGCACAGCGTTGGATCCTCGGCACCACATAAATAAATAAATAAACAAACAAACAAATAAATAAAGGCATGCTGTCCATCTACAACTATAAAAAATTAATAAAATTGCAATAACTTGCGTACTTCACATAGGATAGCTCAATCTTCACAACCACCCAATGAGATAGATGTTGGGTTTCCATTGTCTGGTTGCCAAAACCAACACACAGAAAAGATAGAGCACATAGCTAGTAAGTGCTAGAGGGGAGACTGGACCCCAGCCCTGTGAAAGGCCAAAACCCACCCCCTTTACACCATGCCACACTGCTTCCCCACACCCCTGACTGCAAGTGGATAAAAGTCAGGTAGAAATGGTATCTTACTCACAGCCTCTTTTCTACCCCTTCCTTACCCACCCCACTGCCTTAGAATTCAAAGGTACTCAAAACAGTGTCTTGGTTTGCTTGTTTCATTTTGCAGGACTGGCCATTAAACTCAAGGCCTTGCACATGCTAGGCAAGTACTCTACCACTGAGCTGCATCCCCAGACCCCAAAACAGTTGCAAATACAGAAGCAAAGTGAAGGCAAAACAGTACCTATGTCCTGCGAGGGTGCTGGGATCAGAGTTCCTCTTCGTGGAGCGGGTTGGCTGCAGAATAAAGCGAAGAAAGAAAAAACTGCGAAGAAATCCTAGGACATGAGAAGGAATTTTAGAAAGCAAGATGGGACAGCTCTTTAACCTTAGGGGTTGAGTTCCTACACTAGAAAGAGAGCTCGAGCCCGCATTGGCTTATTTATACTGGGGAAACTTCAAAGGTTTTCCATGGAATGTTCTTTTAACAAATAAGGTAGGAGGTGGGCTGTCCAGTTTCCAAGGGGTTACACCCAACTGCGGAGCTATGAGATTGGTCTCCTTGGCCCATGGAAGATAGAGGTCAGTGCGTTGCGCAATCCATCAGGTAGGAGGAGCCACGAAACAGATTGCAATGCTTAAACCTAAATCTCGGCTCAAGGCCAAGGGAAGACGCTCAAACAGCTCAAGGGTGGCTTCCCACACCTAAGAAAATGATTAAAAATCAAATTGTCTGGATTCAAATCCTGGCTTACTTCAGCCTCAGTTTTCTCACCAGTAAAACAGGAATAATGATCCTTTTCTCTATCTTATATTTTATTGGGTTTAAATGAAATAATACATATGATATACTTAAAAAGTGTTTGGCACATAGTAACTGCTCATTAAATGTTAGCTTTTATTTATTTATTTATTTATTTATTTATTTATTTATTTGTTGGTGGTGCTGGGGATTAAACCCAGGGCCTTGTGCATGCAAGGCAAGCACTCAACCAACTGAGCTATATCCCCAGCCCTAGCTTTAATTTTTTTCAATAGCCTTTGTCCAAACTAGAATAAAAGATCTTTAGAATATAAGGATCATTTTCAGATAGGCCCACCTAATGGACCAGAATGTAAATAGAGTATTACAAATAATTTACTGAATAATTCTGTTTGTGTCATATAGTTGTTCCTGTCACATTACTTAAATTTATTTTTCATCAACATGCAACATTGATGACTCTCTTCTCTTAACTCCACAGCCTACCCCAATAAAGGAAGAACCGTAGCAGGCCTTCAGTTATTCAGTTCCATGTTCTACCTGTACCCCTCACATACTGAGATAACTCTTTCAAAAATAGTTTACATATCTAAGAAATAAGTAATTTGGCAATCATCCGGGTCTGAGGAAAAGTTTAGAGATGCTTATTTATCAAAAATGTTTTCATTTCACACTTAAAGTTGAATGCTAGTGAGGCTGGGGATAGAATTCTAGGATCAAAATAATTTTTCCTCTGAACTTTCAAGATACTGTCTTATAGTATTAGATACATTATTGCCAATTTCATGTTCATTTCTTTATAGGTAATCAGTCTATTTTTCCTCTGAAAGTTTTAGGATTTTCTTTAAATGTCAAGATCTAAAATTTCACAATAATATGTGTAGGTGGGGGATTTTGCTAAAAAGGTGGGGGATCTGTATAATTAGTGTTGGTGCATCCAAGTAGCTTGAAGACTCATCTTCTTGAGCTCTGATAACATTCTATTATTTCTTTATTCTCTTATCTATGAAGAGTCACTATCAACAGACACTTAAAATATCTGGATCTATCTTCCATGTCTCTTGATGTGTATCTTTTACTTTTCATTTCTTTGCTCCTATGCATTATACTCTGGGAAAAATCTCCTGGCCCAATCTTCATTTGTGTTTAAGGCTGAGATCAGGCCAGTATTCATTGTTAGGTGTGTATATTTGGATGGTTTGATACCTGTGTTGTACTACTCAGTAAAGCCCCCCCCCCCCCAGTACCAGAGATAGAACCCAGGGGCAGAGCCACATCCCCAGCCATTTTTTTTGTATTTCATTTAAAGACAGGGTCTCGGGCTGGGGATGTGGCTCAAGCGGTAGCGCGCTCGCCTGGCATGCGTGCGGCCCGGGTTCGATCCTCAGCACCACATACAAACAAAGATGTTGTGTCCGCCGAGAACTAAAAAATAAAATATTAAAAAATTCTCTCTCTCTCTCTCTCTCTCTCTCTCTCTCTCTCTCTCTCTCTTCTCTCACTCTCTCTTTAAAAAAATAAAAAATAAAAATAAAGACAGGGTCTCACTAAGTTGCAGAGGCTGGCCCTGAACTCTCAATGCTCCTGCATCAGCCTCCCAAGCCACTGAGATTACAGGCCTGCATCACTGTGCCCGGCGCAGTCAAGATTTTGAACATCATCCTTAGATGTGTCCATTACCCTTTTTAGCTCATCTCTTGAGTTTTCTTTTAATTTCAATGTTCATATATTTCATTTCCAAAAGCTCCAGTTATAACCCTCTGTTCATGGGCTTTCCTCTAGAATATTCCTGAGGATATGATGTTTAATCCTAAAGTCATCCTCAGTTTGCTACTGTTTCTTCCATTTGGGAAGTGTGCTAGCTTACTTTTTTGGTTGCATACTTCTTTCTTTGAGATACTTTGTTTTTCTGTCTTTGGGTTTTTTATTACATATACTGAATTTGATATTGTAAGCCATGAGAGGGTCTAAAAGTTTCACTTATCTGAATGAATCTTCAGCATAGCTCTAAAACATAATAATTTTTGCACAGACATCATTATAGCTGTGGAACAATGCCACATAGGAGTGGGGTCTTCTCTACTCTAGGCAATGGTATGTGGGAAGCTTTAGGGGTTGGTTAGAAATGTCTCTTCAAAAATCAAAATCTCACAGGCTAGGGCTGGGGCTCAGTGGTAGAGCACTTGCCTAGCATGTGTGAGGCATTGGGTTCGATTCTCAGCACCACATAAAAATAAATAAAATAAAGGTCTACCAACATCTAAAAAATATTCTAAAAAATCTTTGTTAAAAAAAAATCAAAATCTCAGGGATATACCTATTTGGGGCTTGAAGTCCAAATTTATATTACTCATGTTTTAATAATCCTAAAACTATAAAAGTCAACATTAAAAATTGATCCTAAAATTAAAAAAAAAAAAAGAAAATTGGTCCTGGTCCCCTTAAGAACCTGATATGCCGATGGATGATTAGTTTTGCTAGTCTGTTGCCTTACAGATCCAGATCCACCCTTCTCGGCCCTGCTTTGTGGCACTGAACCTTTTAAACATTTCTGCTTTGCCAGATAGCGCAATGCCGGCGCTTGGTCAGGTGAGGGTGCTGGAGGAACAGTGCAGAGCCCAGCGGAGGCGGGAGCTTTTCTTTCTGGTCTGATATGTTTACTTTTCCAGAAAGCTATGGTGCAGTTGCCAGTGGTATGCAGGAGACTGTGGCACCCACCTTTCAGCAGTTTTCACCCGAATCCCAAAAGATGAAGTCCTTGTCAGCACCGCACAGGAGGCCCAGTGGCATGCACCCAAACAGGCATTCCCTGCTCACCAGCCACAGCACCCCAGCACCCTGGTGGGCAGTCTCCTGATCTCCAGCCTTGGCCAGCAAATTGTGGGCCAGCTCTGCCCTTTTTGGCCTCCTGAGAATTTTTCCACCATCCAACAAGGCAGCCATACAGTCGCACAAGCTCTGCGGCTCGGCCTGGGCTGGGAGAAGGGGCAGAGTATCTGCCTCCCTGGATCTGTTTCCTCAGCTCTAGAAGAAGCTGCTCCCTGCTATGCTATTTCTCTATTTTTTCAAGTTTTCTTTTATCCTTTTAGCAATCACCTTTAACTAGTTCTTTGCATTAATTATGTTCAAATTTCTGGTATGGTTTCTGGGGCCTGATGGGACCCTAATTGATAACACCTGGCAAAAGTGAACACAAAGAGCCCTGGCTAGATTGGATTCCCATGGAAACCACACCCCACTGTGCTTGAATTTACAATACAAACATTTTAAAAGCTCACAAAGAAACAAACAGAAATCAGCAGATATAATAAGTAGAAGGATCTAGAGCCCCCCCCAACCAGAAATAATAGGTATTGTGGTTTGGATATGAGGTACCCCCCAAAAGCACCTGTGTTAATGCAGGAATGTTAAAAGGTGATGAAATGATTAGATTATAAGATCGTAACAATCAGTAGATTGATCCATTTGATCGATTAATAATTTGAATGGACTGAGTGGTAACTGTAGGCAGGTGGGCATGGCTGGAGGAGGTGGGCCACGGAGGCTGTGCCTTGGAGATTATATATTTTGTCCCAGGCGTACACCCTCTCTCTGCTTCCTGACTGCCATGACCTGAGTAGCCGTCTTGGCCCATGCCCTTTCACCATGATTTTCTGACATCCCTTGGGCCCAGACCAATAAAATCAGCCAACCATGGACTGAGACCTCTGAAACCAGAAGCCCACACAAACTTCCTCCTCTAAGTTGTTCTTGTCAGGTATATTGGTCACAGTGAGGGAAAGCTGACTTTACTAGGATAAAATTCAAAGAGAATCTAAAATCGCTATAGTTTAAACAATTAGAAAGCTGAAAGGATTGAAATTCTAAGCAAAGAATAGGCAACATGAAAAAAGAAAAAGATTAGGAAAAATAAGAACTGTAGAGATTTAAAAGCAGCCAGTGACCAGAGTGGCACATACCTGTAATCCCAGCCATCCGGGGAGGCAGAGGCAGGAGGATCACAAGTTCAAAAACAGACTCAGCAAGTGAGCGAGGCCCTGTCTGAAAAAATAAAAAGGGCTAGGAATGTGGCTCCGTGGTTAAGCAGCCCTGGGGTTAGTACCCAGAACCAAAAACAAGCAAGAACTAGAAAGGCATTCCATAGATGAATTGGAAAGCAGATTAGATGGAGCTAAAAAGGAGAAGGAATAGAATAAAATAGATGTAAGGAAATTTTCTCAAATGCTTTGAATGGAGTGACACAAAGATTAAAAATATTTAAACAAGAGACCTGGAAGATAAAATGTTGAATGGCTGTGATCATAGTAGGCTACTTTTTGCCCAAGAAAGAGGAAAAGAAGACTAAATATGGGCTTGTATTTCATTTCCATAACAAATTCAAAAAATTTACAAGAAATAAGTGGATTAAAAAGTAGGGGCTGGGGTTGTAGCTCAGCGATAGGGCACTCGCCTAGCAAGTGCAAGGCCCTGGGTTCGATCCTCAGCACCACATAAAAATAAATAAATAAAGGTCCATTGACAACTAAAACAATAAAAAAAAAAAAAAAAAAAAAAAGTAGTACATCCATTTGAATGTGCCCGTGGTGGGGAAATGGTAGACAGGGGCAGGGAGGGACTGAGGCCTGAACTACTGTACATATTTTGTATGGTTTAATTGACAAAATATCTGTGAGTCTGGATCCTCTGGGAAGCAGAAGCCAAGATGGAGGTGGACATTCAGGGACTGACAGGGAGATGCTGCTGAGGGGGGAAAGGGACGGAGACCCAGGAGTTGGAGGGCTCGCTGCAGAGGGGGGGTTGCCTACGCACAGATGCCACATGCAGCACAGTTCTGCAAGGTCGGGCCGGCCCATGAGGCAACCTCAAGCCCGAGCAGCCCCTCGGAGGAGTCACACGTCGCGCAGAAGTGGGTCGGCCTTGGGATCCCGGCCCAGCTGAGTCAGCAGCTGAGAGCAGCCTTTGTGGAGCGTGGCCTCCATGCTAACGCTGCTGCCTGCTGCCGCCTAGATTCCCAGAGCCGCGCTGAGGCCATCTGTCAGTGGCGCTCCCTGTAGCAAAAGATCTGCGTGGCAGGTTCTCATAGGCGCCACTCCATAGCACCGAATTTTGCTTTGAAACAAAGGCCAAATAAAGACATTTTCCGGACAAAGACTGAAGGAGCCTAGCACTCTGACACTGTCATCCTAAGGACCTCTAAAGCATTCACTGTATTTTGAATCCTGAAGGACAGTATAGGATATGAAAAGCCATGCTAGCAAACAAAGTGAGGAATATATGGGGAAAAAATTGATAAATATGCAGATAAATCTAGAGTTAAATCTAGATTTAGATTTAGATAAATCTAATAAATAAATACATTTAAATCTCTTTAGATAAATTTGTTTAAATTTAGCTATTTATCTAGATTTAAATCTGGATTTAGATAAATCTATAGTTGGTTTTGTTTTGTTTTGTTTTTGGTACCAGGGATTGAACTCAGGGGCACTCGACCACTGAGCCCCATCCCCAGCCCTATTTTGTATTTTATTTAGAGACAGGGTCTCACTGAGTTGCTTAGGGCCTCACTGTGCTGAGGCTGGCTTTGAATTCACAATCCTCCTGTCTCAGCCTCCGGAGCTGCTGGGATTACAGGTGTGCACCACCACGCCCAGCCCAGTAAAACTATAGTTTTGACTACAAAAATAATAAATGACAATAATTATTAATTAAGGTAGAAATAAAATATTATCAATAACATGTAAAACTGAGAGGGAAAATTGGAGGTCAAATATTTTAAGACCCATGAATCTGTGAGAGAATGATAAAGATCTAGATTGGCTTCTGGCTTCAAGCCAAGTATCTTAAAAATTTAAGATAAACACTTAAAAGGAAAAAAGAAAGAAAAAAAAACAGAGATAACAAGAGTACAGACCAGAAGTAGGAAAGGAAGGAAAGAGTAAAATGCAGTCAATTCACTTGTTTGAATGAAATGAGGGGGGAGGATAAAGAAAAGGGACAGGAAATAGAAAGCACAAATTATAAGCTGGGAGTGGTGGTGCACCCCTGTAATCACAGCAGCTGGGGAGACTGAGGCAGGAGGATCACAAGTTCAAAGCCAGCCTCAGCACAGTGAGGCCCTAAGCAACTCAGTGAGACCCTGTCTCTAAATAAAATACAAAATAGGGCTGGGGATGGGGCTCAGTGGTCGAGTGCCCCTGAGTTCAATCCCTGGTACCAAAGAAAGAAAAAGAAATTGCCTATGGTAGTAGAAATAAATTCTAATTTATCAGTAATCATAAATAGACATTATTGGATAACTAAGGTTATCCTCCTTGTAAAGGAACTGAATGAATTGTGATCAATTCCTTTAATTCTTCCTTGAAATTGTGTGTCATTTAGGATTGTTATACTTTCTTTTACTTTAAAAAAAAATTTTTAGTTGTAGATGGACACATACTTTTATTTATTTATTTTGTGTGGTGCTGAGGATCAAACCTAGTGCCTCATATGTGCTAGGCAAGTGCTCCACTACTGAGCCTCAGCCCCAGCCCCTTGTTATACTTTCTTGAAGAAGTTACCCTATTATGGTTGTGAAATGTTCCCCTTTATCTCTGAAAATACTTTTTCTTGAAATTTATTTTATATTAATAGCTCCTCTTCAGATTTCTCATGCTTACTTTCCTCATCTTTTGCTTTTAACTTATTGGTGTATTGATATTTAAAGTGTGACATATTGGGCTGGGCTTGTGACTCAATGGTAGAGTACTTGCCTAGCATGTATGAAGCACTGGGTTCGATTCTCAGCACTGCATATAGTCCATTGACAACTAAAAAAAAATTTTAAAAATAAAAAAGAAAGTGTGACATGTGTATAGAACAGATTTGTTTTATTATTTGTTAAAAACTTTTTATTTTGCAAGTAAAAATTCTCTCATCAGTTAAAAAAAGGAATTGTGTGTGTGTGTGTGTGTGTGTGTGTGTGTATACATTCATGCTTTTAGTATGCAGTCGTCCTCTTAAGGTATTGTAGACAAGTTTATGTTTTTGTTCATTTATGAAATTGGTTTATTATTGAGTTTACAAGAGTTCTTTGTATATTCTGGATGTATAAGTCATTTATCTAAATGTGTTATTTTTAAATATTTTCTTCCAGTTTCTGACTTTTTAGTTTCCTAGTAGTGTCACTTGAAATTCAAAAGCTTTAAATATTAATGATCCGCATTTATTAACTTCTTTTATGAACATGCTTTTGAGATTGTATCTAAGGAATCTTTTCCTGAGGTCATTAAGATTTTCTCCTGTTTTTTCTGTTTGTTTTATTGTTGAAGTGTGTTTGTTTTGCAGCACTGGGGATTGAATCCAGGGGTGCTTTACTATGGAACCACACCACCAGCCCTTGTTTTTTTTTTTTTTTTTTTTTTTTTTTTTGGTACTGGGGATTGAACTCAGGGGCACTTGACCACTGAGCCACATCTCCAGCCCTATTTTTTTTTTTTTTTTTTGGTGCTGGGGATTGAACCAGGGCCTTGTGCGTGCAAGGCAAGCACTCTACCATCTGAGCTAGATCCCCAGCCCTATTTTGTATTGTCTCACTGAGTTGCTTAGCACCTTACCCTTGCTGAGGCTGGCTTTGAACTTGCGATCCTCCTGCCTCAGCCTCCTGAATTACTGGGATCATTGACATGCACCACCATGCCCTGCTGGTTTTCTCCTGTTTTTTAAATTTTTCAGTTGACGAATAATAATTGTATGTATTTATGGAATACAATGTGATATTTGATATGTGCTTATATTATGGAATGATTAAGTCAACAGAAGTAAACATCTTGAGACAAATTGAAATGGAAACATAACACACCAAAACATATGGGATGAAGAAAGAAAAGCTCTAAGAGGGAAGTTTAGAACAATAAATGCCTACATCAAAAAACAAGAGAGATCTCAAATTTAAAACCTAACATTATACCTCAAAAAGCCAGCAAGAGAGCAAACCAAGCCCAAAGTCAATGCAAGGAAGGAAATGATAAAGATTAGAGCAGAAGTAAATGAAATAGAGACTACAAAGATGATAGAACAGATCAACAAAAAGCTGGGCATGATGGCTCAGGCCTATCATTCCAGCCACTTGGGAAATTGATGCCGAAGATCCCAAGTTCAAGGCCAGCCTCAGCAATTTAGCAAGGCCCTAAGCAACTTAGCAAGACCCTGTCTCAAAAATAGAAGAACTGGGGATGTGGTTGAGTGGTTAAATACCCCTAAGTTTGATCCCTGTTACCAGAAAGGGGAAAAAGAAAACAAAAACAAAACTAAGTGTTGGTTTTTTTAAAAGAAACAAAATCAACAAACTTTTTAGCAAGACTAAGAAAAAAAAAGACACAAATTCAGAAATGAAAGAGGAGACATGACGGCTGATACTACAGAAATGTAAAGGAGCCTAAATGACTGCTAAGAACAATTATACAAGAACAAATTGGAGGGCTGGGGATGTGGCTCAAGTGGTGGCGTGCTTGCCTGGCATGCGTGCGGCCCGGGTTCGATCCTCAGCACCACATACAAACGGAGATGTTGTGTCCGCCGAGAACTAAAAAATAAAGATTGAAAAATTCTCTCTCTCTCTCTCTTTCTCTCTCTGTCTCTCACTCTCTCTTAAAAAAAAAAAAAAAAAAAAAAAAAAAAAAAAAAAAGAACAAATTGGATACCCTAGAAGAAATAGATGAATTCCTAGGAATATATAACCTGCCAAGTGAACCATGCAGAAACAAAATCTGAACAGACCATAATTACTACTAGATTGAATCAGTAAGCAAAAACCTCCCCACAAAGCGTCTGCTATGGGATGCAGGCTGACAAATGTGACCCAGTGAAGACACATGGGCAATCCCCTGTGCCTTTGGGGGTTGCTCCCAGACTGCCTCTGAGGTCTGAAATCGAGCTTCTCCTTTGAGAATCCATGGAACATAGAGGCCAGCAAACTTGACCTGGTAGTATAGCTAAGGAAGTCTCTCTGTGAGTCCCTGCGCAAACAGTAGCAATTTGCAGGGGACTGGAGCTGAGTTACAGGATAACTTTCTGATCCACTACTCAGACTCATGTTGGCTGGCTTGTCTGCCAAGGTACTCATTCGCCCGATTCCTCCAGTACCCCTTGATGAATGGTTTTCATAGAATGGCTCAAGGCCAAAAGAGTTACAACCAAGCGCTTTGGGGAATGAGTCCGTTCCTGGGTCGGAGGCTAGGATAGTGACCAGCTGGTGTGACACCTAGGTGTGGGTCTGCACTTTCAAAATGACTCTCCTGCCCTTGGATTTCACTCTGGTTTCACAGCCTCCTAAGTGAATTCCAAGACTTCCCCCAAACACTTCAGTTCATAGATAGGTACAGAAATCTCCTCATGGGGGGCAGGGGGTGTATAAGCAGAAGAACTTCTATTCTTGCTCTGTTTTTTGTTACAAGCTTTATAGATTTAGATTGTACATTTAGGCCTCTGATCGACTTTAAGTTCATTTTCAGGTATGATGTGCATTCAGATATTTAATTTTTCCAATACTATTTGTTAAAAAGTCTATCTGTCCTTTCCCCATTGAAAAGCCTTGGCACTTTCGTCAAAAATGGGCCATAAACATAATAGTTTACTTCTAGATTTTCAATTCTGTTCCACTGATCTATATGTCTATGTCAGTACTAAACTGTATTGATAAATGAGCACTATAATAAGTTTTGAAATTGAGAAGTGAAAGTCCTTCAACTCTGTTCTTCATTTTCAGGATTGTTTTGGATATACTAAGTGGTTGAAGCAGGCCTCAAACTTGTGATCCTCCTGCCTCAGCTTCCCAAGCCGCTGGGATTACAGGCATGCACCACTGCAATGTGGCTCTTTATCCTCAAAGGATGCTTTGGCTGATTGGTTCCAAGAGCTCATATGACCCAGACTGTTTGTGTCCTCTTGTGACTTTGTGTGTGTGTGTGTGTGTGTGGTGCTGGGGATTGAACCCAGGGCCTTGTGCATGTGAGGCAAGCACTCTACCAACTGAGCTATGTCCCCAGCCTTCCTTTCTGCCTTTTTTCAGACTGAGGTCATTGGAGTGTTAAACCCCCTACACTATTAGCTCCTGTTCTTACTTTGGCTTTCTGAGCTTTCTGTAACTACCCATTGGTTATTTTGTTGTTCCCAGGTCAGTGAGATGCCCTCTTGCTTCTCTGAGTTCTTTCTGCATATATGCTGAGATTGCAAGTCTTGGAGCTCTCACTTTATTGTCCAACTGACTTGTACTTTATTTTATTTATTTATTTAGGTACAAGAGATTGAACTCGGGGGCACTCAACCACTGAGCCCCAGCCCCAGCCCTATTTTGTATTTTATTTAGAGACAGGGTCTCACTGAGTTGCTTAGGGCCTCACCATTGCTGAGGCTAGCTTTGAACTGGCGATCCTCCTGCCTCAGCCTCCTGAGCCGCTGAGATTACCATGCACCACCATGCCCTGCTATATTTTATTTTTTTGAGAGGGATAATTTATCATCTAGTTTTGTTGTGCAGATACCTCCTACTTTAAAAGAAACCTGGCAGTTGAATAACTTGAACATGAAACTGGGAGACCAAAGAGCAAAAGTGAAATATGTCAACTTCTGGTACTATGACTCTCTCTCTCTCTCTCTCTCTCTCTCTGTGTGTGTGTGTGTGTGTGTGTGTGTGTAAGAGAAAATCCCTTTTCTTGGATCACATCCTCTGTGTACCAGGTGGCAGAAATAATTGCGAATGGACAGGGAGTACACAAACAACAAAAAGGTGACTCTCTTCACCTCTCCTCCTCCCACGACTACTTTGACTTGCTAATTTAAAAAATAAATGAAAACTAAGTTACATTGGGGAACCTGGAATCATATTGCAGGCAGGTCGTTACAGGTGGGGAAGAGAGGAGATTACTGAGCCGACTCACTGATGTTGCAACAGATGTAATCTGAAGCTTTCAAATAAAGATGTTTGAGGTTCTTATCATCGGGGATAATGACAGCTGTTATTATACTGCATATTTTTGTCCTAGGAGAGAGACCTGGAAAGTAGGTTTTACTCAAAACTGCTACCAGTAGACAAATAAAATAAGTGAATGATTATACCTGGGTGCATGTGTTTCTCAAAAAACAAAAAACGTCTAACAAATGTGAAACCAGTCCCAGTAATCTACAGGCTTTAGGGGAATCCTGATAAGCCAAATAACTAACTGAGCCTTAAGATGATTTATAAGAAGGTAAATATATAGATTCAATTTTAAAAATAAACATTTTAAAATCTGGCATGCTCTGCGATTAGAATTCTCGTGACCAAAGTAAGGAATTTCCATTTTAAAAAGTGAAATGTTGGTCTTGTGGATATTTCAAACCCTCCTCCACACACACTATTCTTATCCCAAGATTTTTATTTCAGCCATCATGTAACATTTCTCCACAAATAACTTTATGCTTTTGTCTTTAAATCTCCAAATGCTTAAAATGGTGAATTTTTAACCTTAAAAAAGATTTCTCATACACTTAGTAATTTAAGGTGTCCAAATGTGGGAGTGTAACACACAATTCATGAGCTGAGAGTAACTTTTAAAAAAACTATAAATAATCAAAAGCATAAGGATTGACAAGAAGCATTTGTCTTGAATGCTGAGCCTCCATAATAAAAAGTAGAGGTTATTCTTCTCTATTCATTATATTTTATTTAGAATGCACAGGAAACACATGCTTACAAAACATTTTTAATGTACACACCTTAAAAAACACATCTTAATTTTTATATATAGTAAATATACATATTTAGTTGTAGATGGACACGATACCTATGTTTTATTCATTTTATGTGGTGCTGAGGATCAAACCCAGTGCCTTACACATGCTAGACAAGTGCTCTACTACTGAGCCACAACCCCAGCCCCCAAATCTTGATATTTAAATCAACCAAGTTTCAAATATTTCTCTGACCACCTCATATATTCCAGGTAAGTATCATAATATGTGGATATGCTTTAAAATTATGGGAAGATTAATTAGAAATTTAACTCAGGAATGTTGATAATATATTGCAGAGTGATGATGTCCAAATAACTTGAAAATCCAACTTAATAGACAACTGCCTTACAAACACCAACAAGCAGTACCCGTCTTTGAGGAACATAGCTGCTAGTTCCAGAAGCTTCCTCTACTCTTTCTCCATCCTACCAACACAATTTGTACATGGGGTCAACCAAGAGAGATTTATAATAAGCAGAGCTTGATGAATACAGCTATGTCTAATAATCTCTCTAAGAAATACTTATTTCCCTTGAGTCTATGCAAAGTTGAGATAACACTGAAAAGGAGATTACAGTAAAAGATTAGATTTCCTGGATATTAAGCAGTCTTCCAGTTTTTAGAGCCAGGAGTAGGAGCAAAGGTAAATAAAGCAAGAAGGGAAAGAGATCATAAAAGGATTGTTGAGAGGAATAAGAAATATACATACCCAAGAACAAAACAAACCAAGCCCTGCCTTCTCAAGATTTACTCCCTGAAGCAGGAAAACCCCACATTCACAACTCCTATCAACACATGGAATGGGGATCCGATGGACAATATTATCTTTCATTATTTAGAATTATACTTACAGATAGTATTGAAAGTCGGTGATTGAAGGATGTGGAAGAGGGCTGGGGATGTGGCTCAGGCGGTAGCGCGCTGGCCTGGCATGCGTGCGGCCCGGGTTCGATCCTCAGCACCACATACCAACAAAGATGTTGTGTCCGCCGAGAACTAAGAAGGATGTGGAAGAAATAGCTTGTCGAAAGTATTTGCCTGGTAAGTACCATTATAATCCTTAAAGCATAATATTCAGCCAACAGTTCCCTATTGAAATGCAATTAAAGTAAGCCACATGATTCATTGAAAATACTTACTGAGTACCTGCTGTAAGCCAAGGATGGTTCTAATACACCAAGACAAAACAGGAAAGAAAACAGGTAAAAATTCCTACCTGCAGCAGTTACCTTATGTAATTTACTTATTTATCTGGTTTGTTGATTTATTGTTGTCTATCTCATCCCACTAGAATGCAAGTCCTGTGCAGGCATGAGCTTTATTTTTCATTTGCTTATGCATCACATACTGTTACCAGGCACATAGTAAATGCTCAATAAATGTTTGCTGCATGAACATATTTTTATGGCATAAAGAACAAAAATGTCTGTTGCATAAGTACAAGCACTTAGTTTGCAGTGTGTGCCAGCATTGGGGACAATGACAAGATATAGTGCATAAAGAAATACGGAGAGAAATGCCAACTAACCATTGGCATAACACCACCCTGTGGGAACACAGAAGTAAATTGTCCTTGTATGCTTCATGTTTTATGTGGTTTTTGAAGTGCCTTTGTACCCAGAGTATAATATAGAGAAAGATTTCTTTTTTTTTTTAATTTTTTTAATATTTATTTTTTAGTTCTCGGCGGACACAACATCTTTGTTGGTATGTGGTGCTGAGGATCGAACCCGGGCCGCACGCATGCCAGGCGAGCGCGCTACCGCTTGAGCCACATCCCCAGCCCTTGAGAAAGATTTCTGTTACATGTGTTTACCTGAAGCATGTATGTCTGTAGAACTACCTAGATTTTTTACAGGGCTCACCAGAGCAGGGATTCTGATATTAAGCCATATGATTTTTTAAAGCATCCTCAGCACTGAGGTTCACATGCCCACCACTATGAGAATCACTACTAAAGATTTTATGTTTTTAATTTCTTAAAGACTGTTTTAAGGAAGCATTAAAATTGTATTCATTTGGCCAGACCAGAGAAATCAGTTTCTCAATATTTTTTATACAACATGTTGCGTATTCTCTGACAAGTCCTTAAGTCCTGGGGAAAAGTGAAGCCGTTGTGACACAGTGACCCTCTTTTCCAGGACATTCAACTAACCATCACATTCTCTTCTCCAGATTGGAAAACTTGAGAAAGGGCATATTCTCTACAAACACCAGTTCCAATTCCCAATGCTTACAAGGGTGATTTATTCAAAAACAATACAGACTGAATTGCTATTTAAAGTCTGGAACTCATACTGCTTTGTGCTTAAATGTGCACTGCTCTGCTAATAAGCTGGACATTCTCATGATGAATAAATACATTTTTCTTTTTGTAACAGAGAACAATTAATACGTGCCTTTCCTGTCCTCAAAGACACAATTGTTACCATCCTAACCTGATAAGTTACAACTGAATTCATTATCTCAGTCACACAAGGCAAGGGATCCACTGCAGGAAACAACTTTTTTTTTTTTTTTTTTTTTTTTTTGTAGTTGTAGATGGACAGAATGCCTTTATTTTGTTTGTTTTTTAATTTTTTTTTTTATTTTTATGTGATGCTGAGGATCGAACCCAGTTCCTCATAGCATGCTAGGCAAGCGCTCTGCCACTAAACTACAGGCCTAGCCTAAAAGCTGCATATTTTAAAAGATTTCTTGACTTTTGTATCTTAGGGGAAAAGCAATCATTGATCTTGCTTGTGACAGATGAACTGATCCAATAGGTTATCATTTTTTTCCCTTCTAATTCACATACAATATATATATTTTTAAATCTTTTAGTTGTTGATGGACCTTTATTTTTTTAAATATTTTTTTTTTAGTTATAGGTGACACAATAAATTTTATATTTATGTGGTGCTGAGGATCGAACTCAGTGCCCCAGGCATGCTAGGCGAGTGCCCTACCTCTGAGCCACAACCCCAGGCTCACATACAATATTATGGACACTTTTGTGTGCATACACTTCTGTGAATTTTACAACACCCCCCCCCACACACCATCCCCACCCCCCACACCTCCGTCCTTGTAGCCCGGGTTGGCAAACTACTTCTGAGTCAAATCTTGTGTGTGGCCTGGTTTTTTAGGGCCCAGAAGCTAGGAATGGCTTTTACATTTTAAAAGAATTATGAAAAGAACAAAAGAAACAAAAATATGGGGTAAAAACCATATGTGGTCCACAGAGCCTAAAATTTTTACTATCTGGCCCTCTATAGAAAAAGTTTGCTGATACTTGCTTTAGAATCTCATCCTCTCCCTGACCTCTAACTCCTAGAAACCACCAATCTGTTCTCTCATAATAGTTTTGTCTTTTAGAAAATTTTATATAAGTGGAATCATACAGGATATAGCTTTTTGAGACTTTTGAGCACTATGCCTTTGAAGTTCATCTATGTTGTTGCATGTATCAATAGTCTTTTGTTTTGATTGTCCAAATAGAATTTCATTGTATGGATGTCTTACCGTTTGTTAATACATTCACCAATTTAGGGATATAAATAGACAGATAAAGAGATAGATAGATAGATACATTATTTTTTATTGTTGTTGTTTTTTTGTTTGTTTGTCTGTTTTGTTTTTTTTTTGGTACCAGGGATTGAACCCAGGGTGCTCAACCACTGAGCCACATCCCCAGCTCTTTTTTATATTTTATTTAGAGACAGGGTCTCATTGAGTTGCTTGGCATCTCACTAAATTGCTGAGGCTGACTTTGAACTCAGGATCTTCCTGCCTCAGCCTCCCAAAGTGCTGGGATTACAGGTGTGAGCCACCACACCCAGCTCAGGGATATTTGGGTTGTTTTGTTTGTCGGTTATGGATAGAACTCCTATGAACATGCATGTACAGATTTTTTTGATGACTATAAGTTTATTTCTTTAGGGTAGATACCTAGGACTGGGATTACTGGGTTGTATGATATGTTTATATTTAACATTAATTTTAAAAACCCACCAAACTATTTATTGGAGTGGTATTCCAATAAAAAATGAACTTGTTGTTGGTAATATAAATTTGTATTTTAGCCATTCTAGGTGTATAATACTATCTCATTGTAGTTTTAATTTGCATGTCCTTAATAGCTAATGTTAAACATTTTTTTCACGTACTTATTTGTCATCTGTATATCCTCTTTGGTGAAGTGTCTATTCAAGTCTTTTGCCATTTTTTTTTAGAAAAACAACTTTTTGTTAAAAAAATAATTATGCCCGGTGCAGTATCACATGCGTGATCCCAGAGGTTCAAGAGGCTGAGGCAGGAGGATCTCAAGTTCAAAGCCAGCCTGAGCAATTTAGTAGAGCCCTAAGCAACTCAGTGAGACCCATCTCAAAATAAAAAATAACAAGGGCTGGGGATGTGGCTCAGTGCTTAAGCACCCACCCCTAGGTTTAATCCCTGGTACAAAAAGAAAAAAGAAATAATGACAAAGTCACAGGAAGTTACAAAGACAGGCCTCATGTACCTTCTACCCAGTTCTACCCAGTTTCCTCCATGGTCACATTTTAATAACTATAGTACAATATCAAAATCAGAAGTTGATGTTAGTATGATATATGTGTATAGTTCTATACCATATTGTCACTTGTACAGATTTGTGTAACCCATAGTATGGATACATTATAGCATTTTTAACCAACTTTTTTTTTTTTTTTTTTTTGTACCACGATTGAACACAGGGTCACTCAACCACTGAGCCATATCCCCAGGCATTTGTGTGTGTGTGTGTGTGTGTGTGTGTGTGTATTTTATTTAGAGACAGGGTCTCACTGAGTTACTTAAGGCCTTGCTAAGTTGCTGAGGCTGGCTTTGAACCCGCAATCCTCCAGCCTCAGCCTCCCGAGCCGCTGGGATTACAGGCATGTGCCACCACACCCGGCCTTAACCAAACAACTATTGAGGAGAATTTTGAATGTTTCAGGTTTTAGGATGTTGCAAATAAGGTTGCGGGGATCATTTGTGTAGCAGTCTGTTTGGACATAAATTTTCATTTCTCTGGACTAACCACCCAGTAGTGTGATTGCTGGGTTGTATTTTAAGTTTTTGCCAGTTTTAAAATTTGGGCTGTTTTCTTACTGTTTAGTTTTGAGGGTTCTTATATATATGGATACATGGCCTTTATGATTTAATAAGTCCTAGTTTTGGTGTCATGTCTAAGAAATCTTTGCCTAATTATTGATGATGGTGATTTTCTCCTGTTTCTTCCTGAAAGATTTATAGTTTTGTTTTACATTTAGATATGGACTCCATTTTGAGTTAATTTTCGGATAAGTTATGAGTTTTAGATCCAGACTGTCTCTTTTGTATATGGATGATCTCCAATTGTTTTAATGCCATTTATTGAATAATCTAGTCTTCCTCCATTGAATTGTGAAATGTGGCATATAATACAACAAAATTATGTTTGGCATTAAAACAAGGAATGAGGTACTAAAACATACTGCAACGTGGGTGGAACTTGAAAATATTATACTAAGTGAAAGAAGCCAGTCTCAGAAGATCGCATTCTGCATTGACTCCGTTTATATGAAATGTCCAGAGTAGGCAAGCCCAGAGAGACAGGAAGCAGGTTAGTGGTCATGTCGTCTACAGCTGTGGGTTTGGGGAGAAAAATCAAGAGTGGCTACTAATTAGTTAGTACAAAGTTTGTTTTTGTTGGGATAAAACTATTCTAAAATAGACTGTGGTAAGGGTTGCAGAATTTTTTGTTCTTTTTTGGGGGGTTGGGGAGGTACCGGGGATTGAACTCAGGGGCAGGCAACCATTGAGCCACATCTCCAGCCCTTTTTAATATTTTATTTAGAGACAGGGTCTCACTAAGTTGCTTAGGGACTCTCTAAGTTGCTGAGGCTGCCCTTGAATTTGCAATTGTCCTACCTCAGCCTCCCAAGCTGCTGGGATCACAGGCATGCGCCACCAAGATACAAAAAACACAAATTGTATACTTGAAAAGGGTGAATTGTATAATATGTAATTATATTTCAATAAACCTGGTTTAAAAAATTTTTAAAGAAAAATGTTAGCAGTGACAGCATAGCAACAACAAAAACTAAGGATAGTTGAACAAGAGGTTAGCAGTTGGGGGCAATTTTTATATCAGAGCAATAGTACAAGCAAGAGTTACTCAGAAGGCAAAGGAGTGAGTTTATAAAATGTTTAGTGAGTTATAAACATAAAGTTCCTTTAAATAACCCAAGCCTATCATTCACATAACTGTACTAGGAGTGTAAATGACATAATCTTTGTGAAAAGGAGCATTTTATTAATGTATATCTAGAGTTTAAAAATTGATATATTAATAATATCAGGTCTTATGTTCCATGAGTATATTGTATCTTTCCACTTTTAAAAATATGTTTTTACAAGGAGAGAAATGAATTACAGTAGATGGGGTAGAGAGAGAAGATGGGAGGGGAGGGGGGGATAGTAGGGGATAGGAAAGGTAGCAGAATACAACAATTACTAATAGGGCATTATGTAAAATTGTGGATGTGTAACCGACGTGATTCTGCAATCTGCATTTGGGGTAAAATTGGGGGTTCATAACCCACTTCAATCTAATGTATGAAATATGATATGTCAAGAGCTTTGTAATGTTGTGAACAACCAATAAAAAAAATTTAAAAAAATAAAAAAAAAGAACACTTATAGACCCAGAAAAAAAATTAAAATATGTTTTTAGATGTTGGACTTTTATTTTATTCATTTATTTATATGCAGTGCCTCACACAGGCTGGGCAAGTGCTCTACCACTGTGCCACAACCCCAGCCCCTATCTTTCCACTTTTAAGTCTTGTTTAATTTACATCAGTAATGTGTTATAGTTTTTTGGTTCTGTTTTTGCATACTAGGGGACAAACCCAGGGCCTCACACATGCTAGGTAAGTGATCTCCCACTGAGCTACCTCCCCAGCCTTGTTTTATAGTTTTTAGTATGCATACATTTCAAATCTTCTGTCATTTATTGTTAAGCTTTTCATATTCTTGATGCCACTCTAAATGACATTTTAAATTTTAATTTCTGATTATTGCTAGTATGTAAAAACACAAGTGATTTTTTTTTTCCTTTTTGGTACAAGGGATTGAACTCAGGGGGACTCAGCTACTGAGCCCCATCCCCAGCCCTATTTTGTATTTTATTTAGAGACAGGGTCTCACTGAGTTGCTTAGGGCCTCATAGTTGCTGAGGCTGGCTTTAAACTCGAGATCCTCCTGTCTCAGCCTCCTGAGCCTCTGGGATTACAGGCGTGCGTCACCGTTCCCAGCAGTACTAGTGATTTTTACATATTGATTCAAACTTTCATTCCTGGGACAAGCTTCATTTGGTTATTTCTGATATTTGTAATTGTGTGTGTGTGTGTGTGTGTGTGTGTGTGTGTGTGTGTGTGTCTCGAGGGTTCCTGTTTTTCAGCATGGTAAGTTTAATTAAAGCAGTACCTCACTAGATACCAAATCTACTGGAGTCTTGATCTTGGATTGCTCAGCCTCCAGAACCATAGGAAATAAATTCTTGCTGTTTATAAACTACTCAGTTCATAGTATTTTGTTTTAGTAATTAAAACATTAATCCAAATACATACTATTTCCAGTGCTCTTCCTTTGTATACATCCATATTTCCTTCTCGTACCTTTTTACTTCTTCCCAAAAAATTTCTTTTAACATTTCTCATAGTGATGATCTACTGGTGATGAATTCTTTTACTTTTTGTATGTCTCAAAATTATTCTGACCTTAGTAGTGGTGAGTGCCTGTAATCCCAGCAGCTTGAGAGGCTGAGGAAGGAGGATCGTGATCTCAAAAACAGCCTCAGCAACGTAGCAAGTCCCTAAGCAACTTAGCGAGACCCTTTCTCAAAATAAAAAATAAAAAGGGCTAGGGATATGGCTCAGTGGTTAAGGGGCCCTGAGTTCAATCCCTGGTGCCAGAAAGAAAGAAAGAAAGAAAGAAAGAAAGAAAGAAAGAAAGGAAGGAAGGAAAAGAAAAGAAAAGAAAATTGCTTTGTATTATTTTGGAATGCTTTTGCTGGTTATGGAATTTTAGTTTGATCTTTTTTTTTTTTAGTACTTTAAAGATACTGTCATGCTATTGACTTGCATACATTGTTTCTGATGAGAAATATGCTTTCATCCTTATCTTTGTTCCCTAGGGCAATCAGTTAGGAAGATCACAAGCAGAGTGGAACTCATGGGCACAATGTAATCCATAGGTGGAATTTCTTCTCTGTCTCAGGGAAGCCTCAACCCTTCTCTTAATATTTTCCAACTGATTAATTAAATCCATCCAGATTATTCAGGGTAATGTCTCTTGCTTAAAATTCACTGATTAGGGATTTTATAATTGCAACATCCCTTCACAGCAACAGGTAGGTTTGTATTTGATTGAATAACCAAAGGTCATAATCTAGGCAGTGTGACTTATCAAAAAGCCATCACAGGGCCAGGTGCAATGGTGCACACCTGTGACCCCAGTGACTGCAGAGGCAGAGGAAGGAGGATAATAAGTTCAAGACCAGCTTGGATAACTTAGCAAGACCCATCTCACAATAAATAAAGAAGGGTTGGGAGTGTGGCTCAGTGGTAAAGGGCCTCTGGGTTCAATCCCCAGGACTGGAAAAAATTTTTTAAAAAGCCATCACCAATTATTAGGCAAAACCAGAGCATTTTCATTAAGAAGCAAGACTCTCCTGCATATTCTTGTAATGTCCTTTTTTTTTTTTTTTTTTTTTTTTGGTGCCAGGGATTGAACCCAGGGGTGCTTAACCACTGAGCCTCATCCCCGGTTCTTTTTTATATTTTATTTAAAGACAAAGTCTAGCTAAGTCACTTAAGGCCTTGCTAAGTTGCTGAGGCTGGCTTTGAACTTGCAATCCTCCTTTCTCAGCCTCCCAAGCCACTGGAATTACAGGTGTGCGCCACCACACTCTCGGCTCTAAGGTGCTTTTGAATTATGAGTTTTCAGTTGGGCCAAAGGAAATAGGCACTGTTAATCTTAGTTTTGTGTGAATACTGGGTACTATTTCCTCTAACCTTTTGAAATGCCTATTTTCCCACTCATGCATCCTTTTCTCACTTGCTTGTGCTGATTGGACTGCTGAATACTACAGGGGACCCTCTGCAGATCTCTAGAGTGCCCACCCGGGGAGCACTAGCTGCATCATCTCCCTAAACTGACATCCCCCTCCCCACTTCTATCTGCAGGACTCCACCTGGCTCCTCCTCCTTACACGTCAACCTGCAGACTCTCTCAGCAATTGCGGGGTTCACCTCATTTCTTTCTTGTCTCTCTGGGATCCCTCTCCTTCATTGCCACATACCCATGTCTTAAAGGCCATTTCATGTATTTTCTTGGGGGTTTTCTACCTTTTTCATTGTTGTTGTTCTTTTTAGATATACATGACAGTAGAGTGTGCTTTGACATATTAAACATACATGGAGTATCACTTATTCTAAGTAGGATCCCCTTCTTGTGGTTGTGCATGATGTGGAGTTTCACTGGTTGTGTATTCATGTATGAGCATAGGAAAGTTCTGTCCAGTTCATTCTACTGTCTTTCCTATTCCCATCCAACAGAAGTCACCAGTCACAAAATTAGGGACCTGTTGTTAAGTGAGATGTCTTTCGACAATCTGCAGCATTAATTCATACCTCCTACTCCATAACTCTTCTGGACTATGGAGTAGTCTTCTTTAGTCAGAATTTCAACAAGTATGTATTTTTTTTTCTTTTTTGGGGAAGGGGTACTGGGGATTGAACTCAGGGGCCGTTGACCACTGAGCCACATCCCCAGCTCTATTTTGTATTTTATTTAGAGACAGAGTCTCACTGAGTTGCTAAGTGATCTCCTCCTCCTCCTCCTCCTCCTCCTCCTCCTCCTCCTCCTTCTTTTTTCCAGCACTGGAGACTGAACCCAGTAGCACTCTACCACTGAGTCACAGCCTCAGCCCTTTTGTACTTTTTATTCTGACACGGGGTCTCACTAAATTGCCAAGACTGGCCTCGAACTTGTGATCCTCCTGCCTCAGCCTCCTGAGCTGCTGGGATTACAGGTGTGCGTCACCACACCTGGACTTAATGCTGTCTTTTTTTTTTTTTTAAAGACAATGATTTTTTTTTTTAAAGAGAGAGAGAGAGAGAGAGAGAGAGAGAGAGAGAGAGAGAGAGAGAGAATTTTTTTAATATTTATCTTTTAGTTCTCGGCGGACACAACATCTTTGTTGGTATGTGGTGCTGAGGATCGAACCCGGGCCGCACGCATGCCAGGCGAGCGCGCTACCGCTTGAGCCACATCCCCAGCCCCTTAATGCTGTCTTTTTATAGTAGTAGCCACATGTTTTTAGCCAGGGAGAATAAGTAACAACTATGAATCCTGTCTTTATATCCCACTATCCCAATGGCAACCCCAGCTCACCCTAATCTATATAGGGAGCTTGACCGTTTAAGGCTTCTTTTTGGTCTTTCCCTCTTGCCTTTGTCTCATGGAAAACAACAAAAGATCAAAGCATACTGTCTACCTCACTGGATCCCTGAAGAAGGTAAATGGTAGACCACACACTCTCATCAACCTCCTCTTCCTCTTTAGTTCACCTCCTTCCATGAGTTAGCAATACCAGCCTGGTATCAAGACTGCTTAGATTTTCCAAATTTCCTTGGTTGACAGAATTCACAGAACCCTTCGTTTCTCCGTACCTTTTCCATGATGCTCCAAGGCCAAAATGGAACCTAATAGTTCCATTTATTAAGAAATTGAATCCAAACAATT
This sequence comes from Spermophilus citellus, assembly GCF_964194105.1. Classification (NCBI taxonomy): domain Eukaryota; kingdom Metazoa; phylum Chordata; class Mammalia; order Rodentia; family Sciuridae; genus Spermophilus; species Spermophilus citellus. The sequence continues at coordinate 34,403,704 of NC_138190.1, forward strand.
TAATAGGTATTTATATATAATAATAGGTATTTATATATAACAGCTCACTAGCCACTTGAAAAAATAACACATGTTATTTTTTGAAAGAAAAAAACTATTAATTTTGTTCTTATATAACTACAGTTACTACCAGGTGTGGCGGTGCACACCTGTAATCCCAGCAACTTGGGAGTCTGAGGTAGGAGGCTTGCAAGTTCAAAGTCAGCCTCTGCAACTTAGCAAGGCCCTAAGCCACTCAGCGAGGCCCTGCCTCTAAATAAATAACCTTAAAAAGGGGTGGGGATGTGGCTCAGTGGTTAAGCACCCCTGGGTTCAATTCCCACTACTAAAAACAAAACAAAACAAAAAAACTACCGTTACCTACTAATGAGATGTGTGTACCTGCTGGGCAGGACAGTCTCTCAAATGCTGGAATCTGATTAGATAGCACCATACTCATTTCCTGTTCCACACTGATTTTCATTTGGCACTTGTTTTCTCACAGCAACTGTCAAAACCTCAGCTTTGTGAAGATATGGCATTGATGGAAGGAATGTAGTCTGATCTGTTTATTAGAGAAGATTCTAGAAAAGAGCCATACCAGAGATCCCTCAAGCTCCATGATGGTCAGCCCTTTTGGCTTTATAGATGAACAGCCTTTCTCCACATAGTAGAATATTAGTGTACTTGGTCATGGAGGACTCTGAGTAACAGCCACCACATTGTACACTTTATATATACTAAACTGTTACTTCCTTTCAAGTTGTTACCTTCAAAGGGGACTCGTGGTCACCTCTTAACATTTGTTCCTAGTACTTCCCCTTCCGATATCTCGGCCTCTGTCTGAACCCCATCAATTGCTGACGTTGCTCAGAGTCTCTTCCTGTGGCTCTGTTCTGGCTTTAAATAAACCCGCTGACAGAAGTAGCCCAGATGTGGAAGCTCCCGAACACCCACTTAACAGTCTCTGAGTAAGTTAGGATATGCACCTGCATGAGTACACAATTTCATTTGCCAAAATAAGTGTTTTAAACTTCATCTTTTTAGCATATTAAAAATTGAGACAATGAGCAGCCATTGGATTGTGGGAAACTTAATTTCAGCTTAAGAAACAGCAAGAAACCAAGTAATAGTAAATGCTTATAGTGCTTATACCTATTGAGAGAGCAACAGTAATCATAGTTCCATTTGCAGAAAATTTCTAGTCCAAAATTACAAGGTGGATTTTTTTTCAATGTGTGGTGGACACTGTGATGTGCTGTCTATAGCTCTCTTCAGTGAAGGACTTAGTGTCCCATCTTGCAGGAGCAGATACACATATTTCATATATAGGTACTGAGGTCACACTCTTCCCAGGGCAGCCCATATCCAATGAGCCAGACATGCACAGGTGTGAAATCCTAGCCATCTCAATGCACAAGGAGACCATTTAGCTCTGAAGCTCCCTTTGAGGGGGCCAAGACTCTTGTCATGCTTAAGTTGTTTCTCAGCTTCTCTCTGCACCCCTGCGAAGCAAGAAGGCTTCGATAGGGTTTAGTCCCAAGGACACTTAAGAAGCAGCATACATAATAAATTCCGTTGCAGAGTTTACTTCCTAAAGCATCCAAACAGCAACACAATGCTTTGCCTGCTTGGATAAGATTCCAGATATGTGGTAACTGTGTGCTTACTTTGCACAAAACCCTGCTATGAAGGAGGCTCATGGGTTCAAAGCCAGCATCAGCAACTTAGCAAGGTGCTAAGCAACTCAGTGAAACACTGTCTCTAAATAAAATACAAAATAGGGCTGGGGATGGGGCTCAGTGAGTTCAATCCAAGGAAGGAAGGGAGGGAGGAAAGGAGATGGGAGGGAGGGAGGCAGGAAGGGAGAGAGATAAGGAGGAAGGGAGGGAGGGAGGGAACTTTGCTATGAGTGATATTACTGTCACTTCTCTCATATTGTGGATTCCACTCTCAAATATCACCTGTGAGAAAACCAATTTGATAGATTAGATATAATGCCACCAAATGCCACAGTGAGTCTACCTATCAATCTGTTGACATCTAATTAATTTAAAAAGCCCATAGTGTTTGCCAAATATTCCGTTTCCTTCCTCCCAATAGCCAACCCCTTTGCAGCTAGGCAGAGCTGTGTGGTTAGTTCTGGCCAGCAGTCCTTGAGGGGAGGAGTCATTCGTGGTCTGAGGCCAGGAAAGCCCGGATGTTACTCTCCTGTTCCTATTCCTTTGCTGGGGGACTGAGGAAGCCATGTGGATCAAGCAGCAGTGATATAAGATGCCGAAGCCTGGGACAGCCTAGCTTCTGGTGACTGTGAGAAACAGATTTTTGTTGTATCAGGCCACAGAGATTTGAGGTTGTTACCTCACTCCTTATAACCAGCCTATCCTGACTAATATAATATAACATATAGTCACTATAAATAACATTTTAAGTTAAGCTATTTAAGTAGATGTATATTAAGTACATACATATGCATATGTTCCTGCTAAAAATTAAATATATCATGTATAAATTATATAAAGGCATAGTATATGTTATACAAGCAATATATTAAATACGTATATTTGAGATACATTTACTAAATACATTAAACACATATAATATACATCTCGTGCCTTAGCTATGACAGCTGTTTTTAATTTGGCTCACGTGCTTCCACACTGTTTCTGTCTGAAGATGTGAAAACATGGAACATATCATATAGCAACTGTGTGGCCAACATCAAGCTTTACCTTCATAAAGCGATTCCAAATCCCCAAATCCCCAGAGTGGAGTTAAAAACTCTTTTTGGAAGTTTGTCCTCAGTATTTTGCTCAGAGTAAAAGTTGCCTTGGCCTCACCTTCCTCTGCATCACATGGTCGTTGGTCTTGGCTGAATAGTTAAGAGTGAATCACTAGGAGGCCAGGAGATTTCCATCTCCTGTCTCTTGACAGTTGCTTCCCTTTGCCACAAAAGTTGAAGCCAGAAAAGAAAAGAAATTCCAAGACACATGTCCCCAAATGTCATTCAAGCAGGAATAGGTATTTTCCAATGTCCTCTTCTTGGTTTCCCCCACACACACCACAGCTAGATTGCTAGAGCGAATGCTCTCAGGGCCTTCCACTTACTCTCCTTGGTATCTCTGGAGTGTATCACTCATGGCTGTGAACTCTCTCTGTTCTGGATGAGGAATACTGCTGGAAATATGTGAAGATTAACAACCTCAGGGGTCATTCTCAGGGCCTCAATAAGGAATAAGAGTAGATAAATACTCCAGCCCCCCGGTCCCTCAGCAGGCAGATCTGAAATATGTTATACTCCGTGTTCCAGAGGGGCTTCTGCTGAATTGAGCCCCAGATGCTATTATGGTTTGGATCTAGGAATGCCTCTTCCACCAGACGTTAATGTGTTAGGCAATGCAGCAATATTCAAAGTGAAGAGATTGGATTATGAGGACTCTGGCTTCACTAGTGGATGGATCCTTTTGATGTATTAATAATTTGAATAGATTGAGAGGTGACTATAGGCAGGTGGGGCATGGTCTTGGAGACTCTTATCTGTCCCTGGCCCCTCACTGCCTCCTGACTACCATGAACTGAGCAGCTTTCCTCCTCCACACCCTTCCGCCATGATGTTTTGCCTCTTCTTGGGCCCAGAGCCATGGAATTAGCCATCTGTGGATTGAGACCTCTGAAACCATGAGCTGTGCGTGAACTTTTCCTCCTCTAAATTGTTCTTTTCAGTTATTTTTGGTCACAGTCATGAAAAATTGACTAACACAGTTGTCCAAAGTAATGATTTGCTGATTGATATGCCCTCTCAGACCCCACAAAATAACCTTCACCATGCTTTGTTTATTTTAAATTTTTAAAATTGTGATTCTGAAGGTCACACTGCTGCTGAAGACACATGTCTTCCGCTGTAACAGGCCCCTCGGGCCCAGTTTGGTGGAAAGATTTACAAACAGGACAGTGCAAAGGCCCAGATCTAGAGATAATGTGGGGTAGAGGTCATGCTTGTGTTTTCCCAGAGGGTGCATTTTTGTCCCATCTGGGTACCTGAACATACCATCAAACACGGAAGACCTGGAGCCAAAGTTCAAACAACTGAAGATCCAACCAAAGGGGTCAATCCCAACCCCCAGCAGAAACTGGAACCGAACAAGGAAAAAGGGCCCAAATCCTTTATTTTATTTTATTTTGGGGGAAGAATACCAGGGAATGAACTCAGGGGCACTTGACCACTGAGCCACATTCCCACCCTAGTTTGTATTTTATTTAGAGACAGGGTCTCACTGAGTTGCTGTTGAGGCTGCCTTTGAACTCAAGATCCTCTTGCCTCAGCCTCCCGAGACGCTGGGATTACAGGCATATATTTAAGGGTAAATATATAGGAAGGTTTCAGTATGGAAGCCTTCTTGAGGAAAATAGGATAAGAATGGGGAAAAAATTGTTTGGGGCTTGGCAGATTATGCTCATCTCAGAGCAGCTGTGTTTCAACCTAGGGCTTGAGCCACGACAGGGCACCAGCATGATCTGGGCTTTCTCAAACCCGGAAATCTCACCCAGGCGTTCCCAGAAAAAGCAGCCTTCCCTGCCTTATAATGGCTCTACCAAATCCATGGTTCACACACACTTCCAACACCCTTCATTGTCTTCCCTCCTTTCCTGTCTCACTTCCTCACTCTCTCACTTTGCTCCCTGGGATTAGCTCCCAAATAAACTATTTGTCTCTCAATCTTTGTCTAAAGGTCTGTTTTCTGGGGTGGGGAGGGGTCAGCCAAATAAAGACAATCATATCGCAGCAGCTCTGGAGGCTGAGGCAGGAAGATCTCAGGGCGGGAAGATCAACGCCAGCCTCAGCAACTTTGAGAGTCCCTAACCAGCTCAGTGAGACCCTGTTTCTAAATAAAATATTTTTAAAAAGGGCTGGGAATGGGGCTCAGTGGTTTAACCCCATGGGTTAAATCTTTTTACAAAAAAAAAAAAAAAAGAAAAAGAAAAGACCATCATAAGGAAATTTGATTTCTATCTGAAGTACTATCTTATATTTCTAAATACCAGAACTTACAATTTCTATCTAGGCCAGGATTTCTCCCTCACCTGAGATGTCAAGATAAGTCAGAAATATGTCAAAAATACTGATAGTTGTGAAGGATTTCCTTTGAAAGTACAAAGCAGAATAAATTTACAGTTACCCTGCAAATACTGCCATTCTCCCACTGATACTAGATGTGAACTTAACGGCTCACTAGGAATTATTCCCATTTGTGTCCCATCCTCTGCATTTCAGTTGTGAGAGTCCTAGGCAGGTTTTCCAAAAGCTCTTTTCTTTTTTTCATTAAAGGGTCTTCATTCAGTTATTCAACAAGCATTCATTAAGTGCTTATTGCAAGGTACAATGCTAGGCACTGGATGTCATGATAAGAGTATTTAAGGTGGACACGGTGCACCTACCTGTGATCTCAGGGGCTTGGGAGGCTGAGGCAGGAAGATCGCGAGTTCAAAGCCAGCCTCAGAAACTTAGTGAGGCCCTAAGCAACTCAGTGAGACCCTGTCTCTAAATAAAATACAAAAAGGGCTGGGGATGTGGCTTAATGGTTAAGCAACCCTGGGTTCAATCCCCGGTACCAAAAAAAAAAAAGTATTTAAATTATTTATGTGAGTAGTTGATAACTATGATACTTGAACTTAAAATTTTTGGAGGAATTCATATACTTAATTATGTTCTTTACATGTACTGAAAAAGAAATGGAGACCGTTGATCAGATAGATACTATAGGGGCTGCAGATGTGGCTCAAGTGGTAGCGCGCTCGCCTGGCATGCGTGCGGCCCGGGTTCGATCCTCAGCACCACATACCAACAAAGATGTTGTGTCCGCCTAAAAATAAATAAATAAAATTCTCTCTCTCTCTCTCTAAAAAAAAAAGATAGATACTATAAGTTTTCCCACTGAATTCCAATGCCAATATTGGCAGGGTTTTTTTTTTTTGTTTTAATTTTTGTTTTTTGTGGCACTGGGCAGGGAATCCAAGGCCTTGGGCATGCAAAGCAGGTGCTCTACCACTGAGCTACAACCCCTGCCATTTAAATGTATTAATTTATTTAAAAAATTTTTATACAGGGTCTGGCTGACCTGCCCAGGCTAGTCTAGAACTTGCAATCCTCCTGCCTCAGCCTCCTGAGTCACTGGGATTTCAGATGTGTGCCACCATGCTTGGCTATATTGGTGATGTTTCAAGTGGAACCTTCCCAGAGTGGTGGTATATTTTTGCTGGCTACATCGTTTTCTGGGCTGCTTTATTTCTGGCTGAGTTATATCCAGCCCCTTTCTGCTTAAACTATCTACAGTGAACCTGTTGTTCATAACTTAGAACCCCAAGTAAGAAAATTGTAAATACAGGTTAGGAAAAGGCTGTCAGAGATACCCTGGGGAAGAGGTGTATGGACAAACCCACTAGCGAGTATCTACATGGGTACAAGTGATGATGTCAACCAGCCCCTTTCCTCGGCCACCCTAGTGCCTGTGAAGAGTGGTTATGGTAGCAGTGATGGAGACTATATGGGCCCAACAACATGGACTCCTTTTCACCGTGGTTGATCTAAATGCCGCTCCTGCTAATGCCCAACTTTCCATCAGTAGAGACCAGCACTAGGCCCAGAGTAAAGGGCCCCTTATGCTGGGATATCAGCCAGCCAACAATATATCAACAATGCATCTTGCCAAACTTTTCAGTTTTTGCTTATCTTATAAGTGAGAAATGCTATCTCTATACAGTTTTTTGTTTTTCCAAGTTGCCCAGACTGGCCTTGAACTTGTGATCCTTCACTTCCCCTTCCTGAGTAGCTGGGATTACAGGCGTGCAACACCACATCTGGCTTTTTGTACAGTATTAGTTTACATTTCTCTAACTAGAAGTGAAGTTGAATATTTTCTTGTCTTTACTACTTGATTATGTTTTGCAGATCTTTTTCCCAGTCTGTCATTTATCTTCACTTATGTTTCCTGCCATGCAAAACTTTTTCATTTTCAGGTGATCAAACTTATCTACCTTTTTTCTTTATTGCTTCTGGAGTTTGAGTCATAGTTAGAAATGTTTTCCCGCACCCAGGCTTTCCAGCTATTATTTCTCTCATTACTTATGTACTTTCACTTTTCATATTAAGGATTTTGATTTATCTGGAATTCATCCTAGCGTAAGGAATAAATCAGATTTTATCTTTTCCCGTATCGTTATTCAGTTGTTTCATGGCTACTTATTTAAAATTGCTTCTTTTTTCCACATTTGAGATAAGCCTTTATCATATATTATATTTCCATGTGCATGTGGGTCTATTTCTGGTTTTTGCATCCTGTTTCATTAGTTAATTCATGTGCCGATATCATACTGATTTAGTTATAAAAGCTTTATAATATGTTTTCATTATCTGTTAAAACTAACTCTCCTCACTGCTTTTATTTATTTTTTTTTTTACGAATATCTATTCCTGCTTGTTTATTCTTCCAAATGAACTTTATAATCTACATTTCTGGCTCCAGGAAAATAGACTGATGAAGTTCGATTAAGATTGTGTTTGCGTTAAGCTTATAGATCAGCTTACAAAGAATTGACATGTTTATGTTGTTACCCTTTCCTATCAAAGAATTTACTAAGGGGCTGGGATGCAGCTCAGTTGGTAGAGTGCGATGCAGCTCAGTTGGTAGAGTGCTTGCCTCACATGCACAAGGCTCTGGGTTCAATCCCCAGCACCACACACACACACAAAAAAAAAAAAAAAAAAAAGAAGAAGAAGAAGAATGTGCTTATCTACTTATTCAAATCCTTTAGGAGTATTTTATAGTTTCTTCACAAAAGTTTTTCCACATTTCTTATGTTTATACTGTATCTTATTTTGCTGTTGTAAATGGTGTTTTCACTTCTATTATTTCTCCTAACTAGTTATTGATTATATATTTAAAGTACTTTTATTTATTTGTTTATTTGCTAGCAGGGATTGAACCCCGGAGCACTTAGCCACTGAGCCACACCCCAGCCCTTTTTATTTACTTTTTAAATCTTGAAACAGTTTCCCTAAATTGCTTAGGGCCTCACTAAGTTGCTGAGACTGGCTTTGAACTTGCCATCCTCCTGCCTTAGCTTCCCAAGCCATTGGGATTACAGGCATGCGCTACCACACCTGGCTGAAGTCTTTTTAAAATATGTATTTTTATTTGTTTTTGACTGGCAAAACTGTATGTATTTACTGTGTAATACATATATTGTGAAGTGGCTAAATTGAATTAACATATTCCTTACCTTGCATACTTACCATGTTTTTGTAGTGAGAACACTTAAAATCTTACTTTTACCAATTTTCCCATATAGAATATATTGTTACTGTGTTCACCATAATGTACAGTAGATATTTTGAGCTTATTCCTCCTAACTGAAGTTTTGTATCCTTTGTCCCATGTCTCCACAGCTCTCCTCCCCTGCCAGCCCCCACTTTCTGGCATTCTATTCTCCAGCCCTCTGAGTTCAACTTTTTTAGATTCCCTGTATAAGTGAGAACCTGAGCTCCATGTCTTTCTGGGCCCGGCTTATTTCACTTTACATACTGTCTCCCAGGTTCATCCATGTTGTTGCAAATGAAAGAATTTCCTTCTTTGGAAAGATGGAATGGTCTTCCATTGTGTATACACACTGCACTTTCTGTATCATTCATCTCCTGGTGAACACTGATGTGGACTGTACTTCTTGGCTATCATGAATAATGCCGCAATGAATCCGGGAGTGTAAACATTTCTTCAGCCTACAGATTTCCATTGCTTTGGATGCATACCCAGAAGTGGGATTTCTGGATCATATGGTAATTATTTTTTAGTTTTTCTGCCGAACCTCCATACTGTTTTCTATTATGGCTATACCAGTCACGTGCAAGGGCTCGCTTGACACCACACACTTTCCAACACTTGTTGTCTTTCTTCTTTTTAATAGTAGATATTCTAACAGGTGCAAGGTGATACCTCCTTGCAGTTGTTTTATTTATTTATTTTGGTACTGGGGATTGAACCCAGGGGCACTTGAACACTGAGCCCCACTTCCAGCCCTATTTTTGTATTTTATTTAGACACAGGGTCTCACTGAGTTGCTTAGGGCCTTGCTTTTGCTGAGGCTGGCTTTGAACCAGCGATCCTCATGCCTCAGGCTCCAGAGCTGCTGGGCTTACAGGTGTGCACCACTACACCTGACACCTCCTTGCAGTTTTAATTTGTATTTCCCTGGTGATTCATGGTTTTGAGCATTTTTCATATACATGTTGACTATTTGTAGATGTTCTTTTGAGATATGTCTATTTAGGACTGGGATATAGCTCAGTGGCAAAGCGTCTGCCTTGCATTCACAAAGCCCTCGGTTCAACTTTCAGTTCCAAAAAAGGCAAAGAAAAGAGAACTGTATATTTAGATCCTTTGCTTTTTTTTTTTCTTTTTCCCAGTGCTGGGGATTGAACCCAGAGCCTCATGCATGCTAGACAAGTGGTCTACCCTGAGCTACATTCCTCTCCCTTTTTATTTACTTATTTTTAAATTTGGAGACAATATCTTGCTAGGCAGCTCAATTCACAATTGCTAAGCTATGGAACCAACCTAGATGCCCATGAACAGATGAATGGATAAAGAAATTGTGAGATTATATATATGTGTGTGTGTGTGTGTATACACACATATACATATGTATGTATGTATATGTATATACACACACAATAGAATATTACTCAGCCACAAAGAAGGATGAAATTATGGCATTTACCAACCAATAACTGGATGGAACTGGAGACTGTCATGCAAAGTGAAATAAGCCAATCCCAAAAACCAATGGTTAAATGTTCTCTCTGAAATGCAGATGGTAGCACACAACAAGGAGAGGTGGAGAGAATAGAAGTTCACTGGATTAGACAAAGGGGAATGAAGGGAAGTGAGGGAGAATGGGAATGGGAAAGACAGTGGAATGAATGAAACATTACTTTCCTTCGTTCTTATATGAATACACAGCCAGTGTAACTCCACATCATGTATAACCACAAAAATAGGAAGTTATAGCCCATGTATTTGTGATATGCCAAAATATATTCTACTGTCATGTATAACTAAAGAGAACAAATTTTTTAAAATTTTTTTTAATCTTGCTAGGTCACCCAGAGTAATCCTGCATTTCCAATCCTCTTGCTTCAACCTCCCATGAAGCTAGAACTACAGGCAGATGCCACTGCATCCAGGTCCTTTTACCCATTTTTTTAAATTAGGTTATTTTATGACTATTGAGTTATTTGAATTTCTTATGTGTTTTAGATATTAGCCCCTTGTCAGATGTATGGTAACAAGCAAAGCAAAACCAAAAAAAAAAAAAAAAAAAAGCCCAACAACAACACCACCACCACCAACAAATCATTATGGGATATTTCAGATATGCAGAAGGTATACAAAACAATATAATAACATCCAGCCTAAGAATAAAATATTTCAGATATAATTAGAAGCCTCTGTGTGTCAATTCTCACTCTCATTCTCTCTACCCCTCAGACAACCACAGATTTGGTACAGTATTATTATTTCCATTTGTGCTTTCATTCTTTTATTATAGATTCATCATATATATACATATTATAAATCCTAAATGTGTTAGTTCATTTTTTGTTTCTATAATGAAATACCATTCTTCTGTAAATGTCACCAAGACATCGGAGCAATTTTGTGCAGAGCTGATCAAAGGAAATAGTGTGATGCTGCAGGCGAGTCCCTACACTCTTTCTCCCAAGGCCTAGGAGGCTGCACTCACCAGAGCTCAGCATTCACCTTCCAACGCCACCTGAGAATCAGCCAGCAAATTCCAGCCTCGGTGAAGTGGCTTTTTCCCTCCAACCCAGGGTCTCTCCATCTGCCACCTGAGATCTGAAGTCTTCCCAGATAAGATGTTTGTATCACTAACGTGGTTCCCAGTTCTAATGTTAACACAAGTACGCCCGGCCATTTACTTCCCAGATAAACAGCTTGCAAAAGCAGACTTCATGGGTCCAATCCCCAGTGTTGAGAGCCACAGCCGAGTCAGAATGACACCTGGCATATTGCCAGAGGGAATGGTTGAAAGGTGACGCCAGCGAATGATGATTTGAGTTAAGCTGTATATAACTGCTGTGATGCTGGATTGATTGAGTTGTATTTGGACCCTGCTCTGGGAATAGGGCGGCTCCGGGAATCTGCCTCGGGCGCCTGCTACTTTGGAATTCCCGTGCAGTTCTTGCATGGGGTTCGGAGATTTGGGCACGTGGAGCCAGGTGGAAGGAGTGTGTTTCCGAGTAGTGTGTGTGCAAGTGCTGCTGAGAGTTGGGGAATAAAGAGTTGCTGTTTGAACCTACAAGGCTTTGTGGCGGCTCGGTTATTTGTGCCCAGCCAGACTGCGGCACCCGAGCACCACAAAAAAACAAACAAACAAAAGCAGACTTCACTGGGACTAAGAGAAGACACATGAAAATGTGGATCCATTTTTTCCTGGAGAAGATGGAGTCAATTGCCTTGGAGAAGGAGAGATTGGCAATCAAAGCTAGCTCTCCTTTTGGTTGAGATTGGCAACCAAATGTGCTGGAATGATCCGTGACCAGGAAAGCTCCAGAGTCAGTGCCCCCAGGAGCAATGAGGGATGGGAATTTGGTGGCAAATATGACATGTGTAACATCCCTCGGCCACTCCCCATCACCCAGTGGGACCTGCAAGGCAGCTGGCCGTGCCTCCCACCCAGAAGTCTCCTGTCTTCTGCCTGCAGCCATGAATTTGTGGCAGGCTCATGTCTTGTTGGCTACCAAGTAGGGTAAAACCTGAATCTTCACACTTCTTGACATGTATATCATATCATATTATGTATAATATATGTATATACTTATATGTTTTTCTGGAATTTCTCCAGTAAGCATTTTTTTTAAATGTTTCATATTTTAAAAGAATGAATGACCCTTTATAGTTTATGACAACTGTGTACCTTTTTTTTTTTTTTTTTTTTTTTTAGAGAGAGAGGAGAGGGAGAGAGAGAGAGAGAGAGAGAGAGAGAGAGAGAGAGAGAATTTATTTATTTATTTATTTATTTTAGTTCTCTGCGGACACAACATCTTTGTTTTGTATGTGGTGCTGAGGATCGAACCCGGGCCGCACGCATGCCAGGCGAGCGCGCCACCGCTTGAGCCACATCCCCAGCCCCTAGGATTCTTATTTATTTTTGGTACCAGGGATTGAACTCAAGGGCTCTTAACCACTGAGCCACATCCTCAACCCTATTTTGTATTTTATTTAGAGACAGGATCTCACTGAGTTGCTTAGGGCTTCACTTTTGCTGAGGCTAGCTTTTGAACTTACGATCTTCCTGCCTCAGCCTCTGGAGCCACTGGGATTACAGGCCTGCACCATTGTGCCTGGCCCATACTATCTTTTTTTTTTTTTTTTAAAGAGAGAGTGAGAGAGGAGAGAGAGAGAGAATTTTTTAATATTTATTTTTTAGTTCTCGGCGGACACAACATCTTTGTTGGTATGTGGTGCTGAGGATCGAACCCGGGCCGCACGCATGCCAGGCGAGCGCGCTACCGCTTGAGCCACATCCCCAGCCCCGACAACTGTGTACCTTATTAGCTTCCCTCTCCTTCCTGTTTCACCTCTCCCTTCCCACACAGGCATTTTGTTGGGTGGCCTCCCAAATTCCTGACACTCAAAATCTTGACTCAGTGCCTTATTGTTGGACAATCAATATGGTCCACAGGTTGGTTCCCCACCCTCCACACTCTGAACCCCAATCTGGAAGATGTTGTAATAGAAGCTTCCACTAGACTAGCGAGCCTGGGTTGGGCAGAGGCAGCAGGTCAGGGAAAGGGACCAAAGCTGTATATGTCTCCCTTTGTGCCAGGGACCTGGTGCTCTGCATAAAGCCACCACTTCGTCCTTCATCTCCTCCCCACTTTGGGATGCCCTTTTCATTCACTTAACTCCCAAATAACACAGTCATTTAATGACTCTGTGAAATGGTTGAGACCCCTGGAGAATGCAGTGAAATGACCATTTATCACCAAATTCTGAATAGGAAACCAAAAAAAAATATTTAATTTAAAAAGGTATTCTGGTAATAAGTGCAGATAAATAAAAGGCAGGGCAGAATTAAAATGCAAAATAACAGCTAGACTAAAAAAAAAAATGATAAGGGATAGAGAAATCAGTGGGGGCCTTAAAGATAGATGGCAGGGAATTTGATTCAAAATGTTTTTCTCTCATATGCATAATAAAACATGCTATTCATATTCAAGTATCCTGCAAACTGTAATGAGAGCAGATCTAACTTTAAATAATGATGCTTTTATGCAATTGAATTTTTTTTTCCCATGCTGAGGATTGAACCCAGGGCTTCCTGCCTGCCAGCCCCAATCCCCAATAATGGTCCCTTTAAAAGGCAGTTAGACAAAAAAAGCAGTTGGGCCTTTTAAAAAACATAAATGAAAATGAATCACCATCTTGATATGACCTTTAAAAATTCAAAGATCTTTTCTCTTCTACCTGGAAAATCCTCTTTTTCCTCCTCAACCCTTTGTCTATTCAAAACCTACCCAACTTTCAAAGAACTGACTTAAATGATATCTTCTTCCAGAGATCCTGAATAGTATGTATTATCTCTACCACTTGTTTTGGCACTTAATGATAACAGCTACCATTTAGTGAGCTTTTTTTTTTTTTTCTAATTTTCCTAGTCCTGAACTAAATCTTCAGAGACAATTACTAAATGCACAACAATCCTTAAGGTAGTGAGCATCATGGTCCCCATTTACATAAAAGGAGATGAAGGCCCTGAGAAGCTGAGTGACTTCTCCAAGACCACACCTGCAGACTTAGAACTCAACTCTGGGTCAGTTCTCCCTGAACCCCAGGGACCACTATACTATATTGTCCCTGCTCTACATCCTAGAATTATTCTGTAATTGACTAATGTGACCACACTTCCCCTGGACGAACACACTTGCGTATGATGTCACCATCATTTTGTGTCACATTCTACATTAACAGATTTTTCTTGGATAAATTATGCCAGGACAGAGACAAAGAGGCCTGTTATCTCCACTGCTTTTCAATGTGTATGTTGGAGGTGTGATCCAATGTGATTAAACCAGAAAAGTCAAGTAGGAGTATAATAATGGGAAAGGAAGAGGTCAAGTTTACCTTTTATTTTGGTAGCTGATATTATTACTGATTGGAAAAACCTAAAAGGTCCAGTTAAAAAAAAAAAAAGCTACTACAAACAATAAGAAAATTTAAATAACAGGATACCAAATTAACATGCAGATATCAAAAGCCTTTATCTAAAACTCAGCTAATATCATGCTCAATTTTGCCCTTTGAAAAGGATGTCATTCTGGTTGTGAACTACGAATCTGCCAAACTCTGTGAGACAGAAAAGAAGAATGAGCACATGGCCAGGTCCTGGGTTTGGCTGGTAGGAAAGATGTGTTTATTCAGAAGATGGAATGCTATACAGCAGTTAAAATGGATGCCCCAAACTGGGCTCAGTGGTGCATGCCTGTAATCCCAGCGGTTTAGGAGGCTGAGATAGGAGGATCACGAGTTCAAAGGCAGCCTTAGCAATTTAGTGAGGCGCTGTCTCTAAATAAAATGCAAAAGAAGAGCTGGAGATGTGGCTCAGTGTTTAAGCGCCCCTGGGTTCAATCCCCAGTACCAAACAAAAAAAAAAAAAAAAAAAAAAAAGAAAATGGATGCCCCCCATCTATACTGTCAACATGGACTAGAGAAGAAAATGAAGTTTCAAAAACATATAGAATGTACTACCATTTATAAAACCTTAAAATAGTATAAATCATTACAGATAAATATATCCCTAAATAACTGTAATAGGATATAACTTAGAGTGCTGTGGTTTAAATGTGATTTGAGTGTGTACCCAAGTGTTCCTGTGTTGGCAACTTGGTCGCCAGTGTAGTGATGCTACATGGTGCAAGAACCTTTAAGAGCTGGGGCCTAATGGGAGGTGATGAGGTCACTTGGACACTGTCCTTAGAAGGGATTAAGGTAGTTCTCATGGGCCCCTGAGTTAGTTCTTACAAGAGCAACTTGCTATAAAAGAGCAAGCCTGACCTCTGAATTGCTTTTGGATTCCTATGTCACCAGGTGATCTCTCCCTCCTGCGTGTCATTCCATTGCCCTGCCCTCTGCCATGTTGTGCCATAGCCAGGGCCCTCTCACCAGATCTGGTGCCATACTGTTTGGATTTTCAACTGCCTGAACTGTGAGCTGAATAAACCTCTTTATAAATAACCCAGACTCAGGAACTGGGGATTGAACCTGGGGCACTTTACCACTGAGTCTCATCCCCAGCCCTTTTAAGTTTTTATTTTAATATGGGGTCCTACCTAGTTGTTGAAAGTGGCCTCGAACTTGAAATCCTCCTGCTTCAGCCTCTCTAGTCTGCTTTTGCAAGCAGTTTATCTGGGAAGTAAATGGCCGGGCGTACTTGTGTTAACATTGGAACTGGGAACCATCTTAGAGATACAAACGTCTCATGGAGAAGACTTCAGATCGCAGATAGCAAATGGAGGAGACCATGGGTTGGAGGGAAAAAGCCACTTCACCGAGGCTGGGATTTGCTGGCTGATTCTCAGGTGAGCCCGTGGCCTCACACTATTCCCTCTGATCAGCTCTGCACCACTTTAATCTCTTGGTAACATTTATAGGAGCCCAACAGTCTTCCTGCATTCACACTGTGTCCATTTTCCTCTTTCTCTTCTCCCTAAATGACAGCTCACTGGCTTAAAACAAAATTCACTTGTTTCAGATGGATGGATCACAGCATGACTAAAGTACAGAGACTCCATTCTTACTTTATCCCAGAACATTCTAGTGAGAGGCCCTGTCCCCCTTCTCCCACTTGTGAACAGCTAGCACCACCCTCAGGGCCAGGGTGGGAAGGACCAGGACCTGGAGTTCCTAAGAAACAAACAGAGCTCCCTGGTACTTTGTTCCAACTCCAAAATTGTTACTGTGTTACAAGCCGCTGAGCTTAGTATCTTTTCATTCTTGCTTAGGTCAATCTGAATTTAATTTATTCCAATTTCTTTTCTCCAGGCTCAGAGTACACAAATAAAATATTCATATATATATATATATATATATATATATATATATATATATATATATATATATCTCCCATTTTCCAGTGACTTCATATCCATGAAATAATTATTTAGAGTTTTTAGCACCTTTTTATTATGGTTGTTACTGTATCCTATGACTGCTCAGAAAAGACCTGGTAGTTTTCAAAAACATATCCTTATTTTATGACATTTACCTTGCTCCAACTTTCACTAATTTTCTATTGACATTTATAATCATTTCTTCTAGACTATCAGATATCAAGTCATACATCTTTCTATTTCAGGTAGTACTCTGATCATAAGTTACTAAGTACTCAAGGAACATTCATCTAGTTGAATTCACATTTTTCAAATGAAGTTTAAAGAGGCTGAAAAAGATGCTTAAGGCTGATTTTATTTCTAGTCCAAAAATGTACAGTAAATATTTCAAGCAAAGAAGGCTTTAATACAGGAAATTCTTCACAAAGGTGTTGGGAGAGTGAAAGAGGTCAAGGACTCAGTGTGTCTTAGACACAAGAAAACTGCTTACTGTTCTAAGAGTAGAAGGTGTTGGCCAGATATGAGGAAGTTGCTATCACCCAGGAACTGAAGGTCACAGTCCCATACTGATTACTGATGTTGCCTAGACACTGCTACTGCACAAGCAAAATGGATTCCTTCTACTGCCTTCTAATGGGCCAGGACAATCTCCTGTTGTCAAACCCCAACTGGCAAGGGAGCCTGGGAAATGTAGTTTGTAGGCCTCCAGCCCTAGTGCTAACAGAAAAGGTGAGTGTGGAGCTGATGTTCAACATCTGAGATAGATGACTGAGACCATGCTGAATCCACAGAACCCCTTGCGGTGGAAGAGGTCCACAGGAGGAGAGCTAATCTCCACACCTGTTATGGTTTGGATGTGAGGTACCCCCCAAAAGCTCATGTGTGAGACAATGCAAGAAGGTTTGGAGGAGAAATGATTGGGTTGTGAGAGCCTTAACTCAATCAGTGAATTAATTCCCTGATGGGATTAACTGAGTGGTGGCTGGAGGCAGGTGGGGTGTGGCTGGAGGAGGTGGCATTGGGGGCGTGGCTTTGGGAATCTATATTTTGTACCTGGAGAGTGGAGTCTCTCCCTGCTTCCTGATCACCATGTGAGCCGCTTCCCTCCACCACACTCTTCCTCCATGATGTCCTGCCTCACCTCCAGCCCCAAGGAATGGAGCCAGCCACTTATGGACTGAGACCTCTGAAACCATGAGCCCCTAAATAAACTTTTCCTCCCCTACAGTTCTTCTGGTCGGGTCTTTCAGTCACAGCAGCAAAAAAGCTGACTCAAACAATACCAGAAGTTTCCAGCAAACCTACCTTTGAGTCTGAGGAAGCCATTGTCTAGCTGCTATCAGTCCTGACTCACTTGAAATAGCAGAGGCAGGTAGAGGCAGAGCTCCCTGGCCTAACCAGTAGTCAGTGACACCTCCCTCACATGTGAGCCTGGGACTCGAAGGTGAATGGTCATCTCTTCTCACAAAAATGGGAACACAGCAGGTCCAGCAACCCCAACCTACTGAGAGTATAAATTTAAACCATTTAGGAATTTGGCCCATAGTGATCTTCTACTTTATCTCCTTTCTACCACCTCTGAGATTGCAAAGTTTGGCATTATGGGGTGGTTCTGGGCTGTGGAGAAAGCCAGATCTGATCCCACACAGATATATGAAGCAAAATTACCTATCCGGTTGTCTCCACACAGTTTGATCTCATCTGATAGGTGGTGCTTTCCTTGACACTGCCCATATAGGCGTGGCTTTGTGGAACCAACTGTCTCCTGCTGAGGTTGGGACAGGGAAAACAGAACTAGGTATGGTTACCCTGCTCTAGCCTTAACCAGAGGCTCTAGTGCCCCAAGATCAGGAGAATGATTGGAGCAGTGGGTGACAAACACAGCCAGATTTGGTTTTTGGCATACATCATCTGAAATAAATGAATGAGAAGAGATCTGAATTCCCCTTCATCACCAAACATTTCCCACTGTGGTTTGTCTTGAGAGAAAAAGATGCATAAATTTCTTTGGTCTTGTCTTTAGTCTACCTGGAATTGATTTTTGTGTGGCATGAGATAGAGGTCCAGTTATTTTTTCTCCATTTTTTTTTAACTAGGAATGGAATCCTGGGACACTTTACCACTGAGCAACGCCACCCCTCTGCTTTTTATGTTTTATTTTGAGACAGGGACTTTTTTTTTTCTAATTTTTTTGTAGTTGTAGATGGACAGAATGCCTTTATTTCATTTATTTATTTTTATGTGGTGCTGAGGATTGAACCCAGTGCCTCACACATGCTAAGCAAGCGCTCTACTACTGAGCTACAGCCCTAGCCCAAGACAGGGTCTTGCTAAGTTGCTGAGGGCCTCACTAAGTTGCTGAGGCTGGCCTGGAACTTGCAATCCTCCTGCCTCAGCCTCCCAAATTGCTGGGATTACAGGCATACACCATCATGCCTGGCTCCTCACATTTTTTATTGGTGCATTATAATTGTACATATTGATGAGATTTGTTGTTACATAATCATACATGCACACAATATAACAATATGATTTGGCCAATATCACTCCCCACACTTGCCCCCTCCCTTCCCTTCTCCTACCCACTGGTCCCTTTCCTCTACTTATTTCCCTTTGATTTTCATGAGATCCACCCCCACTTTTCTTTTCCTTTTTCCTCTCTAGCTTCCGCATCAGAAAGAAAACATATGACCCTTGACCTTCTGAGTTTAACTTATTTTGCTTAACATAATGGTCTCTAGTTCCATCCATTTTCCTGCAAATGACATAATTTCATTTTTCTTTATGGCTGAATAAAACTTCAGTTATTTTTTTTTCTTTTGCACAGATAGCCAATTGGCTCAGACAATTCATTGAGAATTTCATCTTTTTTCACTAATCTGGAATACCACCTCTGCTATATACCATATCTAGGCCTATTTTTAAGCTTTTTATTCCATCCCACTAGTCACTTTGTCTGTAGTATAATACCATCCTGCCTTAATTATTATACTTTATATTGACTTTTTACCTGGTTGGGCAGTTTTCATTGCCTTCTTCAGGAATAATTTGGATATTCTTATCTGTTAATATATCCATATAAATTTTGGAATCAGTTTCTCAGGTTCCACAAAAATGTCTCTTGGGGTTTTAATTGGGTATGCATTGATCTATAGATCATTTGGAAGATAAAAGACATCTTTACAATATTAGTTTTCTAATCCACAAGCATGGTATATTTCTTAATTATTTAGATCTTTAGTATCTTTGTGTGTGTATGGTACTGGGGATTGAACCCAGGGGCTCTTGTTCACTAGGCCGGGTACTCTACCACTGAGCCCCAGCCCTAGATCTTTAATATCTCTTAATGAAAGTTTTATACTTTTTCCATAGAAAATCAGAACATTCTTCTTTAATGTTTATTGGAGTTGAGGTGTACTTCTTGTTCACCTTTACATTAAAGGAATAAATTTTGGGTGGGCCTCCATATTGTTTAATTCCAGAAAGCACAATTTATATTTTCAGTGATTATATTGTAGACTGCCGTGTCAATGGAGTTGCCCCCTATTGTTGGGTCATTTTTTTAATATTTTATTTTTTTAATTTTAGTTGGACACAATACCTTTATTTTATTTTTTTATGTGGTGCTGAGGATCGAACCCAGGGTCTCGCATGTGCTAGGTGGGTGCTCTACTAAGCCACAACCCCAGTCCCTGTTGGGTCATTGTAACAATAAATAATAGTCATCTATGGATATATAGACTATTAAAAACATCCATCCAACTCATATAAGTGATAGGTATGAAATAAAGTTTTAATAATTAATTTTTAAAATCTGTAATAAATGTACAATGTTCTGATCAATTGGATACTACTAATTACTATAATGGTAACTTAATCTAAAAGAACAATGATTTAGCACTCAGAGGCTTTTGGTCACAGGAAATTAAACATTTATTTTAATTTTAAATATATGTATATATTATGTATATACATTATATATATATGTGCACACTTTTTTATTTCAGAGAAGTATGCTAAGATGATTAATAAAAGGTTTTCAAATCTAAAAATATGTTACATTAACATAACATTTTGGGGATGAAGTAAAACAG